>NC_133118.1:26099679-26466345 GCF_022965805.1 Primulina eburnea
TGAATTTTCCAATAGTCTTTGAGACCTTCTCAAGCTCATCCTTGACTTTGCACAATTCAAGATCTTTCTTGCTAAGCACAACTTCAAGTCGAGACACAGATTCTTTCAGATCAGCATTATCCTTAGAGAGGATTGAATTTATTTTATTTCTTTTGATCCAATCTTCGTATAGCTCCTCATACATAGCCTGCACACATTCAAATGTGAGTTCATCAGAATCATTATCCTGGATTTCATGATTACCTGAGTCATTGTGAGATTTAGCATTGAGACACAAGGATTTTAAAGTGGTGTTGCGGCCCGGTGTTGCAACACCAGAGGCAACACCGTGCGGGTTGACTTGCAGCCAACATTTTTCCTTCAAAACAGCAGTGTTTGTAGAAAATATGTCCATCGGGATTCTGTTAAATTTCCTGAAAAAAACAACAATAAACCAGAATCAATCACTTAGTGTATCAAGCGTTGGCTCTGATACCACTTGTAAGGAATTGTTGTTGTGCAGGAAATAAATATAAAACATTATTATAATGTGTGTATCAGAAGTTAGTGTTGTGCCCGGTGTTGTTAACACAGCACACAACACGGCAGCGGAAATTAAGTATTTAACACACAAATATAATTTTAATAAATTAACACCAGATTTAAATTATGCACAAGTACGAATACTTGTGCGATGCCTCATGGCAAAAATTTCACTAGAAAAATATATAAGTCGTTTACACCAAAAACAATACTAGTGAAAATAACAAAACTAAACATGCATCAAAATACTCAAAGTAAATACTAGATGCATGAAACAAAAAGCGTGCTGCTTAAAACCAAACGAAATCACTCTTCGTCCAACACTCTGCGTCAGTGTTGTTCTTCGAGTGTTGGCAACACCAATCGGCAACACGGTATATGTGAATCAATCACACAAAATCTTCAACACGAAAATCTTCAATTATCTGAACTCTGTGTGTGTTCAGAAAAATCCAGCAGCTCTCATACGCTGTAAAGTGATCTCCCGATCACACCAAAACATCTCGTCAAAATAGGCTTGGCTCTTGTATTTTTCTTCTATGAAAGAACTCCTCTACCGAACTCACGAAATAGTCACACCACAAGTCTCACACGAAAAGCTCCTACAAAAGTGATAACCGATCACAGAAAAACTACGGAGCAAATATCGTTGGACTTGTAATTTTCTTCAATGTGAAAAACACCATAGTCCAACTCTCTCTAAAAACCCACTTGTCTCTCAAAAGCTTTTTTCTCTCTCTTCTCCACCAAGCACTATACGGCTGTGAGTCTATCCCCCTTTATATCAAAAGATATTCCATAGAAGAGTCCTACAAAATATGGAAACATGATTTTTATTAGATATAAAACTCTTTTAAACAAGAACAAAATATATTAGAGATAAAAACAAATCATATAATATCTAGATGTAAATCAATTAAGTTCTTATCATCTAAAAATAAATCAAGAAAGATCTCATAATCTATAAATAAGCAAATAAAATCTTTTAGTCTAGAAAGGCAAAATCTTAAATTGATATTATCAATTTAACAAAATAATAAAGGAATAAAATATTCTTTTCACTAATTATCCCGCCCAATCTAAGACTATTGCCCTTCCACCTCCTCCATCATTTATAGAAGAAGATCAATTAGAAAACTTGTTGAGATTCTTCTTACCTCAAAAGATGATATGCTCAAATCCATTGAGGATGTGATTTTCCCTGTGATTGATCTCTCATTTTTTATAACTCATGATACAACTGAAAATACATCTATGTTGATTCACAAAATCTTTTTTTATAACTCATGATATAACTGAAATATATATCTCTGTTGATTCACAAACAGTCATTCTATACTTGTAACATAATAAAAGAGTCATTAGTTTTATAACTAGTTAGTGTCCAAGGATATTTATTGCTCAGTACTATAATTAGATAAAAGACAAGGACACGTGACATTCTCTGCATGAATGTCGGCTATATATTGCATTTGTGCGTACCAGGTAAATTTATTAATGTTGGAACGAAAACCCATAAAGATACAAAAGGTTTAGAGTGCTTGGACTTCTAAAACATCTTTTTGTATTCAAGAGAATTTTGAAGCATTATATATCATCTCCAAATAGCATTATTTTTTGGAGCTGATTGTACTTGCTACAAATTCTTATCAAGTCATTTAAGGATCATTTTATGCATTTTGTTTCAAACTCAATATTGATTTTTAGAACATATTTGAGTTTAATGTTGCTTATAAACTGTCAAAAGTTCGCTAATTGACAAATTGTAGTTTTTGAAGAGTTTCTAGGATTTTCGGCTCAATTGGGCTGTTGAACTGAGCTAATGTAGATTTGTACAAGAGGTTGTACCAATCAAATATTCTTGTGAAATCTTTATGGAAACAGAAAATTGGAGACATATAATTTTTGTTTCCAATTTTCTGTTTTCGAACTTTCATAAACAAATTCTTGACTCCATTTAGTTTAGATTATATGTCTTTATATTCTATCATTGTTTAAAGTATATCAAGTCACTTTGTACCACTGAAGATTTTTTTTTATCTTATTAACACATAATATTCCTCTTGTATTTTTAACGTGGGACTTTGGTTGTATTCCCATAAATAAACGTAAAACCACCATTTGCTTTGATACCACTTACCATAAATAAACGTAAAACCACCATTTGCTTTGATACCACTTATTGTGTCATGAAATACTCATATGTCCACAACGGAATGTTATTGTTCACTCTGGGCATAAATTCTCATATATTTGTGTTTGCACTTTACCCAAGAGGCCTCATATCAAAGGAAATATCATTTCATCTTATTAGTTCATGTTTTTCCTCTTGATCTTTCAATATGAGACTTCGGTTGCATTCTCAACAATCATCCTCTCAAACGAAGTTCAACCATTATTCTCATGGTTTGGGCCTCTCCTAAAGCCTTATCACTCCTCTTCACCGTGATGGGGCGCATGCTTTACATAAAATATCGGGAGCATCACCCATCTCAAGGGCTTATCAAGAATTTTTATCGGGAGACCTCACCTTCTTCGTTTAAGTATATGAGGATTTCACCCACATGACTAGATCTAGACCAAGATTCTGATACTACTTGTTGTGGCATGGAACACATATATCTCTACAATGATATGCTATTATCTATTTTTAACATAAACTCTCATTGATTTGTTTTTGAACTTTACTCAAGACCTCATACCAATGAATATATCATTCAATCTTATTAACACAAGATCTTCTTCTTGATATTCCAATATGCGACTTTGGTTGTATTCCCAACATGACTTTTTTTAATAATATTAAGGTCGAAACTTAAAAACGTGTTAGTGATTGGCACATGTGATATGAGTGTTATGTAATTTTTTATTTTTAGAAAATAATTTTTGATATTTATACAATGGTTTTCCAACTAGATTAGCTGGAGAAGTTTTTCTTGTTCTTTAGAGTTATTAGTTTTTCCCATCTTTTTATTAATATTTGTGTTAAAAATGTAACTAAAGTCCTATATTAAAAGATCAAGAGGAATATCATATGTTAATAAGATGTAATTATATCTCTATTGGTATGAGCCTTTTTGGGTAAAGACCAAAAGTATATCCACGATAGTTTAGACTCAAAGTGAACAATATCATACAATTGTAGAGATATGTAACTTTTCTGTTACAACAAGTGGTATCAAAGTCATGGTCTGAATCGAGCCATGTGGATTAAATCCTCATATACTTAAACAAAGAGGTGTGGCCCCCTACAAAAATCCTTAATAAGCTCTCGAGGTGGATGATAATCCCGATATTTCATATAAGACGTGCGCCCCAACACGGTCACATGATGGACCGAGTCGATTATTATACATGACTCAAATTTAATTAACATTAACAGTATAGAGAGACATAGATACTTGATTTGCATTAAGCGCATGCATGAGTTTGATTGTTTTTTGCCCTTTCGACCAAATCATTTGTGCTTCACGCTTAATTCCGTTTAATGTTGCTTAGTTTTGATTTTTAGGATAATATAATAAAGCATAAAAATTTTATACACGTACGAATGAAAAATTAAAGCGATGAAAAGTATCCATGAATTAAATTGACAGAAGAAATTTGCAGGAAAATGACGAATAGTGAGAATAAACAATAGACACATGGAAATATCCAGCTTCTGTATTAATCTAGTTTCTTTCGATTTCTTGAAATTTTAGTCCTTTTGATTGAGAATGCTGATGCGACACTACATATGTCGATGCTAAACCAACTTCACATCACTGCCATGCCACAAAAATGAATAAAAGTAATAAAAAAAACTAAAGATGACGGACTAAAAATGAAATTGGCAAAATAAATTACCAAAATTGCAACAAAGTAAAACTACTGGGAAAAAATGTAATTGCTCATATAAACTATTGGAGTTGCAACAAGGTAAAACTAGTGGTCTTGAGGTGCAATAATTGGTCTTGAGAGCAATCGAAACATAACGTATAAACAGCTTTATGTTTTAAAATATTATAGTTGTATTATCACCACCAACTATATATTTTGATAAAGAGTAGGTCTCTCTTGTGAGACGGTCTCACGAATCTTTATCCGTGAGACGGGTCGACCTTACCAATATTCACAATAAAAAGTAATACTTTTTCATGGATGACCAAAATAAGATATCCATCACACAAAATACGACCCGTGAGACCGTCTCACACAAGTTTTTGCTTTTGATCAAATGACAATTGCGCTTGATCCTATAGGTGAGATCTTAATATGATACATCAAAAATTGAATTTATTTTTAAAAAAAGTAGATAAAGATACTTTTTTTCTTAACAAAATAAATACATAAGTTGATTGATTTTCTTACTTCTTTATTAAATGCACAAAATTTCGTGTGGTCAAATACACAAAAACCTAAAAACCACAGTGGTTCATTTAGATGGAAACGAATGAAATCATTGTTGTTTGAGCAAAGAGTTTCAAATTATTTAGGAGTTTATAAGGAACTTTTAGTAATTTTACTTTATTAAATAATATTTATCACATTTTCGTAATACCAATATTAAGCGAGCTTATGATTGAGCATTAAGAACTCTTAATCAGGTCGATAATAGGTTAATTGATTTTGTGTTTCTGACATCAAGTTATCGTGTTTTTCCAAGATTATATTGTTGCAGTATATCTGTTAAGGGTGTCGACTCGCATGAGTTCGCGTCACGTTGGCACGTGATATTATAAAAAAAAAACTACTCAATCCGAACTCGACTCACACCCGGATCAACCCGAAATCAGCAAGCACGAGCGTAACTAACCCGATCCAAAACCTGGTTTTATTTTTAATTTTATTTATTATAAATAATAATAAAAATTTTACTTAAATACATAATACCATAAATCATTCTTATATATGATTTAAATTTGAAAGTCTAATCATAAAAATAAAAAATAATAATTTATTAAATTAAATAAACATTTGTTATAAAATAATATATATATATATATATATATATATATATATATATATATATATTAAATGATGAAAATTTATTATCTCAATAAATCAAAAAAAATTCAAACATATAATAAATAAAAATGTAGTCAATATTTCTTAATTAAATATTAAAAATAAATTTTAAAAAATTCAGGTCATCTCGAGTCAATCCAGGTTGATCGGAACCCCACTCGAACTCAATTACTTTTCGAGTCAGATTTCATATCTAACATGATCTGACCTGAACTCGAAAACTCACAACTCAAACATGATTGTTTTCGGTTCGATTTAAGCCAGGTTCATTTTTTATATCCCTACCATTCTAGGAGAGCATTTGGCGTATGGAATATCGTACAAATTAAATATTAGAGTTGTATTATTATTATTATTAATTTTATTTTTTTATAGCAAAACGACAAGGATTCGATTCTCTGTATTTATCCTTAATTTTACTCAAGTATTTAAGCTCGTTTTTACAACAGTACATGAGAAGATAATGGGCTTACTTATGTTCTGGGCTCTCAAACATTTGCGTTACGGTTTGGCTTTGGCCCATTAACCAGATTGCTCTTCGTTATGGCCCATAACGTTGTCAACCTTCGACTCTACCAAAACCGTAGAACAAATCTCTTTTGAATCAGATTTGCAAGTAAATAGCGCAGTGTTAGGTTTATTTTTGGTATTTCCGAGTCGACGAATATAGATTAATGTTTTTATATTTCAAATTGTGCCATTTATAAAGGCTAAAACTGTTTAACTCGTGAGATTAGATAACGAAAATATATGATATGTGAATAATAAATCGAGAATATTGTGTGATTGTTTTTAACTCAATTTATGAGAGCACTGACTCATACTCGGTATCGTTTTCAAAATCAATTTCGTGAGACAAATCTACAATTGGATCGAACCAATAGAAATATATTTTTTATATCAAAAAATATTACTTTTTAATACATATATATATATATATATATAAATATATATATATATATGTATGTATGAATAAGATCTGTTTGACGTTTCACAGTAGATTTACTATGTTGTTTTTTGTTGTGCATTAGCTTTTAGAAATACGCTTTGTCCCTTTCCCCCACGCTTTTCTTACTGTTAACTTCTTAGTATAAATACTATGTGTGCTTGTACTCTGTTAATTAATTCATTTCCGGATATTCAATATAGCAGTTAGTTGCTCATATATTGACATGGTATCAGAGCTACGGATATTACGATCCGAGCTCCCGATCTACTGAGTTGTGAATTTTTTTTTTTCACAATGCACTGATTCTTTTATCTTTGAAGATTTCTGCTCGATCAATTTTTGGAGAATTTCTTAGCTCACGGCTTCATTTCCAGATTCTCGACAAAATTGAAGCTCAATCATGGCGAATGGACCTAATTTCAACAATCCTATGTTCATTCATCCTTCAGATACTCCAGGTATGAATCTTGTTAATACTCAGTTGATAGGAACTGAAAATTACGGGATTTGGAGCAGAGCAATGTTGATCGCGTTGCAAGCTAAAAATAAAATTGGATTTATCGATGGAACATGTAAGCGACCTGAAGCTGGTAGTGTAACAACATTGCATTGGGACAGATGCAATGCGCTTGTTCTGTCATGGATTTTGAATACTGTATCTAAAGAAATTTTCGGTGGAATTGTTTATGCAACTGAATCTTCAGTTGTCTGGTCCGATCTGAAAGAACAATTTGATAAGATCAATGGTTCTCGCATTTTTGCTTTGCATCGGGATATAGGAAGATTGACCCAAGGACAGAGCACTATTTCTGCTTATTATTGCAAGCTTAAGCAGCTTTGGGATAAATTCGCCTCGTTAGTGACTTTACCATCATGTGAGTGTACTGCAGCTAGAAAATATGTTGAACATGATCAACAACACCGCTTGCTGCAATTTCTGATGGGGTTAAATGAAAGCTATGCGGCTATACGAAGTCAGATTCTGATGATGTCCCCTTTACCTACAGTGGGACAAGCATTTTCAATTGTTACTCAAGAGGAGTCTCATCGTGCTTTATCTGTTATTGAGCATCCACCAACCGTGTTTTATTCAAATCAGAACAGGCCAGATGATCAACGAAAGGATAATGTGAGGTGTGCGCATTGTAATTTGACTGGACATACAAAAGAGATTTGCTATAAGGTGGTTGGCTACCCCCCCTGGCATCGTCTCTTTCGAGGACAGAGTAGAGGTGGTGATAATAAACGCTTTGGAAGAGGTTATGGCAGAGGTTCTAAGAATGTTGCTGATGTGCATCTTGTTGAAAATACTGAACCTCAGCCTTCACACCCTTCAGGGCCTGTTCCCAACACAAATCCTAGTACTGCTCCTGTGTTTACATCTACTCAATATGCAGAAATATTGAAACTTTTGGGCAACACCAACCTTCAACCGAACGCTGATCCTATGGTGAATATGGCAGGTAATTTCCGTGCCTTTCCTGCTTCTAACCCATCATCTAAATGGATTGTTGATACTGGTGCTAATGAGCACATGGTTGGGAATTTGGTCTTGCTGGAAAATCCTAGGCCTATGTTGAATTCCAATAGGTCAGTAAAGTTGCCTAATGGTAGTACTACCCTCATCAGTCAGCTAGGTTCAGTGACATTATCTTCCTCAATTACTCTTCATAATGTTCTTCACATTCCAGATTTCCAATTCAATCTTTTGTCCATATCTAAATTCACCAAATCCCATAACTGCTTTGTCACATTTTACCCTCTTTTTTGCCTCTTTCAGGACCTCAAAAGTGGGAAGATTGTGGGGATTGGTAAAGAAATAAATGGACTTTATTATCTTGAAGCCCTTCACTCCATGGAGACCCTATGTCAACCAATAAATAGATCTTGTTCTACTTTTCCTCAATGTAATACCTTGCCGTTGCAAAAGGATATTTCCACTTGTGCTGTTGTAGATACATCTTTGTGGCACAAGCGTCTAGGACATATGTCTGAAACTCGAATGCGTTTATTGTCTTTTTTGGCCAAATATCGCATTGTCCTATTTGTCCACAATCTAAACAAGCAAGATTGAAGTTTCCTTTGCATAGTGACACTAAAACTTTACATCCCTTTCACTTGCTTCATATGGATATTTGGGGACCATTCCATACCTCAACTTTGAATGGGGAGAGATATTTTATGTCCATAGTAGATTATTTCACTCGTGGTACATGGGTGTATCTTATGCATTCTAAATTAGATGTGCTTCGCATTCTTAAGGCTTTCTTTGCTCTTGCCCGAACTCAATTCTCTAGCAAAGTCAAGATAGTTCGGACAGATAATGCCTTGGATTTCTTTAAAACCGAGTGTCAAGATTTATTTTCTTCCCTTGGCATTATACATCAAAGTTCTTGCCCTTACACCCCACAACAAAATGGGATTGTGGAACGCAAGCATAGGCATATTCTTGATCTTGCACGTGCGTTGCGTTTTCAGTCTTCTGTTCCACTTCACTATTGGGGAGAATGTGTGTTAGCTGCCACATATCTCATTAATAGATCTCCTAGCTCCGTTTTGCATAACAAAACTCCTTATGAATTATTAATGGGCACTCCACCCTCATATACTCATTTGCGTACTTTTGGTTGTTTATGCTACGCTGCCTCGTTACCACTAGGACATAAATTCTCTCCCCGAGCCACTCCTTGTGTATTCCTTGGATATTCTACTACCCAAAAAGGATATAAGGTTTTAAATCTCCACACAAAGAAACTGTTTGTCTCCAGAGACGTTGTTTTTCATGAAGACACCTTTCCATTTGCTATTCCTTGCCCAAGCCCGCCACCTTTTCCTACTCCTTCGTCTTTTGTTGATGAAGTTTTGGATACCACTCCCATTCATCCTCCACTAATTCCTGCTGTCCCTGAACATGTTCCTCGACGTTCTACTCGCTGCCCCATTCCACCTATTTGGACAAAAGATTATTCTTGTCCGACTTTGTCTAACCATTGTTTGTATCCCATTTCTGATTTTCTTAACTCTTCCAATTTTTCTCCTTCTTATCAAAGTTTCCTTGCCTCCATTTCTTCTACTAAGGAACCACAGCACTATCATGAGGCACTTGCTGATTCTAGATGGAAAGAAGCAATGGCTTTGGAAATTTCAGCTCTTGAACTCAACCACACTTGGGATGTGGTTAATCTTCCTCAAGGGGTTGTTCCCATTGGTTGTCGCTGGGTTTTTAAGGTGAAACATCATTCTGATGGCTCGGTGGATAGATTTAAAGCCCGGTTAGTGGCTAAAGGATATACACAGCAACCTGGCATTGATTTCCATGATACTTTCTCACCCACCGCTAAAATTGTTACAATTCGCTGTTTGTTGAGTTTTGCTGCAACTCATGGTTGGCCATTATACCAAATGGATGTTACCAATGCATTTCTTCAGGGCGAATTAGATGAGGAAATTTACATGTCTCTTCCACAGGGATATTGCGTCGAGGGGGAGAATAAGGTATGCAAACTCCGCAAGTCTCTTTATGGGCTTAAACAAGCCTCTAGACAATGGAACAATAAGTTTGCTAGTATCATGGTAGCTGCCGAATACACTCAATCTGAAAATGATCATTCCCTTTTTGTTAGGCGTCATGGAGAATCTGTTACCTTGCTGATTGTGTATGTAGATGATATAGTAATTACAGGAAACAATGATGAAGATATCAGTTCTTTGAAGGCATTTTTGCATTCGAATATTCAATTGAAGGATCTTGGTTTATTGAAGTACTTTCTTGGGATTGAAATGGCTAGGTCAACAGAGGGTATTTACTTATGCCAAAGAAAGTATGCATTGGAACTTATAGCAGACTTTGGGATGTCAGGAGCCAAGCCTTGTGATACTCCGATAGAGCAGAACCTTAAGCTTACCAGCTATGAATTAGATACAATAGGATATAAGAGCAAATCCGTCACATGTGGAGATGATTTGTTGGAAGATGCTAGTTCCTATAAGCGTTTGGTTGGAAGATTAATATATCTAACCATTACACGCCCAGATATATGCTATGTGGTGCAAAATCTGAGTCAATTTATGCATAATCCAAAGAAATCTCATATGGATGCTGCCATTCGAGTGGTAAGATACCTTAAAGGATCTCCAGGACTTGGTATTATGTTTCCAGCAGCAAATGATTTGAAGATCACAGCGTATTGTGATTCGGATTGGGCTAGTTGTCCGATGTCTAGACGATCTCTCACTGGCTACTGCATCAAAGTTGGCAATGCCCTGATATCTTGGCGGACGAAGAAACAGAGCACGATCTCAAGGTCATCAGCAGAAGCTGAGTATAGAGCCATGGCAAACACCACCTGTGAAATTGTTTGGATTCTTGGTATTTACAAAGACATGGGAGCAGACATACCAACCCCGATAGTTTTGTACTGTGACAATAAGGCAGCAATGCATATAGCTGCAAATCCCATGTACCATGAACGAACCAAACACATAGAGATCGACTGTCACTTGGTTCGTGAAAAGATAAAGAACGGAATCATTTCAACTGCCTATGTTCCAACGACACAGCAGTTAGCGGATGTCTTCACTAAAGGCTTGAACAAAAACCAGCATGAGTTTCTTATTTCCAAGCTTGGTGTTCGAAATCTACACAAAGCTTGAGGGGGAGTGTTGTGCATTAGCTTTTAGAAATACGCTTTGTCCCTTTCCCCACGCTTTTCTTACTGTTAACTTCTTAGTATAAATACTCTGTGTGCTTGTACTCTGTTAATTAATTCATTTCCGGATATTCAATATAGCAGTTAGTTGCTCATATATTGACATTTTTAAGTAAAAAAAAAAAATTATCTTTATGCCATATAAAGTTACATTGGTCATTAAAATTTTTAAGAGTGTGTATAAAATTTAAATTATGTTAAAAATAATAATTTAATGCATTGGATTGGAATATAAATATAATAATATAATATATGATTTCTGGAATAAAAAAAATTATGAATTGAATGAGCACTTCAAAGTTCATACAATTTCTGTAGCACTCGACAACACAAAATGCGTTACAAATGAAATACGGTCCATCGTTGAAAACTGTATGCATCACTTCCTTGAGACACTGCCAATCCAATCCCAGACCTCCCCCCTTCCCCAATCCCTCTGTAATACAATCTCCATTCATCCACATTTCCATCCATTTGGACAAGATACGGCATTCCCACGCCTTCGCAATCCCATCCGCCATCCGAGGATTGCTCGAAAACAGGACCCTCTTGCAGCCTCTCCCAATTCTTCAATCCATCCGAGGAAACCGCCATTCCAATGCTCCTTTTACCATTCAAAGCCACACCTTCATAAACCATCAAATACCTACCATCTTTCTTGTTTATCGAAACACGAGGATTAACTACCCCGCACTCATCATACGCCCCAATGGCGCCCCCTCCCATTATCTTTCCTAGCTTCAACCACCTTATCCCATCCCTAGACCGCGCGATGCCGACGGAGAAGTGCCCAGTTTGAACATCAAATGAGTAATAGTACATTCTAAGATCACCGTTCGAATGGAAGACAACATGCGGAGAGGCGATGAACGATGAATCCCACTCACCATCCGAACCGACGTCGAGCAATGCTCCACTATGATGTTCCCCTTCAATCCTAGCCCAATGCCTCCCATCTTGGCTCATAGCTAACCCAGGCAACGACTTAAGAATCTCGCCACCAGTAACTTCTTGGTCATCATTGCCAACACCAAATCGCACCCTTTCTGGATTCTTGAAACTGAATGGAATGCAATGGCTGAAAGCTCCAATCTTTTCCAATTTAAAACCTGTGTAATACAGCCAGTAAACAGCACTATTCGCTCTCACCTTGCTGCTAGACATTACAGAAACTTCGCAAGGCCTGATGCTATGAGTATCAAATGCCCACCAATCTTCACTACTCTTCATGACCAACCCCACATCGGCATTTGATCGAACAGGTTCCGCTCCTCTCTCCCAGTGAACACCATTACTCGAGACCGCCAATCCAATCGAATCACAACCCGAATTCTCACTACATGTCCCATAATACCACATATACCACCTCTCTTCCTCATCACTCAGGTACCTCTTCACCACAGGAGATCCAATTTCAAGGCCGTCCCATGAATTCTTGGACCCTAAATCAAAGACTAAACCCCTCGAGAACGAAAGATTCGAAGGAACAGCTTCACTTGAAGTGGGTACCGCTTGCCTTGGGATTCTTGAATCCAAAGTGGGCTGCTCAGCAGTAGAACTTTCATTCGTCGCGTTACCATTGTTTATGTTTGATTTTGCAGAGCAACAGGCGAGAAATTGGGGTGGATTTTTACATCCAGAACTCAGAAGAATGCTGGAAAAGTGATGATATGTGAAGCTAGGTATGGTTTGAACGAGTTTGGTTGTTGAAATTGCTGAGCCAGCGGGTCTCAACAAAGGTTGAGTTACTGCGGCGGCTTCCATTGATGGAGAGGATCTGTGTGAGGACCAATTGAATTTTGACATTTATTTGTGGACTAGTCTAACTCGGAAATGCAATATATTTCTATAAATAGATCTATTTTCGTAAATCGAGCCGAGTCAAATATTCATATCATAAAATTGACACGTGAGATTTTCTTATAAAATTTTTTTATGTTTGTACAAGTGTTCAAGTTGTATATCTCGACTATTTTTACTATGTTGATAGCGTATATTTCCTGATAAAAAAAAGAAATATATTTCGAAATCAAAACGATGCTATTATTATATTGGGTGTGTTTTATTTAATGTTATATAGATTTAGTAATTAGAAAACAAAAATTGCAGTCTAAATAACTATAGAAGGTCATTGTTCAACAAATACTTTTTTGGTCCTGTCCTTTTGTTGTGTTTGGAGGAAAATTTAAGTTCAAATTCATCTTTATTGATTTATTTCATTTTTCTAGTTGCAAAGTATTCTTGTTAACTATGACTTTATCCACTAGTCTATACTTTCACATCATTACTAGTTGTAATGGTACTAAAGTTGTAAAAAAGCATGCTAAGATTAAAAAAGAAAAAAATAATAGAGAGAGAGAGGACAGGGTTCTTGTGCATCAAGTAAGGTAGCATTAGCTTTTTTTATAAGACAAAAATAATAATGTTTCAGAAATATTTTTTGAAGGAGACCAAGTTAAAATATATTATAATAATCAATTTTTTGGGGAGAGAAATATTTTTTTTTCCATTAATTTGTTGAATTTTGAATTTTAATATTAAATTTTCAATATTTGATTTTGAAATATTTAAAATTGTTCATGTTGTACCGATAAATAATGACGTGACTCACAAAAATAGAGCCACCTGCCCACCCCAAAGACTGTAATGGGCTCCAGCCCAGTCTTAACTTTTTATTAGTTATATTATATATATACTTGTAGCCTAGACTAATTTTGTTAATTAGTTCAAGATTTGGTTGGATTTGTTGAAAATAAGAGTTGAAATTATTGAATGTTGATAATAAGAGTTATAAATATTGAAAATTAGTGTGTGATGATTTATGTAATAATATATTTATTTTTGGATTATTCCTAAAGAAATTTTATAAATAGGTCTCTGAATCTGTGAAGAAAAACACAAATGAGTGGAGAAAATTTTATAAAATGTGTAGTTTAATATATTTTGTGAGTTTGATATTGTTAGTTTTTACCGTAAATTTTTACTTTTAACACGTTATCAGCACGATAATTGAAAGATTTCCATATTTTCCAAAACACACGAAAAATGTAACAACATTCAAAAGTAAGTATATTTATTTTACTGTTTATTTATTTTTATTATGTATATATTTAATATATAATATCATATTATTATATAAAAAGAGTCGGATCTCCATATTTTGATAAAACTCCAAAACACAAGAAAAAGGTAACAATATTTAAAAGTGATAATATTTTTTTAATATTTACTTATTTTTATTGTGTATATATTTAATATATAATATCAAGTTATTATATAAAAAGAGTCTATTACATTTCATTATAATAACGTGATGTGATTATATTATTACACTGCTTATATATTTTTATTGTGTTACTGTTTATTTATTGTATGTATATATATTTGAATAATATCATGTTATTATATAAAAAGAGTTTATGACACTTCATTATAATAATGTTATGTGATTATTTCACTGTTTATATATATTTGTATAATGTCAAAATATTATATAAAAAGAATCAATGACACCTCATTATAATAATGTGATGTGATATACATAATTATTTAAACATGATTAACATTATATACATCATCTTATTACCATAAAATTTACATATAGCTACATTTTTTTTTAAAATTTTGTAACGATCTTACACGGCTAGTTTTTACCCTATAAATATGATTTTTCAAACACATTCAAACACTCCAAACTTACTCTTCCTCCCTAAAAAATTTTTTAATCAAAATTTTCAAAGAAGAAGAAAATGGTTCTTTCAAGGTTATTTTTTATACTTATTTTGGTTATTATGTTCACTAGTCTTCTACTTATTGGAGAATATGCACCTCGCGTTTTTTATTTATTTTTAAGAATACTTGTACTTATAATTTATCTGTTACTTTGTATTGTCATATTAATAGATTTAGAACTTAACTTAATAAAATGCATTGTTATTTTTATTGTATCACCATATCAAATTTGGCAAAGCTCGAATTTGTTGCGCTCGACATCACCGGAAAAAATTGTATGTCATGGACTCTCGATGTAGAAATACATTCTGAGTCATTGGGTCTAAATGAGATCTTAAAGAAAATGATATCTCATCATCACAAGAAAAAGCAAAAGCTATGATATTTTTACGTCGACATCTTGATGAAGGACTAAAATGTGAATATCTCATGGCTTTATGGAAAGGATTAAAGGAAAGATTTGAACATATAAGGGAAATTATACTTCCGACCGCCCGTGATGAATGGAATACATTAAGATTCCAAGATTTTAAGAAAGTCAGTGATTACAACTCGGTAATGTATCGAATAATCTCGCAATTAAAATTTTGTAGACATAAGGTTACGAAAATGTTTGAAAAATATTTTCCACTTTTCATGCATCAAATATAACTCTACAACAACAATATAGAGTGCGTGTATTTGCGAGATATTCTGAACTTATCGCATATCTTCTTGTGGTGGAAAAGAACAACGAGCTGCTAATGAGAAATCATTAGTCCCGACCTATTGGATCAACAGCATTTCCAGAAGTAAATGTTGTAAGCAAAAATGAATTTAAAAATGGAAAACAAATTCAAATTCAAAGACAAGGTTTTGGTCGAGGTCGTGGACATGGACATGGACGTGGAATTGGTCATGGTTTTGAAAACAATCAAAATAGTTACTTCTATAACTCAAATCAGAAGGACGTCACGAACCACCCACTAAAAAGGTATCATGAGAATATGAGTGCTAATGAAAATCACTCAAAATGATTTGAAAGTTCTTGTTTTAGATGCAACACTCCAGGATATTGGTCTCTTATTTGTCGAGCTCCTGAGCACCTTTGTAATCTCTATAAAGAATCAATAAAGGGAAAAGAAAAGGAAACCAACTTTAACACAATGATCGTTTGAGTGATTCATCTCATTTTGATGCTGCAAATTTTCTGAATGATTTATCTGAAAATGATCAATATATTGGTGGAATAGAAATGTAAATAATTTATTTTCATGTACTCATATGCAAATGTTTTATTTTATATTTCTTGGAACTAAAACAAAAAAATAATGATGAATACAATATCAGGTCCTATAGACTTGATTAAAGGTTGTGGTAAACACATTTTTGTTACCTAATAGTACAAAATTTCTGATAAATGATGCTTTGTATTCACCACAATCGAAAAGAAATTTGTTGAGTTTTAATGACATATATTCTCATGGGTATGATACTCAGACAATAAATTAAGGGAATGAGAAATATGTGTCTTACCACATATAAATCAGGAAAGAAATATGTAGTTGAAAAACTACCAATCTCCCTACTGGATTGCATTATATATATATATATAGTTCCAATTGAATCAAACATTGTAGTTGATAATTCTTCAATATTAATCAATTGACATAATCGATTAGGACATCTTGGTTCAAAAATGATGTGAAGCATGGTCATCCGCTGAAAGACCAAAAGATCTTTCAAAATAATAAGTTTCAACGCAAAGAGTATTCTCTTGGAAAATTTATTATAAGACCATATCTAGCTAAAATACAAATTGAATCACCCATGTTTCTTGAACTTATTCATGGTGATATTTGTGGGGCAATTCATCCATCATATGGACTATTTAGATATTTTATGGTATTGATCGATGCCTCTAGCAGATGGTCACATGTATATTTATTATCAACTCGGAATGTGACATTTGCAAGATTACTTGCTCAAAAAACAAAATTGCGGAATCAATTTCTCGATATACAATCAAGAAAATTAGACTTGATAATACTGGTGAATTTACTTCTCAGACTTTCAATGATTATTGTATGTTAATGGGAATCACTGTTGAGCATCATGTTGCTCATGTACATACACAAAATAGATTAACTGAATCATTGATTAAACGTCTACAAATGAATGCTAGACTAATGATTATGAAAACAAAACTCTCTGTTTTTATATGGGGACATGTAATTTTACATGGTGTCACATTAATTCACATCATACTAAGTGCATATCATAAAATTTGGTAAAGAATCATAAATTTCTTATATAAGAACTTTTGAATGTATGGTATATGTACCTATTACACTGCCTCAACGAACAAAAATGAGACATCAAAAAAAGATTGGAATTTATATCGGTTATGATAGCCCATCAATCATTCGATATCTTGAGCCTCAAATAGGTGACATGTTTACAGCACGTTTTGTTGATTGTCATTTTAATGAAAAAATCTTTCCAATGCTATGGGAAGAAAAGAAACATATCGAAAAGGAAATTACATGGTACACATCATCATTGTTTCATATAGATCCAAGAACAAAACAATGTGAAAAAGATGTACATCAAATTGTGTATTTGCAAAGAATAACAAATCAAATACCAGATGCATTTACAGACACAAAAGGGGTACCTAAATCGTATATACATGTTGTAAATGCCTCTGCTCGAATTGAAATTCCAAATAAACGAATTGAAGAGACTCATGATGTCATAAAACGATTGAAGCGTGGAAGGTCAATCGGTTCCAAGGATAAAAATCATCGAAAAAGTAAAATCATAGAAACACGATGATCACAAATAGATAATGATATTCCGGCAGAAATACATGATGATGAAAATGTTCTGTTAGAACCACAAACAGATAAGAATTATAAAATCTCTATCAATTATATTAATACTAGAAAAATATGGAATCGAAAGATATAAAAGAAATTGATGAGCTATTTTCTTACAATATGGCATTTGACATCATAAATGACAATGAAGATCATGAACCCAAATCTTTTGGTGAATTTAAAAAATCGACAGGACTGGATAAAATAGAAATACTCCATCCAGGTTAAATTGAATTCGCTAAATAAACTTAATGTATTTGGACCTACAGTCCTTGCACCTGAAGTTGTAAAACATGTTGGGTAAAAACAGTAAGATATAAAGCTCGACTTGTTAGATAATTAAACATAGAAAATGATCTATTCCTTCCATGTGAAGACGATGAAGTTATTCTTGGTTCAAAAGTACCATATCTAAGTGTTATTAATGCCCTTTTGTATCTTGCAAATTTTACAAGACTTGATATATCTTTTGCTATAAATTTATTGACAAGATTTAGCTCATATCCAACAAACATACACTGTAATGGAATTAAACATATATTCCGTTATATACGAGGACCGACAGACTTGTGAATTTTGTATTCGAATTATACCAATCAAAGTATAATTGGTTATGCTGATGCTGGGTAATTATCTGATCCACACAAGGTATGCTCCCAAACCGGATATGTATTTACTCATGGAGACACTGCAATTTCTTGGCGTTTACAGAAACGAAGACTCGTAACAATTTCATCAAATCACGCCGAGATTATTGCACTACATGAAGCAAGCCGTGAATTTGTGTGGCTAAAATCAATGACCGAACATATCCAAATCTCATGAGGATTATCATTCGACAAGAAGCATGTGAAACTATATGAAGATAATGTTGCATGTGTTGCTCAAATGAAAGAATGATACATAAAAACAGACAAAACTAAACATATTCCCCTAAGTTCTTCGCATTCATCCAAGAGCTTGTCATTATCGTACCATTTATTTGCTCTTATTCTCCTATTGTAATTTCGACATGTTCATGCATTGCATATTTTATTTTATTATATGTTTATGGATGATTTATGATTATCGTTATTGTTGTTTTAAATGTTTGATACTAGAATCTTAACCTTAGTATTTTATACTGGGTAGGGGCTACGGTGGTTGCTGTTGGGCACCAAGGTAGGCCACCCGAGTAGTTTTGCAGCACCACACCAAGATTTTACCCATGGAGCTCGTTAGTGAGATATGATTTCTCGGTTGTCAGAGTTGAAGTCTCCCAATTAGTCTATTTTTTATTATATCGGAGTATGATTAGTTTTATATCAGATTCTTTTTAGTGAGGAGATGTCTCATGTATTTGTATGGTTATTTGGAGTTTCTATGATGAAATTGGATTTAGTTTTGTTGTTGTGAGTCTTGCTTTCTGTATTTTGAACTGCTACGTGTGAATTATTGATTTATAAGGCTATGTCATCCTAAGGTGTATGGTCGGCACTTGTGTGTGATTGTTTATGAATACAACAACATCGTCCTTGAGTCATATTTATTTTTACAAGTATTTTAAATCTTTGGTATGTCCTATTTTATGGGAGGTTATGCCGAAATTTTTTCAGACCCTATTGTCTATTTAATTATTTTAAATCAAAATTTCCGCTGCAAATGTAAATCTAATCAACATTTTTTTCGATAATTAATTGTAATTGAAATAAATTGTCCCCACAGTGTCTGTTTTCAGGTGGTTCACTTGAAGGGTTTATAAATTTTGCTGGTTTTTAGATGTGTATCTCTTCAATTTAATTTTTGCATTTTCGAAGTTCTTTTTTTTTTTTTCTTTTTTATCTCATATATGAGGTCATTTTCAGGGGTTCACGTGCGATTTTTTAAATGGTGTGCTCAATTAGTTGAAACACCATATTTTTCTTTCAGAATATACCATAAATTAAGATATATTATAGGCAAAAACTTGTTGAGACGGTCTCGCATATAGTATTTTGTGAGACTGATCTTTTAATTATTTGGATCATCCGTGAAAAAATATTACTTTTTATGTTAATAGTATTATTTTTTATTGTAAATATTGGTAGGATTGACCCGTCTCACAGATAAAGATTCGTGAGACCGTCTCACAAGAAACCTACTATCACGATTGTAGACCCGTGAAATCATAAGAAAAGAGAAATACTCGTGTAAATTTAAGATTACACTCAGAACGACGTTTTTCCTCTTCAAATATGATATAAAAAAGTTAATAAAAGAAATGTAATTATATTTTTATAATTTATTACGTAAAATATAAACTTGAGTGTACGTAGTAAGTATAGATTTGAAGTTACGAGCTGAACTTCAGAATTGAAGGAGAGAGACCAGCTAGCATAATATATTTTTATTTATAAAATTTATGTTAGCAAAAAATATTACACAAATTGTTTCCCATGTTAAAAGTAAAAATTTATGATAAAAAAAAGTAAATATCTCAAACTTACAAAATATATTAAATTATACACTTTTATAAAATTTTCTCCACTCAATTGTGTTTTTCTTTACAAATTGAGAGAACTGTTTATAGATTTTTTTTGGAAATAATCCAAAAATAAATACATCATCAAACACTAATTTTCAATATTTACAACTCTTATTTTCAACATTCAATCTCTTATTTTCAACCGTCCACATAAAGTTTAAATGATGTTAATTTAAAAGTACTTGTGTACATAATTTATCCTCCAGTACGTAATTCATATTAGATAGATTTTGTCAAGGAATTTGTAGGAATAATTTAGAAAATCAAAATTGACATGGTAAAAAAAAGTTCGATTCGGTTGATTGATGGTTTTTTTTTCACTTAATAATAACGGGTGATCAAGAACACACAACACACACACACACATATATATACATATATACATATATATATATATATATATATATATATATATATAAATATAAGAATAATATTATATATTGCGAGAGCAAAAAAAACGTGTGTGCATAATTTACTAGTATATATAATAAAGATGAGTGATTTATTTAAATCGAACTTAACTAAACATTTCATATATTCGGTAGGATTTGAACCCAAAACCCTAATAATAGAGAAGGGTATTTATGTTTTCACAAATTAATTATCCAAATAGTTTTTCCAAGATGAATGCTTCATAAAATAGCATGAATATGTACCTTGGGAGATTCTTTACATATATACTCAAAGTCTATGAAGAGATGCTCAACTTTTTATTATTGACATTCCATATATATATATATATATATATATATATATATATATATATATATATAAATTTTGTATGTTGCAAATGATATGGTTCTATATTCTTTTTATATTCACCATTTGACTCAAATTTTATAATAATTGAAATTAAAAATAATCGTGCTATATCTTGAAATAGCATATTAGAATTTTTAGTAAAACGTGTTTGTGTTGAACACGCTTATTCCTTTTTTTTCTTTGTATATAAATAGGTAGTAGCTTAGTTTGTAAAGCAACTGAATCATACATTCTTCACAGAAAATGGGCGATGATCTTTACCCGCCAATTATCGTCTCTTTCAATTCAGTTCATTCTTTCATTTCTAACATGGTATCAGAGCAAGGAAATTCCATTAATGTTTCTTTGTTTTGAGAATTGATTACGGTTTTTCTGCTCTAAGTTGATCGGCAAATTCATTCTGTAATCAATTGTTTCATCATCTCCCATTCTGATGGCTTCTTCAGCGATTGATGTTTTAGATCCGCTTCATGTGAATTCATCTGATACTCTAGGGTTAAATTTGATCAATGAACAGCTGATAGGTACTGAGAATTACGGAATTTGGAGTCGCGCAATGAAAATTGCGTTGCGAGCTACAAATAAACTTGCATTTGTTGACGGCAGCTGTGAGAAACCTGATCCTGGATCAGACCGGTTACTTCAGTGGGAGAGATGCAATGCGATTGTACTGTCCTGGATAATGAATGCTGTATCGAAGGAGATTTTTGCTGGTATTGTGTATTCTAGCAATGCTGCGGTGGTATGGAATGATCTCAGGGAACGGTTTGACAAGGTTAATGGCTCACGGATTTTTGCACTTCACCGAGAAATAGGCTGTCACATACAAGGTAATAACTCGATCTCAACCTATTATTCGAAGCTTAAACAACTTTGGGATGAGTATGCTTCTCTTGTGATGATGCCTGTCTGTGCGTGTGAATCTTCAAAGAAATTCATTGAGTTTGATCAACAACACAAACTTCTTCAGTTCCTAATGGGACTTAATGAGAGTTTTGTTCACATCCGAAGCCACGTATTAATGATGGATCCACTCCCTACCGTAAGCAATGCCTTTGCTATCATATCTCAAGAGGAATCACATCGAAGTTTACTGAGTGTACCTCATCATCAACATGAATCCTCTGCATTTTTCTCGGCTCAAAATAAAAGGAAGAATGACATCAAATGTGAGCACTGTAAGGAAAATTGCTTTAGATTGATTGGCTATCCCCCTGGACACAAATTCTATAAGGGACCATGGAAGGGTGGAAACCAAAGATACAACAAAGAAGGGTATGACAAAGGAAAAGTGATAGGAAAGTCTAACACCTCTACCGTAGGAGCTGGTGAAATTGAGTAGCCAAGTGTAACTAAAGATGCTGGCTCCTTCTTTACTCCTGATCAATATACTGCCATCCTAAAACTTTTGGCCAAAGAAAAATGGGATGGTGAGCAAGGTACTGCTGCTGCTAACATGGCAGGTACTGAAAAATCTTCATTTCTTGATATTGAATGGATAATTGATTCCGGTGCCAATGATCATATGATTGGATATCATGGAATACCACATGTTATTAATTCCTATGCAGATGCCACGGGTTCAATACAATTGCCATATGGTAGTTCCACAAAAATTAGTAGCCTAGGTTCCATTCCCATCAATCGAACCAGCTCACTTTCGAATGCCCTTGTTGTTCCTGAATTTCAGCACAATCTCCTGTCTGTATCTAAATTCACCACAGACCATCAATGTTTTGTCACATTCTTTCCATGGTTTTGTGTATTTCATGGCCTCTCCAATGGAAAGATCATGGGGATTGGTAGAGAGAGAAAAGGTCTTTACTATCTTGATAATCCAAGCTTAAAGCTGTTAGGTGCTCAACCTGATCACAATGTTTCTGTTCCTAGATTACCTTTGTATAGGTCATTACTTTCAGCTGTAAATGGTACCCAAACCAATAATGTACCACAAGAAACTTTATGGCATCAACGCCTAGGACATATATCTTTGACTCGAATGAAAATGTTACCTTTCTTACCAAAATTTTTCGATTTAACTCATTGTGCTATTTGTCCTCTATCGAAACAAACTCGCATGGTTTTTCCTAAAAAAGGGACTTCTCATTCATTTTTTGCTTTTCAACTAATTCATATGGATGTATGGGGACCCTTTAACACACCTACATACAATGGGGAACGATACTTTCTCACCATTATCGATGACATTACACGAACAACTTGGGTCTACCTCATGCACTCCAAACTTGAAGTCCTCCCCATGGTTAAGAATTTTCTAGCAATCACTCAAACTCAGTTTTCTACTGTTATCAAAACGATCAGAACCGACAATGCCATGGAATTTTTTCAACGGGAATGCACTGATTTGTTTTTTACTTTAGGCATAGTGCATCAAAGTTCATGTCCCTATACCCCTCAACAAAATGGTTTAGTGGAGCGTAATTATCGCCACATTCTTAATGTTGCTCGCTCTTTGAAATTTCAAGCTTCCTTACCTGACAAATATTGGGGTGATTGCATACTTACCTCCGTTTATCTTATTAATCGAACACCAACACCTCTTTTATCCAACAAAACACCCGTTGAAGCCTTGTTTGGTATTTCCCCTTCTTATTCTCATTTACGGGTATTGGGTTGCCTATGTTATGTATCCACCTTGCCTAAGGGAGACAAGTTTTCTCCTCGTGCCAGTGCCTGTGTCTTCCTTGGTTATTGTAGCTCCCAGAAAGGGTATAAGGTCCAAGATTTACTTCATCATAAGATCTTTACCTCCCGTGATGTTGTGTTCCATGAATCCATATTTCCGTTTTCACAAACTTCTCATACTGAACCCATTTTTCCTACTCCATCTATTGAATTACTTGTTGATCCTTTACACACTCATCCACAACCACATATTTCTCCTCATCCTTGCATTCCTAGACATCCCACTCGCATTACTCGGCCACCAATCTGGTCTCGTGATTATGTTTGTTCTTCTTCTTCTTCTTCTTCATCTCCATATTTCATTTCTAATTATCTTACTTATGATAATCTGTCTCCTTCATATTCTTCATTCCTTTCTAAACTTTCTGCAAACCGAGAACCTACTTCATACCATGAGGCAATGCTTGATCCTCGTTGGTTATCTGCTATGGAACTTGAAATCCAGGCTTTGTCTAATAATAGTACAAGGGAGATTGTTGATTTGCCCCCGGGTAAAATCCCCATCGGCAAAAAGTGGGTTTACAAAATCAAATATAATTCTGATGGTAGTGTGGATCCTTATAAAGCTCGCCTTGTGGCCAAGGGATACACTCAACTCTACGGAGTTGATTTTCATGACATATTTTCCCCTGTCGCCAAAATCACTACTGTCCGCTGCCTTCTAAGTATTGCAGCTATGTCTCAGTGGCCCTTGTATCAGATGGATGTTACGAATACATTTCTTCAAGGGACCTTGATGAAGAGATTTATATGCTTCTCCCTCAGGGACTTCGAAGTCAAGGGGAGAGCTGTGAGGGACTTCGATGTCAAGGGGAGTCTAAAAGGACTAAAGTGTGCAAATTGATGAAGTCCTTATATGGCCTCAAACAAGCCTCAAGACAATGGAACATTAAGTTTGCGGCGATCATGAAATCTGCTGGTTTTTATCAGTCAAAACATGATCATTCAATGTTCGTTAAGAAAGAGCAAGAGGCTATTACCATATTGGTGGTTTACGTAGACGATATTGTGATAACAGGGAACCATCAAGCTTCAATTGAAGCATTAAAGGAACATTTACATAGTCATATCAAGATCAAGGATTTGGGAACATTGAAATATTTTCTTGGTATAGAAGTTGCTCGATCGAAGAATGGAATATGTTTGAACCAAAGAAAATATGTTCTGGAACTTATATCAGATGCGGGTTTGGGAGGTGCTAAGGCTTGTAATACACCTATGGAACAAAATGCTAAGTTCACTTCGAGGCAGTTTGATGATAGTGCAGAGAAAGAGGCTGATGATGATCCTTTATTAGACAATGCAAGTGAGTACAGAAGGTTGATAGGTAGACTCATATACCTCACTGTTACGAGACCTGACATTTGCTATGTTGTGCAAACTCTGAGTCAATTCATGAATGCTCCGAAGACATCACATTTAGAGGCAGCTTTGAGAATACTTCGATATATAAAGTCTTCACCCAGAAAAGGAGTTTTTCTCACTTCCCAAAGCTCATCACATCTAAGAGCATATTGTGATTCCGACTGGGGAACGTGCCCTATGACAAGGAAATCGATAACTGGCTATTGCATTAAAATTGGAGACTCGTTGCTGTCATGGAAAACCAAGAAGCAAGCAACCGTTTCAAGATCTTCAGCTGAGGCGGAATATAGGGCCATGGTGAATACGACCTGTGAAATAGTCTGGATAGTAGGGATTCTGAAAGATATGGGAGTAGAACCAACGCTTCATGTGGTTGTTACGGCGACAACACATCAGCATTGCATATCGCCGCCAATCCGATGTATCATGAGAGAACGAAACACATTGACATTGATTGTCACTTAATACGAGAAAAGATAGGTGAAAAGCTGATCAAAACATCCTACATTCCAACAGGAGAACAACCAGCAGATTTGTTTACTAAGGGACTTGGAAAAAGCCAGCACCAGTATCTGACATCCAAGCTTGGAATGTTGGATCTGTTCCAAGCTTGAAGGGGAGTCTTGAAATAGCATATTAGAGTTTTTAGTAAAACGTGTTTGTGTTGAACACGCTTATTCCTTTTTTTTCTTTGTATATAAATAGGTAGTAGCTTAGTTTGTAAAGCAACTGAATCATACATTCTTCACAGAAAATGGGCGATGATCTTTACCCGCCAATTATCGTCTCTTTCAATTCAGTTCATTCTTTCATTTCTAACACTATCAATATTTTTGAATTTATTATTCTTATGTTATAAATCATGTATTATCTCATCACATAAATTAAAGTGAAATATGATCAGTAAAATTAGAATATAAATAACATTAATCAGACTAAATCAGTCAATTACAAATTTACTCCATATAATGGTCACATACTTGAAAAATATTATTGAGAGGTTAATTTTTTTTTTAAACCTTTGAGTTGAGGATATATTTATATAATTAGTCTCGAATTTAAAATTTCCTTTTAAATTTGTGATCTTAATGTCGACTATTAACTATGATTTTTTTTTTGAAATTGATTATTCTAATCTATTTCAAAGTCATAATTTTCAAAATGAACTTCTTCATTACACATTTTGCATTATGTCTTATATAATTAAAAACAAATCCTAAAATACTTTTTTTTCTATGAACACACATGTTCCATTTTCATGATTTATTTGCTTAATTATTTATTATTTCTCTTTAAGAGTTGATTTAAAATTTGTTTTGTTTTATTAAACTACAAATTATCAAAAAAATCATGACAATAATCAAGTCAAATATTAAAAAAAATTAAAATCAAAATCAGAGCAATCAATTCTAAGCAATATATTCTAATGATTTGACATAAACAAAATTTATAACCGAATGGGTTTGCCATAGCTCATATACCTATGCACACATTAATATCAATATAAAATCAATTTTTTTTTGCATAAAAATTAAGTGGAAAAAAAAGGATCTTCATAATTGTTTAAAGAAATAGGATTGATGTGTTTAACGGCCGTCTCTGTATGCACGTAATTGATGGGATAATAAAAATACAGAGTTTGAGAAGAATAAATTGATGGTAAATATGATTTAAAGCATATTGGATATCTTTATAATTTGATATGATAAAAAGATTATTTTGATAAATTAATTTAACTAAAAACTAAAATTGATTATAGTAATTGTTTCAAATCTATTTTTTTATTTTGTTTAGAGTTCAATAAAATTAATTTTAGCATTAAAAAAATGTTAAAAGAGGCAAGCATTTAAAATCTTAGAAAAAACAGTAAAAATGGGAGAGACAGGTTTAAGGAGAGAGGTTTAAGAGCAGCCATGGGAGACCTTTTGTCCAAGCCATCCTTATCAAACCCTAGCTCCACCATCGCAACCTCCGCCATGTCTTCCCCGAATTCCCCACAGACCCATCAATCCAAAGCTGAAACAGAACCCACCCAGCACTCCAAAGATCCAGAGCCCGGGACCCTAGTTCCAGAATCATCGGATCCACCGGCGGACACAAACCCAGAAGAAATTAAAGAAAATACACTGGAAGGGAATGGTGATGGGGAAGGAGAAGAAGAGGAAGAAGAAGGCGAGTGTGGGTTTTGTTTATTCATGAAAGGGGGTGGATGCAAGGACACGTTTGTGGATTGGGAGAAGTGCGTGGAGGAAGGTGAGAAGAATGGGGAAGATATTGTGGAAAAGTGTTTTCAGGCCACTGCTGCTTTGAGGAAGTGTATGGACGCTCATTCTGATTACTATGCTCCATTGTTGGAAGCTGAGAAATCTGCGCAGGAGGAGGCGGAGAGGCAATTGGAGGAAGGGAAGGAGGAAATTTCGGATGGTTCTGAGAGAAAAGAAGAGTCTTGACATGGAAAGGTTTCTGAAATTTGAGCTGCTTTCTTTTTTTAATGATTTTTTATTGATGGAAACTCTGTGGGCGTAGGAGATATTTTCTCGAGGTATTTAGCAATTAACAGGGTATACGTGAGATTTTTTTATATACAAATAGTATGTTTTGAATAAAATGTATTGAATATCAAATTCAAATTCTTTCACTACATGGTGATATATTAACTTAAGATGTCAACTTAGTTTTGGAAATATGTTTTTGCATATCCTTTTTATCTTGTATCTTTGCTCCCTGTCTTGGTTTGGTGATTTTGACTGTGAATTGAAATTTTGAGATGCTCTATGTTAGGTAGCGAATTCGAGATCGTTGACATGCTAAGAAAATAGACCACGAATAAGGAAGAAGATAGAAGTGAAGCAAGAAAGAAATAATCTTTATTCAACAGTAATAAAGTTTCAATTTCAAGAAAATATGCATAACCCTTATCTTCTCTCTATTTTCCTTATATATACGTTGTTACAACTCCTAGTAACGAACTCAGATAACTGACAGCTCCTATTTGTGCTCTTTCCTCCTTTGTTGTATCAATACCCGCTCCATCGAGAAACACCTTGTCCTCAAGGTGTAAAGTTTGCTCTTAAAGCCGGCTGGAAGAATGGAGTTAAAGAGAAAGAAATTCAGATTTAGTCCTGCCTTGCCTGTAGATCAAGGAAAATGTGTCCAGACTCCAGCCTAGTTCCTTGGATGTGCAGGGAAAACACCATGCCCATAATTTCCTCCTCAAAGATATTGCTCAATCCCATAGCCATCATAAAGGTAATGGAACCGTTTTTTTCTTTCTCCAAACTTTATTGTTGGTCCTACCACGAAAATAGCCTACGAAGGCTTTGAGATGAAGATTCCCCATCCGTATCAGAAACCCACACTCTGCCTTGGCTTCCCCCAATCATTGTCAGCTGCAACCAAGCTGAATTTGAGAGTCCGTTTAGAATCGATGCTTTACTACCTAAGTACCCATCCTTATACAGGGCCTCTCCAATATATGAAAATATCTTTTCAGTTTCCCAGATCCAATTGATTTTCAGCACCTTCATACAAATATATGGAATTCGAGAGTCGGCGATGGTCTGAGACTCTGAAACGATTTTCCAAGATTCATATTTCCACCCACCTGCGAGCTCAGCCACATAATCAAGTTGCTCGAGTCTATGGACTAGTTCCAATTCGTCAACAATTAGTCCTTCCAATTCGGCTGACTCCGAAGCATCCAATTCCTCGTTGTCTTTGTTGTGCGTCTTCTCTTGGTTAGGTTTTCTGGAATCAACATTGAAGTCCTGGCAGTAGACCCAGTTTGCGTTTGAAGTGTTCTTCCAACATTGCCTTCATCTCTTGCACCATTTGTTTTACTAGTGCCATCTGTTCTTTGAAGGATGTGTTTTCTTCTTGAAGTCATGCAATGTTTGAGAGAGTTTCTTCAAATTTTGTTTGATGCATTACATCCGCCATGAAAATCGATTCAACGGAGCACCAATGTTAGGCAGCAAATTTGAGATCGTTAATCTCCTAAGAAGATAGATCAAGAAGAAGGAATAAGATAGAAATGAAGCATGAAAGATGAAATCTCATTCAACAAGAATAGAGTTTGAATCATAAGAATATTCATATAACCCTTCTCTTCTCTCTATTTTCCTTAGTTATACTAATTGCTACAACTTCTAGCAACTAGCTCGCATAACTGCCCAACTCCTATATGTGCCCTTGCCTCCTTTGTTGTATCACTCTATCTAACGGGAAACAAGGGATGAATTAGATGTTGGCATTTGACTAGAGGTGTAAAGGAACAGACTCAAGTCAAATATTAGTAAAAATTCAAGTCTCGAATTCAGTATATCCGAGTTCGAATTCGATTCGAAGCTTGAAATTTTTTAATTTTTTGGTTTGAGTTCGGCTTGAAATCTTCAAACTTATTTACGAACTATTCGAACTATTGTTCGGATAGGAAAGCTTGAGAATTAAGCTTAGAAAGCTCAAAACTTTCAAAAGCTCGAAATGTATATATATTTAATATATACTTTTATAATAACAATAAAATATTAAAGCTTGTGAACTATCGAACAAAATAATTTTGGCTCGAGTTCGGCTCGAAAAAAGTTCGAACATGTTCGAGTTCGGCTCGAGTTAGATAAATTTGAATACAAATCAAATATTTATCGAGTGATCTTGAAAAGTTCGCAAAACCAGCTCGATTCGTTTACAGTTTTACATTTGACTTGTACTCGTGATTAGCCATGATGTGGTGTTGATTGTATGCTACTAAAGATAAACAAAATGCTTGCAAGTACGTGGTGGCTTGCAACCTTGTGGTGGTTTAAAGGTTTTTTTTTTTTTTTTTTTGAGTTATTGCGCCATGTTATGAAATACAAGAAGAAAACAATCTATTTGATTTATTTAAGCCCCGATCTCTGCCTAGAGTTACCTAAATGGATACTGAATCAAAGACTCCATTTCCTACATTGTACTGTCATGTTCTTGCTAATTGGATAGTGTTGATTGTTTAAAAACTTCGAATGAACAAAGGGCAATTAAAGCCCCACTCTTGTATCATTTTCGTATCGATTTTTGTGTTGAATTTGAAGGGACTTGTAAGCAGGGACGTAGGCAGAAAATATTTTGATCCTGGGCTGAATGAATCGATAAACTTCAATCGGGAGTTCCTCCGCTAGCGGTGGTGGTTACGGCAACAAGAGGCCGAACCAATGATGAGGGACAAAATTTGCAGCTTAGGCCCAAAAAATTTTTAGCCTGGGGCTGGGCTGGAGGGACAAAAATGACGAGGGACAAAATTAACAGTTTAGATCTATTAAACAGTTGTTAATAAAAAAAATTCTTAGGCCCACAAATTTTAGCCTGGGCTGGAGCGAGCCACCCCAACCTGGCTCCGTCCTTGCTTGTAAGGGTAGCAATGAATCTGTATAACAATTTGCACCGGTGGTTTTTGTAAAGTTAGAATGGATGCTATATGGTTACTTGCAGATCCCATTTTTGAACATTCTCACTTGCAGGTCCTCATCTTGTGGGTTTGAGATTTATACATCAGGGCACAATTTGGCTTCTGGGATAGGATAAAAGGATTTTACGTATGATGATAATAAACTGAAAGATATATATCACATGACTATTTTAAATTCTCGAGCCAAATAGTGGATGAAACAAGGGTATTCATATTACACTTCACTTTACCAGAGAGTTGGAAGTGTTTATAAGACTGCTAACGGCCAGCAGAGCAAGCTGGAGTAACTATTTTGTCGAAATAGGAATGATAGCGGGATTAGTTAGTCACGAGGTTCTCTTTGCAAAATCTCACTTACACAGCTTTATTCCGATGGCTCGAGGTGTGATCTAATTAAAATACTTGCAAGATGAATTGGCCATAATTCATAATTTCGGTCTTTTGATATTTTATCTTTCAACATTTGATTCGATTTTTTATTATTATTTTTTTTTGAGTTGGACGAAGAGTTTGTTTTAATCGGGTCTCCTCTCATATGTCATACAAGCCATCGGCTCTGTTGGTGTACCGCTTTTTCGCACCCAAAGAGCCGCGAAAATTTAAAATTTTTGTTTTGACGTTGAAAACGTCTCTTGGACATCGTATGATTGAAAATATCCATATGGTGTTTTAGATCTGTTTACCTTCATTTATATAATGTTGGCTCAAACTATTTCAGATTTTAAGTGGAGATAGTCATTCTTGTGAATCTCTACAAACATATCTTCCTCTTTCTTCAATCGTCTAATCAGATCTACGATCACAAACTTGATTTATCGTATAGATTTCACTAGAGATCTAAAAGAAATTTGCGTAGAGAGTTGATCTTCGAAATTTCAGAAATCCGACGACGGTGGCTTCGCAGTGGCTCGACGGCAGTGGCACACGGTGGTGGAGCGGAGGAACTCGGTCGTGAGCTTCCTTGATGGGTGGTGGCTTATCAGATTTTTTATTTTCATTATTTAAAATTTTCATGTGATATTTTTTATCTTGAAAATACCATGCTTAGTCAACTCTTAATAATTCATGACACACACGCGTATATAAATTTAAATAACAATGATTTAATTTCGTAATAAACTACAAATCAATTCTAGACTCTTCTATAATATTCCATAGAGTCATGTACGTAGTAGTCACACCTATTAATTTATTATTTAATTAGTATATTCTAAATTTACTAAATAAGTAATTGTGAACTGATTATAACCCGATCAACGATCAGACAGCGCCCATATAACGAGGTTACAAATCTTGTTCATATAATGAAAAATGTAAATTTCGAATATCAAAATTTTCCACTGATCTGTTCTTTTTTGCAGTTGCCAGTTTTGTAAACTCTTTTATTAAAACATGCAGTTTTACTATTCTAACTTAATTAGCAGTTAAGCTAATTTTCACAACTTCTATCAGATGAATTAAACTTATAAACTCCTTCATAAGCAATCTGTTTGTAAGTGGCCAAATTCAACCGAATTCGACTATCTCAACGAGAACAAGGAATCTGATACTTGTTTGACATTCAATGGTTCAAGGATACAGCTAGCCGTGAGTTCACAACTTCAGGTGATTACCTTGATTAGACTCATTTTTTCATCAACTATTTGATCAAGAACGTCATAACCCAAGTATGTTTGCACCATTCAGATCATGATAAGAGCATATAGTAGCATCTCCCTATGATTTCCTAGGTATGACTGATAATTCCTGCAAGAACCTTAAGTTATGATTAGCGTACAGTACGGCCCCTTCAACTCATATATCCCGATCGAATCTGCAACCATTGGTATATCGAGAGTTACAAACGAATTAGATAAAGATGTGATGTATCTTTGAGTAATAATAGTGACATGATATGTGCAACTGAGAAAACACCTTTATAAATCGCACATGTCTTACTCTGGCCAGAGATTCCTTGCACTATTAACTCATCAAATCACATATGATATCTTCACCCGTAGGTAAGCGATGAATCTCCGACTAACTACACCCAATCTCATCACCTCATGATCCTTAATGAATTTGGTAAACGAATCAAAGTTCATGCTAGTATATAGAGCCTCCACGTTGTCCCTGATCAAAGGATTAATAGTGTACATCTACGGATGTAAATGATCCAAACCAAGCCGAACAGTATCAGGCTTGAGCTTGGCTCGTTTAAGATTAATTCAAGCTCCAGCTCGAGCTCGAGCTTGATTCGAGCTTTTATCATCTGGCTTGAGTTTGGCTCGTTTAAGATTGATATAGCTCGAGCTTTATTCGAGCTTTTATCATCACGTTAGAATTCGACTTGTCTTGAAATTACCAAGCTTGTGAAAAGCTCGAGTTCGACTCGTTAAAAGCTCGTTTATCATGTTAATCAAGCCGGGCTCGACCTTGGTTTATTAATAGCTCGTCTATCATATTTACAAGCCTGACTTGAGCTCGGCTCGTTTTCGAGCTCGTAAAACATACAATTGAGCTCGAATTTGAGCTTGATTCGAGCTTGTTAAAATTAAATATATATCTATGAACTAATTTTATATTAGACATAAAAGTTTAACTTTATTAGTACTAATATTTTTATTTGTCAACTCAACAAATGAGTCAAGCTCGAGCTTACGAACAACCTAAACGAGCCGAGTTCGAGCTCGCTAGCCTATTATCGAACATGTTTGCGAGCTCACGAGCCGAATACGCTTATGCTTGAGCTTGGTTTGATTAAGTTTTCGAGCTCAAAATCGAGCTTGAGCTTGGTTTGATATGATTAACAAACGAACTCAGACAAGCTTTTTATCGAGTCGAGCTCCGAATAGCTCGCGAACGGTTTGGTTTGTTTACATCCCTATGTACAGCCATAACCATGGATTCTTCCACTCGATAAGTGATAACCACTTGGAACGTAAAACATGTTGTTGTTCAATGCATCATCAAATAATCACCTATTTGTATGAATAGACATATCAATGTCATTATCAATGAAACACGACGTTTACATCAAAGATGATAGTCTCAGGCTCGAGCGGCCTTTATATTTATTTTAGGCGTCTGAATTGACTATGAACATGTTTAAAATATATAGTACGCTTCCTAATGAGTTTCATGATCTTACGTTGAAAGGTAGACTTCATGGTACCTATATATGTTCAAGGACTTTATCTATGCAGCTTGCATGAGTATACAGAAAAAGTAAATGTTATAATTGGATAAAACCATAAAATATTATTAAAATAAATATTATTTTGACATAAGAGTAAATAAAGGCCAGCTACAAGTTGACTCGTTGAGCACCTACTCTAACAATCTATTACTTTCCCTGTAGCCAACTACCCATAGATCTCAAACCTATTACTTCACGATTCTTCTCAAATAATGATCATGGCAGAGGTTTCGTCAGTGGATCAACAACGTTACCTTCAGAGACGACTCTCTCTACTGATAAGTCTCATATTCCCACAATCTCCCGGATTATGTGAAACTTTCTTAATAAATATTTGGATCGGTGATGAGATCTCGGATCCTTTGCTTGCGCAACGGAACCGGTATTGTCGCAGTATACTGGGACCTGATATAATCCTTGAGGAATGACACCCAACTCTTGAACGAAATTCCTCATCCAAACAATCTCTTTTGCTGCAGCTGATGCAGCTATGTATTCGACCTCAGTGGTTGAATCCGATTTGGTTTCTTGCTTGGAATTATTACAAGAGAGAACACCACCATTGAGATTGTTTACAAATTAATATGTTGAATTTGAATCATCCACATCTGATATGAGTCTAGAATCAGTATAGTCTTTCAATTTTAATTGTCCACTCTCGTAAACTATGAACAAATTTTTATTTATTCTTAAATACTTAAAAATATCCTTCAAGTAGATATCATACCATGAATAATACTGTCAATGTCAGATTGTGATACCCTTGTCCCACATCGAAAAATCCAAACATTTAAAATGAGTTTATAATGGCTTACAATGGACTTCTATAGCAACTTGGGTTAATCATTTTCGTAAAGCGAGGACGAATACGAAGTAGTTGCTATAGGGGCCCATTGTGTGCAGTCACGCAGGCGCGGGCTCGGGGCATGACAGAATGGTATCAGAGCCGGTCACCGGCATGGAACACCGAAAAATAAGTGCTATGCGGGGCAAAGTGCTACGTGCATGAGAGCCACCTCTTGAACCTGCGGGGAAAAGTGCTACATGACGGGAGCCACCTCTTGAACCCGTAGGAGCCACCTCTAGATTCTCGGCGCTGGTGGATCGACTAGTCAGGCCGCGACGAGGACGTCGCGTTCTGAAGGAGGGGTGATTGTGATATCCTTGTCTCACATCGAAAAAATCAAACATTTAAAATGAGTTTATAATGGCTTACAATGGACTTCTATAACAACTTGGGTTAATCATTTTCGTAAAGCGAGGATGAATACGAAGTAGTTGCTATAGGGGCCCATTGTGTGCAGTCACGCAGCGCGGGCTCGGGCTCGGGGCATGACACAGATGAATATGGAATGCGAGTCATGGTTTTTAACTTCTCATCGGTCTTAGGTCACATATACTTAGATATAGTCACACCATGACACATTGAGAGATATATTCTCTTGGACTCCTCAATAGAGACTCCTCCATAGAGAATCTTATCAGTATTGTATCAATATAATTGTATTGGGTGAGGCCTAACATCATTTTTTTATTTATCCATATACATCTATATTCCTAATATATTGGATGCTTCACCCATATCCTTCATGGAGAATTTACTAGCTAACCATACTTTAGTTGATTGCAACATCCTACATCATTCGCAATTAGTAGTATGTCATCAACATAAATAAGTAGGAATGTAACTGTACTCACACTAACTTTCTCGTGCACACAAGATTCCTTAGGATTTTAAATAAAGTCAAACTCTTTGATAGTGTTGTCAAATATGAGGTTCTAGCTTCTCGATGTCTGTTTGAGTCCATAGTTGGATCTATGAAGTTTGAATACTTGATGCTCAATTCATTCTGATGTGAATCTTTCAGGTTGAGACATATAAATCTCTTCCTTAATGTCACCATTAAGGCTTAATGTCACCATTAAGGAATAATGTCTTCACATACATCTGTCATATTTCATAATTATACAATGAGGCTATACTAACAATATACTAAAAGACTAGAACATTGCGACTGGAAAAATATTTTCTGCATAGTCAATACCTTACTTTTGTGTATATTTTTGCTACCAATCTTATTTTGAATGTCATTACCTACCCATCCATTCCAAGTTTCCCTTTGTAAATCCATTTGCTTCCTATGCGAACAATCCTATCAGGTGGATTTACTAAGACTATAATTGGTTTGACCACATGGAGTCCATTTCAGACTGCATGGCTTAAAGCCATTTGGATGAATCTGTATCTGATAATGTTTCTTTTAAGTTTTTCTTAATCACATCTAGGAATGAGCTCATCTTGGCTCTTTCAAGAAGCACGATCATCATATTAGGTGGCCGTGAAACCCTTTCGAATCTCTTAAGAGCTTGTATCCCTTTAAGTGTCTGTTACGTGTGAGTTGTACTATATCAAGAATGGGAGTTTCTCGTATCTCATCGAGTTCTATCATCTCACATTTTCTATCCAATATAAACTCATTCTCCAACAAGATGACATTCCTTGAAACCAACATCTTTGTTCCATTGGATCATAAAATAATATCCAACAATATAAATTGGCTTTACTATCCAATTTTTCTTCCATTTCTAGGTTCACATAAGTGGGACATTCTCATATCCTTAAGAAATAATATATGGGAGGTTTTTCCATCAATATCTCATACGAAGTTTTATCAACTGTCTTTGTATGGATTTAGCTTAACAACATTTCCACAGTCTCAAGCACAAATCTTCAAAAAGATTTTTGCATTTCAGTGAATCTCATAATAGATCGAACCATGTCCATCAATATATGATTATGACGTTGTGACACACCATTCAACTGGGTGTGGCAAGTGGTGTCCATTGTGAGAGAATTTAATTTTTTTTAAGGTAGTATTGAAATTCAGTACTTAAGTATTCTCTACTTCGATCAAATCAAAATGTTTTAATGCTCTTTCCTAATTGTTTCTTCACTTCAGTTCGAAATTCTCTCCCACTAATTTATGCATTCTTCTTTGGTAAATATGTCATAGCTTATTGTGCCACAAGTGTGCATTATTTAGATTATCATGTTTTCTTTATTTGTTGTTAAAATAGTATTCACTTGGACGTCGTTAATTGATTTTTTTTAAAATTTTTATGTTATAGAGATTATTTTATAATTCGCTTGTTTCAATTAAACATTCATTCTTGTAAATATTGCAAACATTTAGCAAATAAACAAGAAAATCCATCTTTATCAAGCATAGAAATGGAAAAAAAGAGTTAACTAAGTCAGGAACATATAAAACATATATAAAATATAACTTAGAGTTACTGTATAAAAATAAGTAAATATCTCATATGTCCCACGTAGCAGCCGTTGTTTCATTTCCCATAATTAAAAAGGTCTCAATCCCTTAGGCTACTACTTCTTGACATCACCTGCAAATCATTGCATAGATGATAACCAAATCCTTTACCTAATACTCAAGAAGTGGAATTAATTGAGATTTTTACTTCAATTTAAAACCTAAAATTGCCAGAACTCTTCTGTACTAGATATTCCTTGTAGTTGCGCTTTCAATGTCTAGGTTTCTTGGAGTGTAAGCAAACATCTTCTATCTTGTCGATCTTTGTGGGCCCTTTAAAAGTGCTTGAGTTTGTTTCGTGGTGGATTTGTGTTTCTTGGAATGAGCAGCATGTTTCTTTCCCTTCCCTTCCAGGCCCACTAACTTCTCGATGAACCCAATCATCCTCATACTATTCATGGACCAAGACCCCTTCTCGCAAATGTGATGTAACGAGCTCCTTGATAGTAGCATACCTTAATGGACGTGTTCGTGCACCGTAAAAATCTTGTAGGTTATCGTAAACGTCAAAAACATTTACAACTTCCTCAAACCACCTCCGCAATTCGTTTGACATAGAAGTTAGCATGTAACTCCTAGCTTGCAAGTCATGGTCTCACAATTTGTCAAGGTTAGCCAATTCCTCAGTAGGGGCATTGGTAGCAGCCTCTTTTGGAGATGCCTTGTTGAGTACATAAGCTATTTTCTCAGAGTTTAAAACAATTTTTAATTCCTCATTGAGTCTTTGTAATTTGGTCCGATCAACTTATTTTGATTGAGTATAACAAATACAACATTTCGCAAAGATAGCGTAAATATAATGAAATTGAAACATAATAAATGTTACTAACTAATTTAAAATATTTTATAGGACATAGAATATGGCCTTTTGTTTTTATGAATGACATCCCATTATTTTGACATTTTTACCATCATCTAATGAAAACAGGAAATCCAATTTCTTTAATAAGTACACAAGGTCAAATTGTTAAATTATGATTCCGATTAATATCAACCAATCATAATTTCCAAAAGATAAAGTTCAATTGCAACCTCTTACAACCCTTACATATTTTACCTCACGTTTGATGAGAGCCCAATAATACGACGCCCTTTATCTTCACGTGTCGAGCCCAACCAATCAATGTTGGACTTTAGTGGACGGTCGCCATGAGATCCTGAATAATATGAGTCGAAATCATGAGAGTTCCACGTAGTTCACATCAATTATGTCATTGAAAGCCACAACTTTCCAGCATCTAGGCTTCCCCAATAATATGAGCCAGATACTAACAGCTAGTAACGTTTATCATGCAACCACCGTTAATGGAAGATAATGAAATATTAATTTTTTAAAATTTTTATTTTAATAGTGTTGATATAAATTTTGGATCTTATCTAAAATTAGATATTTTAATTTTGAAAATTTGTCTTATTGTTAATTTTAAAATCTCATGCCATGTTTATTTGAACGTTGGCTGGATTCATGCAACTCTTGTTATTATATTAATAATAACACATATTGGTTATATATAACATATCACATTCATTATAAATAATAAAAGATGATAGATAACCGAGAGTTAATTGATTTATAAGAGCCAAATATTAATCCAAGTCCAGAACCCAGGTAAATGCAGGAATGGAAATGAAACATTACTTTACCTTCTAATATTTTACATGTTTTCGATCTTCAAAACTTTTGAGGATCTATGATCACCATATTCAAATCTTGATCTCCAATTAAATCTAATATTTATATTTAATTTTCATGACACATTAGAATACAAATTTTAGGGGTGAGAACGAACCAAAACCAGGCCCACTTTTAAATAATTATCAAATAATTAATTTACAACATGTAAAATATATATCTTAACATACACCTAATAAGTTGGTTATGTCTCTCGATCATATTTTTACCATATATAATATCAAATATTATATTAAAACCATAATATCAACACATTATGTATCTTGTAAATTTATCACTAACCGTCATAATTAGAAATAAAATAATAAATCAAATAAACACTTAACTTCAATCAATTCATTAATAACTAAATTTCTTGTAAAACACTTTTTACGATAAATAATCAATAATCTAATTATTAATTATTTATTTTAAAAGAAAAACTATAATTTTATCAAAAATTTATTTCATATTTTCTTAAAATATCAATTTTACCCAAAATGTTTGAAAAAAAAATAAAAAAACACCTCGTGGGCCCTATTAAAAATATAGCCCATGGGAAGGGTAGAAATTCTCGAGATGGGCACCCCAACCGGTTGCCCGCCGCTCGCTGCCTGATCAACTTGGGCTGCCGCCGGGCATCTGCCATTCGTGCAAAGCAGTACGTTGCCCGTGCTAAAATAATTTTTTATTTAAACGAGAACACTAAATCCGATACTTGTATGACTCTTAATGATTCAGGGATGCAACTAGCCGAATAACATTTATTCTTATTAGAGCTTAACCTAATTATCCTCATTCTTTTCATCAACCCCATGATCAAGAACATTAGAACTCAAGTATGATTACACTTATCGGACAATGGTAAGAGCGTCTAGTAGTATCGTCTCATGATCCCCTAGATATAACTGATAGTGCCTGCAAGAACATTAAGTTATGGTTAGCGTACATACGGTATCTTCAACTTATATATCTCGATGGAGGATATGTGCAATGGAGGAAACGACTTTCCAAAATACACATATCTTACTCTGACCAAATATTCCTTGCACTATTAACTCATCAGATCATATAGTATATCCTCACTCGTACTCGACTACAATTCATTGACTCCTATATATTTCAAAACTACACCCAACCTCGCCATCTTATGATCCTCAATGGAGTCGGTAAACGGATCAAAGTGCTTGCTAGTACGTAAAGCTTCCATGTTGTCTCAGGTCAAAGGACTAATGATGTACAACCATAACCACTGAATATTCCACTCGATAAGTGATACCCACTTGGAAAGTACGAATGAGAGTTGTTTAGTTCATCATCAAATGATTACTCATCGGTATGAATGAACATCTCCATACCCTTACTAATGAAACAAGACGTTTACATCACATATGCTGGTATAAAGCTCGAGCGATCTTTATCCTTATTTTAGACTGCTGAATCAACTAGAAATCAATTTAGAATATATATAGTACGCTTCCTAATGAGTTTCATGATCTTACATTGAGAGACGGACTTCATTGTACTTATGTATATTCAAGTATTTTATCTATGCAATTTGCATGATTTTACAGATAAAGTAACTGTCATAATTAGATAAAATCGTAAAAATTGATTAAAATAAAAATTATTTTATATAAGAATCAATAAAATTCAAACCACAAATTAAATCACTGGACACCTACTCTGCTCAACATTTGATATTCTATAGAAATTAACCTTGACTCCATCTGCATAAAACGCCAAAGGGCACTCGTGAGATTTCACCATATTTGTCATATCCAGTCAAACCTCATACTCAGAAATGTCGACCAGGAAAGAATCCCTATATATAAATGCCATCATATGATATAATTACTTCTATTGTTTTAAATATCACACACCACAATATATTTTTCTATCTTCTTTGAGCTTTCTGCAACAGCAATATGACATCCCCTCAGCATCTTGAAGTTGATCTTGAGCTGAAGTGTCATATAGAAAAGGTGTGGGACTGTATGAAAAACGCCACCACGGTTTTGCCCGAAGCTTTCCCGCATAAATTCGACAGCTTTGAAGTTCTTGAAGGCGACGGTGTGCATGCCGGAACAGTTTATAATGTCAAGTTTAAACCAGGTATAAATATATATATATATATATATATATATATATATATATATATATATATATATATATAATAGATGTTCTTGATTGATGTTAACAACTTAGAAACGAGCGGCTCCAGCTGTTTACTCGATGGGCTGATTTTTTTTTTTTTTTACTGTTTGTGCAGGGCATCCTATTTCATCCTCAAAGGACAAGGTTGAACTGGTAGATGAAGAGAAGAAGATATACGTGAAGAGAATCGTAGATGGCGATTTCATGGAATTTTTCAAGGAATTCAAGATCACAATTGTTCTGTCTCCCAAGGGTGAAAATGGGACTTCATTGAAATGGGGATGTGAATTTGTCAAGGCAAGCGAGGATGTACCCATAAAGCCAGAAAATATCATGGCTGATGCTGTCAATACTATTCAAGTCTTGGAGGCTTTTATTCTTAGCAAGGCATGAAAACATGGTAATTCATGTTATGTGGGATGCATGCATGAGATACATGCAATGTAATAAATCATATCATATAAAATATTTCCATAGCATCGATTAATTTCAGTTAATAAAACAACTCTTGCCGGCGATGAGATACATACATATTACGTTCAAAGTGCTTACGCGACAATTACACATGACCTTCACATCAGAACGATATAGATATCATATCAGCGTCGAGTCAGAAAATAACATAAAAAAACATAACTGAAATTTGATGATATAGATGTCATATCAGCGTCGAGTTAGAAAATAACATAAAAAAACATAACTGAAATTTGATAATATGGGCAAAAAAATTTGACTGATGTTTTTTTTAATGCACTTAAATAAATTAGACACCCGGAAAAGGAAGAAATTCTTCAACAAAGGCAGCGTAAATAATTAACCTGGTCAAATGAAGTGGGAGCTGCCTTTATTTGACTCTGATTCAATAAAATATTCCTTTTATAAAGTTGTGAAATATGATTTGAAATTTATAAAATATCAGGTTATTCCGGGGCATAGTAGAGAGTAGAAACTACGAAATATATACTTATTTTGAGTAGAGATGCATCTTGGATGGCATTTTACTGTGGAAAAATGAGAGGCATTCGTGAGATTGAGTACAGAAGAATACTTTTATCTATCTATTACTATTATAAATACAAATATATATATGATTTTGAATTGTGAATTTTTTTATGTATATCTTTATCGTCATTAAATAATATTTATTAATATATGTCAATTTGTTTGTTTTTTTTTCATCTATTAATTAATGAAATTTAAATTAAATTGAAGAAAATGAAATTTAACTACTATTTTTCAGAATGAAATTTAAATTTATCTTCTATTTTTTGGAATAAAATTTACATTTCATTTTTAATGCTTTTTTTAATAATAATAATAAAGATATGTTTTTTATTTGTTTTTCTCATATCTATTAGTGGATTCTAAAATAAATTGAAAAAAAAAAATTTAATCATCATTTATTGAAATGAAATTTACACTCTATTGTTTTTTTAAATATTATATCTATAATGAAATTTAAAATTGATAGAAGAATAATAAAATTTACATTCTATTTTTTTTCCAAAAAAACTATATTTTTTTTTAAAATAATTAATTTTGTTTTATTTATCTTTTTTTTTTTGTTTCATTTGTGAACTCTATCTTTAGTTTTTTGGATGTCCCTTTCTTTGATTTCTATTTTTTCATTAATTAATAAATTTTAAAATAAATCGAATGAAAATAAAGTTTACACTTTTGTTCAAAATTTTATAGTTCTCCAATTTTTGAGTAGGTTTTATGTAAGACGGTATCATGTGTATATGTATCTAAGACATGCGACATTTTTCATCTTGAGCTTTGATTGCCACTCGGGGTTTGTAATCGATGTCATATTCTCCCAACTCAATGGTCCATTTGACCATTTTTCTGGAAACCTCAGAGTGAGTCATGATTCTCTCAAGAGGATTGTTGGTAATTGACCGGATGAGATAGAAAATAAGACCGTAATTTTCGAGCAGTCATGATCAAGGATAGAGCTATCTTCTCTACTTCACTATATCTGAGCTTGGCTCCTTTGAGAACGTGGCTGACATAGTATACATGCTTTTGATCAGAACATACTTCTCGTATAAGCACTGAGCTGACAACATACCCTGTTGTAGACAAGTAAACAAACAATTTTTCCCCAAGCTCGGGCTTTACCAAGACAGGAAGCTCGGCCAAATGTCTCTTAAGATCTCTGAATTCTTGTTCACATTTATCATCCCAACCAAACTTTTGTGCCTTCCTGAGGATCTGAAAGAAAGGATAGCTTCTATGTGCAGACAGGGAGATGAATCGGGATAGAGCATCAATTTTCCCGGTTAGCTTTTGTACTTCTCGGATGGATTAAGGGGATGATATGTCTAAGACGACCTTGACTTTTTCGGAGTTAGCCTCGATTCCTCGATCAGTAACCACAAAGCCCAAAAATTTACCACTCTTTACTCCAAAGATTCATTTGGTAGGGTTGAGCTGAATCCCATAACGTCTGAGAGTGGCAATTGTTTATTCCAAATCAACAATAAAACAAGAAGCCTCCCGAGACTTACCAAGTATATCATCCACATAAACTTTAATTTTTCTCAACAGCTGTCTGCAAATACTCGGTTCATTAATCGTTGATATGTGGCTCCAACATTTTTCAGTCCAAAGGGCTTGACCAAATAACAAAACGTGCCCCCTGAAGTAATGAAACTGGTTTGTCCTGATCAGCCTTGGCCAGGGAAATTTGATGGTATCCCTGGTAAGCATCCATAAAGCTAAGCAATTCATATTCTGAAGTAGAATCCACCAATTGATCAATCCAGGGAAGATGATAATGATCTTTGGGGCTATTAAGATTTCTGAAGTCCACACACATCCTCCATTTTCCTATAGCCTTAGGAACTAATACTATATTCGAGAGCCAAGTAGGAAATTGTACCTCTCGAATGTGGTCAGCCTTCAATAGTTCTCGGACTTTCATATCAATTACTTTATGTTTTTTGGACGAAATGTCTTTTCTTTTGCTTTACTAACTGAGTTCCCGACTTGATATTTAAGTTATGCTCAGCCACCTGGGGTGAGACAACAGTTAATTAGTGTTAAGAGCAAGCAAAAACATCGATATAGTTATTAAAAAATTCAATTGATTAACCCGGGTGGACGAGTCAAGATCTCGGGCCACCCGGATCTCCCTCCTTGGCTCAATCTCCACCATTTCCCGATCTTCTTCTGCTACAAAATGTACTTCCACTTTCTCGATTATTCTCTCCTCAACCTTATGAGGTTTTCCCTTCTCTTCCCTCCTTGCTCTCTTTTGATCCACCATGACTGTCTCCACATAACATTTCGGGGAAGAAGGTTGATTTCCCTAGACCTCCCCCACTTGATTTTCGACTGGAAATTTTATCTTCTGGTGGTATGTGGATGCGATAGCCTTTAATTCATTCATGGACGGTCGGCCCAAAATAAGGTTGTACGATGAGGGGGCATCCACGACTGGGAAAGTAGTCTTGATTGTTTTCCTTACCTCTCGAGTACCAAGGGTTAAAGGAAAATTAATCTCTCCTTCGGGATGCACAACATGACCCGCAAAACCAAAAAGAGCTGTCTAAATCGGCTCCAACTGATACCTGTGCAAATCCATCTGCACTAGGGCTTCCTTGAAAATAATATTCACTGAGCTTCCTGAGTCTACAAAGACCCTCATGACATCATAATTAGCAACCCGGGCTTGAATCACCAGAGCATCATTATGTTGCAGACTGACTCCTTGAAGATCATCAGGGCCAAAACTGATAACCAAATCATTCCTTCTTACTCTTTCAACCTCCATGCAAACTCTCCTTCCCCGCGCCTTTCGTGCCCGATTAGAATCACCATCGGTAGAACCTCCAGAGATCATTTTTATTACTCTCAAAGTAGGGGGTGGAGTTCTTTTTCTTTCGGGCTCCAGATTTCTCTTCCCGTTTGTGGTACCTCGAGAATCTTCTCTGGAATTGGGTCCCGGGCGCTAATTTACCCAAGGTGGCATTCTTGTCTTTTTGCCCAATGAGTTGTGCTCTGGTGCCGTAGGCTAGACATATTACTTTTTTAACATCCGACACTCAGTTGTGTCATGAGTACCTACTTTGTGAAGGGTACCAAATCCTTTTTTCTCGAATCTAGCAGATGGTGGATTGTGCTTTTGTTCCCTCGATCTTTCTGCGCTACATTCTTGGATCTACCTGTCCCGGGAAATTTTCAAGGGCACATGATGAGAAAAGTGCCCGGCATTGACCCTCTTCTGCACTCTTTCTTCGGGTTTGGCCACCCGATCACCCCTTTCTCTTTTCAAAGTGTCCCTCTTATGCTTTTGAGCTTCCTACATATTAATATACTTTTCCGCCCGAGCCAGAAGGTCCCCAAAATCCCCAGGCGCTCTTTTAGTTAGTGACATTTAAAATTCTCCCTCCGTAGCCCTTGAGTGAAGGCAATATTTTTTTGTTTTTGGGGCGGGGTATAGGAGGGAACATCCAAAGAAACTCGATTGAATATCCGCATGTAAGCCCTTAGAGTTTCCTCAGGACTTTGCTTTACCTCGAACAAACTGAAGGTAGTTTTCTTGTATTTCTTGCTGCTGCTGAAATGATGTAAGAACAACTTTGGAAAGTCTCCGAAAAATTGTATACTCTGGGGAGATAATCCTTCGAACCAGCTCTAGGCCGAGTCAACTAAAGTGGTTAGAAACACTTTACATTTAATTATATCCCCATAACAGTGCAGCATGGCCATGTTTTCAAATCGGGCTAGATGCTCTTCCGGGTCAGCACTCCCATCATAATATTTTATTTTTGCAGATTTGAAATGACCCGGTAGAGGTTCCCGGATAATAACATCAGAGAAAGGCATCCTTTTGCGACCACTCGAGCACCGCTCCAACCTCCAACTTGTCCTTCCAAAATCTTTACTTTTTTCCTTAAGTCGTCCAATTCTTCAGCTACAGTCGGGGACTTAGAACCAGCGCTAGATTCCCTCTCCTCTGCTCTGACATCTTCATTTTTATCCCCTTGATCCCTCTCCTGATCGTGGTCTGGCTGGGCAGAATGATGAGAAATAGTATTTTTTTCTATGGACTTCTCAACAGCATCAGATATAATCCGAGCCAGTTCTTCAGGCGACAAGATGATAGTGGGTTGTGGCCCGGTGAGTGGAGGACCACCTGGACCAGAGGTCCAGCCAGGTGGATTCTCTCCCAGAACCCTAGAATTCTCTTGGTTTGTTCTTGTAGTAGGATCCATATCTACTCCTAGGGGTGAGCAAGATTTCGGTTAAATCGAATTAACCGACCGAACCGAGCTAATTCGGAAATTCGGTTCGATTATTTTGGAAATTCGGTTGGGTTAATTCGGAAATTCGGTTTTCAAATTAAAAAAAATCGGTTATATCGGTTAATTCGGTTCGCTTACGGTTTTCAAAATTTTGAAATCGGTTAACCGAAGTAACCGATATAATAAATTTATTATTTAATAAAAAAAATTTATTTATCAATTTTTATAGGGCAAACTTTCAATAACTCCCTACATTTCTTCTCAACTTTATCTTTACTCCCTATCCCTTCAATTCTTTGTTTTAGCTCCCTAATATTTTAAATTTCCAATAATACCCTTATACCATTGTTTTAGTAATTGATTTTTCTTTTTAAATTAATGGCCCATCATGCTTCCGTAAAATAAATTAAATATTTTACCTCTTTGACCGGAGTACCACCGGGTTATATCCACCGTATTTTACAGACTGCTTCTCACAGCCCAACCATGCGGTCGCAACCAATGGTTACCGACGCAGATTCCTTCAGCAGCACTTGGAACAACTCTAATTCGTTTCCTACCTTAGAGTGTACAGTAAAAGATAAAATTTTGAAGATAATACATGAGAGGGGCTAAGAGCAAATATCTCTTTATTCAAATACAAACATATATTTATTACATAGTAACCTCCTGTAGAGGAGGAGAAACTTGCTTAGCTACTAATAGTAGCTGAACTCACTACACACATAAACTTGAAAGAGAAAATATTACAAATGGTTTGAAGAAAATGAAGAGGTTGATCGATGCCTTCATCTTCCTTCTGCTTCTTTATTTATAGAAGGCTCCTTCGGATTTGAAACTCGGACTTCAAATCTTCATAAGCCTTTACAGCTTGCTTGGGGACCATATAGTGGTTGAGTGGTCCCTTCTTGACCTGTCTTTTTCTAGACTATTAATCTAGAAATTAACTTCTCATCTTCTTTTATCTCTCTGAGATACCATTGACGATGAGTATATAAGATATCTGCGGTAATATCGTCTCCCTTTTCCTGGAAACGTCGAACTAGCCATTTAAGAGCATCCGCCTGTTTTCTCTTATAATTTGGTCACAAGACATTTAGCATACCTCAAAAACTTAAAATATTTTCTTGCACGTCATACATACTTACTTGGCGTTGAGGGATTCGTTGGACTTCGATCGGGGCCGTTGCTGGACATACTAACATGAATTGAAATACGTAACTTGCATAACTTAGATGTAGGTAATCATGCACACTTACGAGTTCGTTCGATTCCTTAAGACGTTCTAAAATTCCCATGGCTCGACCTTATAAATCATTGCACTAGACCAAGAAATCGAACCTCAAACATGTTATAATTTTATTCTCAAAATATGAAGGACACGGACCCCGTACCTACCTTCGTGTAGGGGTCCGTGTAGGCTCGGGTGGAAAGGGCTCGAAAAGAAGGGTGGACACGGACCCCGTGTTAGGGTCTGTGTGGGGGTCCGTTCAGACTCTGGAAAAAGACACCGGAAGGAAACAAAGGCACGGACCCCGTGCCAGGGTCCGTGTATGGGTCCGTCTACTCTCTGGAAAAAGGAACTTCGGGTGGAACAAGGGCACGGATCCCGTGTGGGGGTCCGGGTGAGGGTCTGGGTACCTACGGTGAACGCGAACTTACGAAAATATTGCACATGTTTTGCTTAACTTTCTAGACTTGATTGCACGTACAATGAATCGACACCCCGAGACCCATCCTAGCATGCCATAACATCAAACCAAAATCGTACAATCACCCAAAGTAATGATGTTCACCCTCCGACACATCCAATTCAAAACGTAGCAATTGACTCCTACGACTTCTAACGCATTCGAGTGCCTATCGACACTAAACGACGTAACAATTAACATCCCAACATCATACTAATCATACCTAGACACAGCAACGATCACTAGTCGATCCCCAACGAAGCCTGCAACATAGAAACTTCAACAACACAATTTTCATAAAAATTCGCAGTTTGAGCAGTCCCGCGAAAAACGCCATAACTCACTCAATTGTCATCCAAAAATCTCAAATTTTATATCAAATCGAAGGAATCGCAAAGTTCTACAATTTTGTAGTTGAAAGTTTTCTCAAAATCTTGACTGAAAAATCGTAGTTTCAACCAGAACAGTAAAACGTAAATTTCAGATCTAAAGAGGGTTTCAAAAGCGATTTAAACAAGATTGCTCAAACTTCTACACAACATACACATGGTTTTATGCATAAATAACAACGCACGCATAATATGACATGATCGTTGCATCAAGAACAGAATATACGTGCCTTTTAATATCAAACGTTACCGAAACGGCGTTACCGAAGCGGAGATAGAAGCGAGGTTGATCCGGGACGAACGTGAGGCGATTTTCTTTGAAGAAAACACAACATAACTTTGCTGGAATTTCAGAGAGGAAGGGGCGGCTGCTACAAGACAAAAACCCTAGCTATCTTCTTCTCTCAAAATTTTAAAAGCTGAAACGTGATTGTGTGTGTGGTGTGCGTGAGTTTGGTGTGTGTAAAAATGTGTAAGTGTGTGTGAGTGTGTGTAACGTGTGTGTGGGTTTTTAATTAGGATAAATTAGTGCTAAATTAACTAATTAAAAGTTAACACACACTACTTTAATCAAACTCATCATTTAAAATAATTACACATTAATTTTAAAAGTTCTAAACTCTTAAATTACTAAATACATAAATAAGTTTTTAAAAAGCTAAAACTAAATAAATTATTTAAAATGCCTCATCCTTAACTTAAAATAAAATACCAATTTTTTGAAATTTCCACAAATCGTCGCCGGGTCTTTTCCTCGATCCCGCCTCGAATAATTGCCTGAAACATGAAACTCGAAAAACATTTTAACGTGCATCACTTAAACATAAATAATTTAAAATAATGCATTCAAATAAACCATGCATGGCTTAAAACTCATTTTAAAATTAATTAAATGGTTTACTAATTAAATAAATGCATGGGTTATACGTGTACTGAATTTGGGCACTACACCATTTACCCTTTTTATAGTGTAAATTTGGGGTCCAGTTTTCTTGTTTTTCTTCATTGGATTCTCTTTTTTAAATTAGTATCCAATAGTCCTTGTCATTTTCCACCGATTATTGGTGGTTCTATCCTTCCACTCACATGGTGGGTTTTCTTTTTGTTAGTGGACTAGTCACATGTCCACATTCAATTTTGTCGAGGAATCTTTGGCTTTCGGTGTCCTCGAGGAAAACGTGAATGTGGTCCATCCCCACTTGTGCTTGTGTCGGTAAAGTGTTTTCGATCAGATCTCGGTTTGAATCTTTTACCGAATTCAGGTTCCTTCAGATTTTGGCATTCTAGGCAGATGTTTTCTGACCATCTTCCTATATGTGCCATGTTACAGAATTTTCGGCGAGTTTCTTTACTAGCCGGCAGCTTGCTATTCCACAAAAGATTTCTCTTTTTTTCGAATAAATTTTCGGCAAAACTTGTGGTTTTTCATGTCATGGTATTTAACAGGAATGATCCGTTCACCGAATGATTATAAAATTTGAACGGGAACTTGACTTTGTCTATCTCAGTGAGACAGACCCAAAAACCCCATGCTCTTCTTGTAGAGATGCCGTCTTCAGTAATTGAAGCAACCAGGGGTGTTTCTTCTGTTGGAGGATCCTTGATAAATTTTTGAATATTTGAATCTAGCCTTCTTAACTTGATGAAATGAAAGGCTTCGTGAGAACCTTTCCCTGCTGGTTCTGGTGCTGCACTTAAAAAGTATAGCTCCAAAACATCTCCTTTGGACAAATAATTATTATTCGCCCAAGTCTCGTGAACAGCTTCCTGGATCCACTTTGGTAGACCTGAGATTTCCGGAAAGCTGGGTGATGTAGTATAAACTGAGGCAAAAGCCCCAAATTCATACCATGCTTTAACCTCCTTTGGATATGAATTTGGTTTTATCCATACCCTTGGATATTTTCCTGAAACATCAACCCGTTAGTAGCTGGGTTGATTCTAATTCCTGTTTTCAATTTCTCCCAATTCTGCTGATAAACCTGAAATGGAGAAATTGTTGCTTCGTTAGTACCAACCTTAGATTTGCCTTTGTCAATACGAGGCCTAAGGTTGATCTCTCTCTCTCTTCAATCCCCGAGGTGAAGGGTTGACTTGAAGACTCAAGATAAGGATCAGGAGTCTCAATTTTTGTTTCAGCCGACTCATCTAGTGATGATCCCGACTTAACACTTGTGCAAGGGGTATTTGAATCCCCCGCTACAGGTATAGAGTCCTGTACTCTAAAACTCTCCATTTGGGAAACCAATGGCTTCTCAATGCCTTGGAGGATAGGTCTTTGCATTACAGACCATAACTGAGTATATGCCTGTAAACAACTTGTAATTCGATCAGAGACAATTCTCGTATCAGCTTGTTGTAGCCTTCCCGCAACTTCTGCGTTAACGGCCAACTTGTTGAACTCGGTTTGAAGCATTTCAAGGTGTTCCCTCAAATGCCTCTGCATCTTGATAATAGCATCAATGTCAATGCTGTCCATCTCTTGTTAAAAAATCTGTAAGAATATTTTCATGAGATTTTATTATCATAATATCAAAAATATAATTCTGACATAGTGCTTGCCATATTAATAATCTGGCTTTCTCAGGTTTAGACTCAATTCTATTCTTTAAGAAAGCTTTCACCTGTGTATTATCAACTTTCAAAGTGAATTTCTTTGCAAGTAAGAATAATGACCATTTTTCAAAAGCCCTTTTTACTGCATAAAATTATTTTTCGTTGATATGCCATCTGATGGCTTCTGCATCTGAGAATAACCCACTGCAATATCTACATGGTTGTTCTCCATCTGGTGTGAGCTTAGTAAGAACTTGTAACGAACCGTATTCTTTACTACTTAAAATTTGCGGAAAAATTAAAAATTTTAATCAAATAAAACGTCTGTACGGTCGTCACCCAACATGCATAAAATGTATTTAAAATAATCCAACACCAACTAAAAGTTTTCTAAAAGCACGCTGTCTCAAAACGTCTCACATTCAAATCAAAACATCAGAGTATTTTAAAATTTTGCATAAACATAAACTTGCGGTCCTCGGGTCTAGCCTGCCACTCAGCCCAAGCCTGCCCCTTGGTCATCACCTCCTGTCTCCTGCTCATCGTACTCACCTGCATCGATCAAGTCTAGTGAGTCTAAAGACTCAACACGTATAAACTGGAATATCGAGTACTACATAATAAAATCGCATGCATCTTAAAAATAGAACGTACGTAACATAAAACTTGACTAGCATACTTGAACTTGAACATACGTATATACATACTTAGACGTGCCATGATCATAAACTTTTCTTAAACATACTTTCATACTTCAACATACTTAGTTGCATAATTTTACGTAGAGGATGTTTCAAAGCAAGTGACCCTTAACATAATAAACGCCTGATCAGACACACCACAGTACTGGGCTGACAGGGACGTATCCACTGCCGCATACATAAGATCCCTGTTCATAATTTAACAGGCCAGTTGATCCACGTTCATAATTTAACGCTTCACAACCACGATCTAACCCGTTCATAATTTAACGGGCGGATTGGTCCCCGTTCATAATTTAACGCTTTCCAATCCTAAACATACTTTGGTCACAAGACAATTAGCATACCTCAAAACTTAAAATATTTTCTTGCACGTCAACATACTTACTTGGCGTTGAGGGATTCGTTGGACCTCGATCGGGGCCGTCGCTGCTACACATACTACTAGAATTCACAACTTAGCTTGCACAACTTAGACGTAAATGCCATACTTACTCTCGAGTTCGATCAATACTTAGGACGTTCGAAACTTTCCCATGACACGACTCTGGATAATCCTTGCACTAACCCATGACATCTAACCTCAAAGTATACTAAATTATTTTTCCCAAAAACGAAGGACACGGACCCCGTACCTACATCCGTGCAAGGGTCCGTGTATGTACTGGAAGTTGTGTGCGCAGAAATGAGGAGACACGGACCCCGTGCTGAGGTCCGGGTAGGGGTCCGTGTAGACACTGTAAAAAGACATCGCAAGGGAGGGAGGGGCACGGACCCCGTGCATAGGTCCGTGTGGGGGTCCGTGTAGGCGCTGTAAGAAGACACTCCGGAAGAACAAAGGGAACGGACCCCGTGTAGAGGTCCGGGTATGGGTCCGTTCAGGTGCTGTGGACGCGGACCAACGAGAATTTTTTTGTACATGAATCGCTTCACTTTCTAGACTCAATTGCACGGGCTATGAAACGACACCACGAGACCATCTTAACATGCCATAACATCAGACCAAAATCGAACAACACCCAAAGTAACGATGTTCACCCTACGATACATACAATTTAAAAAGAAACGTGGCAATCGACACCGAAAGGTTTTCCTACGACTTCTAATACATTTGAGTGCCTATCGACACTAAACGACGTATCAAATGACATCCCCACATCATACTAATCATACCTAGACGCAGCAACCATCACCCGTCGATTCCCAACGAAGCCTGCAACAAAAACTTCAAGAAACGTATCAACACAAATTTTCTGAAAATTTCAGTTTGCGCAGCCGCACGGAAAATATCATAACTCACTCATTTTTCGTCCAAAAATTTCGAATCATATATCAAATCGAAGGCGTCAAAAAGTCCTACAATTTTCTAGTTGAAAGTTTACTCAAATTCTGAACCGAAAAGTCGCAGTTTACACCAGAACAGTAAAAACGAATTTTAGATCTAAAAATTTTCCTTCGAAATTGATCCGATTCATGATCCGCTCAAAGTACTATCATCATACATAACTTTTACGCATAAAACAACGCAATACAATATATGACTTGATCGACACAGCAATAACAGGATATACGTGCCTTTTTGATGATAAATTTTACCGAAACGGCGATGTCGAAGCGGAGACTGCACGAGGCTTGATCCGGGACGAAAGTGGCGCGTTTTTCTTGCAATAAAAATCAACAAAATTTGCTGGGAAAATTAAGGGAGAGGGGCGGCTGCTAAAGGAGTGGAGAACCCTAGTTTTCTACCTTTGAAAATATTAAAATCTGAATTGGAGGTTATGTGTGTTTGTGCGTGCATCGGTGTGTGTAAAAGTGTGTGTGGGTGTGTGATCAATAATAAAAACGTGTGTGTGTGGTAGGTAATTAGGAGTAAGAGTTGCTAAATAGATAATTAGCAACTAATTAAAACTTTAACTCACCACTAACTTAAAAATAACCTTCTCAATTAAAATAATGCACACTAAAATACTAATTTTTAAAAGTTTTAAACTCTTAAATAATCAAGCACCTAAATAAGGATTTTAAAATGCTAAACTAACTAGATTATTTAAAATGCCCCTTCCTAGCTTAAAATAAAATACCACATTTAAATTTGCCAAAACCGTCACCGGTCTTTTCCTCGATCCCGCCTCGAATAATCGCCTGAAACATGAAACTTGAAAAACGTTTTAACGTGCATCGCATAAACAAGAATAATTTAAAATAATGCATTTAAATAAATCATGCATCGCTGAAACTCATTTAAAATTAATTTAAATGATTTAATAATTTAAATAAATGCATAGGTTATACGCGTATTAGATTTGGGCACTACAGTTCCTCCCCCACTTATATAAATTTCGTCCTCGAAATTAAGTCTTACCGAACAACTCCGGATAGCGAAGTCTCACATCTGTCTCTGACTCCCAAGTGGCCTCTTCCACTGATTGGTTTAACCACCGAACTTTGACTAGCTTAGTCACTTTGTTCCGGAGTCTGCGCTCCTGTCTGTCTAGGATTTGGACTGGTTTCTCCTCGTAAGACAGGTCTGGAGTCAACTGTAGCGGCTCATAACTCAGAACATGAGAAGGATTTGCCAAATATTTCCTTAGCATCGAGACGTGGAACACATTGTGTACCCCGGCCAGATTCGGCGGAAGGGCTACACGATAGGCTAGTGTCCCCACTCTGTCCAAAATCTCGAACGGCCCAATGAACCTCGGACTCAACTTGCCTCTCTTTCCAAATCTCATAACACCCTTCATAGGTGCTATCTTGATAAACACGTGATCTCCTACGGCAAACTCGAGATCTCTTCTCCTCTTATCGGCGTAGCTCTTCTGACGGCTTTGGGCAGTCTTCATTCTGTCACGAATCTTGACCACCACGTCTGCAGTCTGCTGAACTATTTCTGGACCAAGTTCGGCTCTCTCACCAACTTCATCCCAATGAACTGGTGATCTGCACTTCCTCCCATACAACGCCTCTTAGGGAGCCATACCAATAGATGCTTGGAAACTGTTGTTGTATGTGAACTCCACTAGAGGTAGTCTAGACTCCCAATTTCCTTGGAAATCAATCATACATGCTCGCAACAAGTCCTCTAGAACTTGAATCACTCGCTCAGACTGGCCATCTGTCTGCGGGTGAAAAGCTGTACTGAAAAGCAACTTCGTCCCCATGGCTGCGTGTAAGCTCTTCCAGAAGGACGATGTAAACCTCGGGTCCCTGTCGGACACAATTGAGACTGGGAAGCCGTGCAAACGGACTATCTCCCGGATGTAAAGCTCCGCATACTGCGTCATGGAGAAAGTCGTCTTTACTGGCAGAAAATGCGCTGACTTAGTGAGTCGGTCCACTATAACCCAAATGGAGTTCGATCCTCTGACTGATCTCGGTAATCCAACCACAAAATCCATAGTAATGTTCTCCCACTTCCACTCGGGAATGGGAAGTGGCTTAACCAATCCTGCTGGCCTCTGATGTTCCGCCTTCACCTGCTGACAAGTGAGGCACTCGGATACAAATCTGCGGATGTCTCTCTTCATCCCTGGCCACCAATACAGAATCTGGAGGTCCTTATACATCTTGGTACCTCCCGGGTGGATAGAATACGGAGATGCGTGTGCCTCTGTCAAAATATCCTGTCTGATCGAACCAACACTAGGCACCCACATTCTACCTCTGTATCTCACAATGCCATCTGAAACTGTATAAAGAACACTGCCCTTGTCCTCATCTTTCAGTCTCCATTTCTGCAGCTGTTCATCTAAAGTCTGTCCTGCCCGGATACGGTCTAGCAATTCAGATTTGACTGTCAGATTAGACAGCCTAGGAGCTCTGCCCTCACGATAAATCTCTAGACCAAACTTCTGAATCTCAAATTGAAGGGGTCTCTGAACTGATAACTGAGCTACCACTGCCACTTTTCTGCTCAAGGCGTCTGCGACAACATTAGCCTTTCCCGGATGGTAGCTGATTTCGCAGTCGTAATCCTTCACAAGTTCCAACCACCGTCTCTGCCTCATATTCAACTCTTTCTGCGTGAAGAAATATTTGAGACTCTTGTGGTCGGTGAAAATCTGACATTTCTCGCCGTATAGATAGTGTCTCCAAATTTTCAATGCAAAGACAACGGCGGCTAATTCAAGGTCGTGCGTCGGGTAGTTCTTCTCGTGCACCTTTAACTGTCTGGAAGCATAGGCTATGACCCGACCTTGCTGCATCAACACTGTGCCTAATCCGAGCTTAGATGCATCGGTATAAAGCACAAACTCACCTTGCCCTGTTGGCATGGCTAGCACTGGTGCCGAAATAAGAGCTTGCTTCAACGTGTCGAAGCTCTTCTGGCATTCTTCACTCCACACAAACTTGGCATTCTTCTTAGTGAGTGAAGTGAGTGGCACTGCTATGGATGAAAATCCTCGAATGAACTTACGGTAGTAACCGGCTAAACCCAAAAAGCTGCGGATCTCTGATGCGCTCTTAGGTTCCACCCAATCTCTAACCGCTGCTACCTTAGATGGATCCACTTCAATTCCACTGCTAGATACAATATGCCCCAAAAATGCTACCTTTTCTAGCCAGAATTCACACTTACTAAACTTTGCAAACAAATTGCGGCTCTGCAAGGTCTGTAGAACTGTCCTCAAATGCTGGCTGTGCTCCTCATGGCTCTTCGAGTATATAAGAATATCGTCAATGAATACTATGACGAATTGATCGAGGAACGACTGGAATACTCGGTTCATGAGGTCCATGAAAATAGCTGGAGCATTAGTCAATCCAAATGGCATCACCAAGAACTCGTAATGCCCATATCTAGTCCTGAAAGCTGTCTTGTGAACGTCTGCATCCTTCACTTTCAGCTGATGGTACCCTGATCGAAGATCTATCTTAGAGAACACGGTGGCTCCCTGCAATTGATCGAACAAGTCTTCGATTCTAGGCAAAGGGTATTTGTTCTTGATCGTTACCTTGTTCAGCTCGCGGTAATCGATGCACAGTCTCATGCTCCCGTCTTTCTTTTTCACAAAAAGTACTGGTGCGCCCCACGGTGAGAAACTAGGGCGAATAAACTCCTTGTCCAAGAGCTCCTGAATCTGTTGTTTGAGTTCTAACATCTCAGCTGGAGCTAATCTGTATGGCGCTTTGGAGATTGGCACTGTACCTGGCATGAGGTCGATTGCAAACTCCACCTCTCTTTCTGGTGGAAGGCCTGTGACGTCGTCAGGAAAGACGTCTGGGAATTCTTTGACTACAGGTACCTCTGATATAGAAGGAGTGGGCTTGTCGGGTGCTGAGATAACACTGGCCAAGAAAGCCTGACACCCCTTAGAAATTAGCCTCCTCGCCTGTATGCACGAGATCATGCGAGGGAAACTCCTCCATCTAGCTGGCTCAAATAGAAACTGCTCCATGCCCAATGGTCTGACCAACACTGATCTCTTCTGAAAGTCGATAAGGACCCTGTTCTTAGTCAGCCAATCCATTCCCAATATGAGATCGAATTCTGGCATCGGCAATATGATTAAATCTGCGTACACTAGGTGGCCATGCAGTTCTAGGTCGATATCTCTGACCACACTGGTAGCTAACAGCTCTTCCCCTGATGGGACTACTACCGAAAAACTCATATCTAGGCCAATGGACTTGAGGTCTAAATGATTGGCAAACATCTCTGATACGAAGGAGTGAGTGGCTCCTGAGTCTATCAGTGCAGTCGTGGATAATCTCTTAATGAAAATGTTACCTGAGACGCGTTAGCACAACACAACTAACTTATATCCCAATTATTCAACCATAACCTCAAGCACAAAATACATCTAATAGTCCAACTAAAACACTAGTAATCTCAATTAAAGTTAAACAGGAAATGCAAGGAATTTAATACTGAGCTTAGATAGGAAGGGTTACCGGTCAGAAGAGTAGTGTCTGGGTTCGTCTCCTGAGCATGCATGGCGAATACCCGGCCCTGGGTTGGTTGCTTCCACTGTGGGCATTCTTTCAGCATGTGGTCCGTAGCTCCACATTTAAAACACTTGCCTGACCCATACAAGCACTGCCCCGGGTGCTGACGGTTGCATTTAGGACACACTGGGAAGGCAACTGGCTTCTGAGGCGCCCCTTGCTGCTGAACTGGACCCTTGCCCTTAGGCGGTCCATGATATGGCTTCTTCGCTGGCGGTCCCTGAAATGGCCTCTTAAACTGAGGCCTCTGATTCTGCTGCTGCGGTGGAGCCTGGTAGGGCCTCTTGCCCTGTCTGTCAGCCTCAATATCTCGCTGATCCTGTTCTGCCGCCAAAGCTCGGGACACGGCGACTGCGTAGCTAGTAGGGCCAGCTACTCGGACGTCACGGCGCAAGATCGGCCGCAACCCATTCAGAAAATGCCTCAATTTTGCCTGTACGTCATTCGCAATGAGGGGCACGAAATGACACCCCCTCTCAAACTTTCTCACAAACTCTGCCACGCTACTATCTCCTTGCCGCAGCGTCATGAACTCGTTGGTGAGTCGGGTTCGTACTTCCTCAGTGAAGTACTTGGAGTAGAACACCTCCTTAAATCCATTCCAAGGCAGCACCTGTAAATTGACTGCCACTGACGCACTCTCCCACCATAGCCTAGCATCTCCGGTTAATAAGAAAATGGCGCAACGGACCCTATCAGCGTCTGCCAGCTCCATGAAGTCGAAAATCACTTCGATGGACTTGATCCACCCTTCAGCTATCATCGGGTCAGTGGTACCCGCAAACTCCTTCGGACTCATCCTCCGGAACCTTTCATATACCGCCTCAGGTCTGGGCCTCTCCTCGGGGCCTACAGCAGTCTGGTTCCTCGCAAACTGCGCGAAAAACTGTGTCATGCCTGCAAGCATCTGCGCCTGCATATCTGGAGGTGGTGGTGGAGGTGGAGGGTTGGCTCTTTCCTCCTCTCGGTGCTCCCTGTCCTCAGTCCTATCTTGCTGGTTAACCATACGTCTAGGAGGCATACTGTTCCAATAAATTACCCAACACGTAAACCCAACATGCATGAATATAATACTAATATTATAAGATGCACAATTTTGAACTTTAAAACAAAAACATGCTGAAATCATGATCTAATGCATAGTACATAGCATAACTCAAAACTTTAAACTTACAGACTTGAGGTGTGACTTCGAGAGCTTCTTGCGACTGGCAGTAGGCGTAACCCTTTACAAGAACACCGCTCTGATTCCAACTGTAACGAACCGTATTCTTTACTACTTAAAATTTGCGGAAAAATTAAAAATTTTAATCAAATAAAACGTCTGTACGGTCGTCACCCAACATGCATAAAATGTATTTAAAATAATCCAACACCAACTAAAAGTTTTCTAAAAGCACGCTGTCTCAAAACGTCTCACATTCAAATCAAAACATCAGAGTATTTTAAAATTTTGCATAAACATAAACTTGCGGTCCTCGGGTCTAGCCTGCCACTCAGCCCAAGCCTGCCCCTTGGTCATCACCTCCTGTCTCCTGCTCATCGTACTCACCTGCATCGATCAAGTCTAGTGAGTCTAAAGACTCAACACGTATAAACTGGAATATCGAGTACTACATAATAAAATCGCATGCATCTTAAAAATAGAACGTACGTAACATAAAACTTGACTAGCATACTTGAACTTGAACATACGTATATACATACTTAGACGTGCCATGATCATAAACTTTTCTTAAACATACTTTCATACTTCAACATACTTAGTTGCATAATTTTACGTAGAGGATGTTTCAAAGCAAGTGACCCTTAACATAATAAACGCCTGATCAGACACACCACAGTACTGGGCTGACAGGGACGTATCCACTGCCGCATACATAAGATCCCTGTTCATAATTTAACAGGCCAGTTGATCCACGTTCATAATTTAACGCTTCACAACCACGATCTAACCCGTTCATAATTTAACGGGCGGATTGGTCCCCGTTCATAATTTAACGCTTTCCAATCCTAAACATACTTTGGTCACAAGACAATTAGCATACCTCAAAACTTAAAATATTTTCTTGCACGTCAACATACTTACTTGGCGTTGAGGGATTCGTTGGACCTCGATCGGGGCCGTCGCTGCTACACATACTACTAGAATTCACAACTTAGCTTGCACAACTTAGACGTAAATGCCATACTTACTCTCGAGTTCGATCAATACTTAGGACGTTCGAAACTTTCCCATGACACGACTCTGGATAATCCTTGCACTAACCCATGACATCTAACCTCAAAGTATACTAAATTATTTTTCCCAAAAACGAAGGACACGGACCCCGTACCTACATCCGTGCAAGGGTCCGTGTATGTACTGGAAGTTGTGTGCGCAGAAATGAGGAGACACGGACCCCGTGCTGAGGTCCGGGTAGGGGTCCGTGTAGACACTGTAAAAAGACATCGCAAGGGAGGGAGGGGCACGGACCCCGTGCATAGGTCCGTGTGGGGGTCCGTGTAGGCGCTGTAAGAAGACACTCCGGAAGAACAAAGGGAACGGACCCCGTGTAGAGGTCCGGGTATGGGTCCGTTCAGGTGCTGTGGACGCGGACCAACGAGAATTTTTTTGTACATGAATCGCTTCACTTTCTAGACTCAATTGCACGGGCTATGAAACGACACCACGAGACCATCTTAACATGCCATAACATCAGACCAAAATCGAACAACACCCAAAGTAACGATGTTCACCCTACGATACATACAATTTAAAAAGAAACGTGGCAATCGACACCGAAAGGTTTTCCTACGACTTCTAATACATTTGAATGCCTATCGACACTAAACGACGTATCAAATGACATCCCCACATCATACTAATCATACCTAGACGCAGCAACCATCACCCGTCGATTCCCAACGAAGCCTGCAACAAAAACTTCAAGAAACGTATCAACACAAATTTTCTGAAAATTTCAGTTTGCGCAGCCGCACGGAAAATATCATAACTCACTCATTTTTCGTCCAAAAATTTCGAATCATATATCAAATCGAAGGCGTCAAAAAGTCCTACAATTTTCTAGTTGAAAGTTTACTCAAATTCTGAACCGAAAAGTCGCAGTTTACACCAGAACAGTAAAAACGAATTTTAGATCTAAAAATTTTCCTTCGAAATTGATCCGATTCATGATCCGCTCAAAGTACTATCATCATACATAACTTTTACGCATAAAACAACGCAATACAATATATGACTTGATCGACACAGCAATAACAGGATATACGTGCCTTTTTGATGATAAATTTTACCGAAACGACGATGTCGAAGCGGAGACTGCACGAGGCTTGATCCGGGACGAAAGTGGCGCGTTTTTCTTGCAATAAAAATCAACAAAACTTGCTGGGAAAATTAAGGGAGAGGGGCGGCTGCTAAAGGAGTGGAGAACCCTAGTTTTCTACCTTTGAAAATATTAAAATCTGAATTGGAGGTTGTGTGTGTTTGTGCGTGCATCGGTGTGTGTAAAAGTGTGTGTGGGTGTGTGATCAATAATAAAAACGTGTGTGTGTGGTAGGTAATTAGGAGTAAGAGTTGCTAAATAGATAATTAGCAACTAATTAAAACTTTAACTCACCACTAACTTAAAAATAACCTTCTCAATTAAAATAATGCACACTAAAATACTAATTTTTAAAAGTTTTAAACTCTTAAATAATCAAGCACCTAAATAAGGATTTTAAAATGCTAAACTAACTAGATTATTTAAAATGCCCCTTCCTAGCTTAAAATAAAATACCACATTTAAATTTGCCAAAACCGTCACCGGTCTTTTCCTCGATCCCGCCTCGAATAATCGCCTGAAACATGAAACTTGAAAAACGTTTTAACGTGCATCGCATAAACAAGAATAATTTAAAATAATGCATTTAAATAAATCATGCATCGCTGAAACTCATTTAAAATTAATTTAAATGATTTAATAATTTAAATAAATGCATAGGTTATACGCGTATTAGATTTGGGCACTACAGAACTGCTGCCCACCAATAATCACTGGCATCGGTATACAATACTAGATCATCTTCGTCTTGAGGAATAGCCATTTTTGGAAGATTTTTACAAACCTTCTTTAAATGGATAAGTCCTTCTGTGTGTTCTTTTATCCATATAAATCTTGCATCCTTTTTCAATAATGGACTGAACACCTTCTTGTGTTTTGCTAGGTTTTTGATAAACATCCCAGCAAAATTAACAACGCCTAAGAAACTTTGAAGTTGCTTCTTGTCTTTAAGATTTTCTGGATAATTCTGCACCTTTTCCACTATGTGTTCTTGCAGAATTATTCCTGACTCATCGATTTCAATTCCGAGGAATTCAATCTTCCTTATAGCAATGACTGCTTTCTTTTCAGATAAAACCAGTCCTTTTTTCTTGCAAACATTAGAGAAAATCTCCAAATTCTTAACATGTTCATTCATATCTTTAGATGCTATTAAAACATCGTCAATGTAAACAAACATAAACTTAAAATAATCTTTAAAAAGATTATCCATCTTTCTTTGAAATATCTGTGGTGAATTAGCCAATCCCATTGGTAATACCTCCCAGATATAATATCCTTGAGGTGTGGAGAAATCTGTGAATTTCTTGCTTTCTTCCTGCATCCGAATTTGGTAAAATCCAGACTTACAATCGAATTTAGAGAATATCTTGGCGTTGCGTATACAACTTATCAAGTGTTCTCTACTAGGTATAAAATACCCATCAAACTCCAGAATTTTATTAATTTTTTGATAATTAATAACCAATCTGGTTTTTCCTCGTTTAATCTCACCATGATTTCTTACCAGAAAACCTGGACTGCTATATGGTGACATACCTGCTTTGATTAATCTAAGGTCTAAATGTTCCTTGATTATAATCTGCATATCCCTCTGATCAATGATGTTCATTGGGATGGGTTTACAACGGGCAAATTCATACTCTTTGCCTTCCTTGATCTTAAGGCAAGCCTTGAGTTGATTTTTGTCCCACCATGCCAAGGGATCTTCATTATAATTTTCTTTGATCCTCTTCTTGACATCTTCCAGTGATACCTTGGATTCAAACTCTACTTCATTCGTCTGTAGAGTTATCTTAAAGAATTCTATATTTTCTGGTTGGAGTTCCTTATCTGCTATCAACTGGAGCATTGTTTCTCCAAACCGTCTTGAATCTTTCATTTTTGGGTTCAGAAGTTTTCCTGAATCACCACGCTTGCTGAGAAACTGGATTGGCAATTTTCTGTAAAATGCCTCTCGTAGTCTCTGGACTATGATTTTTTGATCACAGGGTGTTGTGAACACTAATCGTCTAGTCTCATTTTCCTAGGACTTAAACATTTTTAGGAAATTATTTCCTAACAATATGTCAGCTCCGGTATCATGAAAATAAATTGGTGGTGTCTTTACCTTGTACCAAGGTGTTTGTCCAGCAACGCCAATCATGATTTCAGTCATCTTAATCCCTTTACATAAGATTAAAATTCGTCTAGAAAAATCTCTCCCAGCAATCTTGGGTAATTCTTCTTCCAAATTATTTGGAAAAACTCCTCGTTTTGTTGTACAAATTCCAGCCCCTGAATCAATATAAGCAGGAAAATATTCTGCCTTATATTGTTCATATAACATTCATACTGGAATGTAATGGAAAATGGACTTGTGGTCATTGGATTTTTCACATTTTATCCTCTGCCATAAACTCCATTTCATATTCTAGACGTTTACAAGGTTTGTGTTCCTCGAGAAACTCTAGTCCAAGAATCAGTTGATCTGATTCTTTCCCTAGAATTCTTTGGATATGTACTTCCAATTCTCCGATATTAATCAGTCCTTGGTAAGTTCCTATCTTAGGTTGTTCCAAATAATATATGGTATTACAAGGAAATTGATTCCTTTTATTCGTAATATCAAATACTATTTCTACTTCCTTCCACTTTTCTGGGCATTTAAGCTTTCCTATTGTAGAAAAAAATTTCAGCTCCTGTTGGGTTTCTATGACAGACGTTTTTCCCCATCTATAACTTGTAATTCTATCTACTTGAAAAGATAGTCTTCTTGAATCCAATCTAAGACTTTGATTCCTTTGTAGAATCGGTTTGTCTTGGATTTGGATATTTGTTTCCTGTATTAAAGGAAACTCAACTCTTTCTGGATAAATTACCTGAGCAACTTTTCCAAATATCTCTGGTATTTCAATAAACTCGTTTGTAATAAACAATTCAGAATAATGTGTATTAGATAGAGCATATGAAATCTGATAGGTAATAGAATATGGCCTATTACCTTCTTTCATCAACCTTTTTTCCTTGAAGTTCTGATGCAATGTCAAGGCTCGGCTGAAATCTCGATCTGTCAAGTTATAGGCAATTCTTGGGTAGATTACTCCTACAATCTTTCCTGCACAGAGGTTTCCTGAGATTGTTCCCAGTACTGAATCTTGTAGATTCCCCATTCTTTTATCGCATATAGCAATATCAATAGGCGAATCTATCCCTTCTTTGAAAGTAGCCTTTATCATAATCTGGATTGCTCCGATATGAATCCAGGACATAGTCATTGCTACTTCTATCTTGAGTTTTTGTATTTCCTCAATTTCTTCGGAAGGAATTAACTGCATCTCCATTCTATTTCCTGTTAGTTCCATCGGGATTGCCATTTCCCTTCTAGAAACTTTATAGATTAGATGATGCTTTCTATTTCTTAGGCCAAGATTTCCTAAGAATTTTTCTACCTGTCCTGCAGAGAAACCTTGATATCTCTATAGACTCGGATTTTATCTCATGATTCTTTGAACCATGTTATGAGATATTGTAGTCTGGCTGAAAAATCCAGACAGATCTTCATGTGTTTCGTGTCGAAACACCTCTTCTTCAGTCAGATTCCGATTCTGTTCCGTCAGATTCTTCTTGACTTAAGACTTCTTCTTCTTCATATATACTTTCATCTGAGACAATATCCTCAAACCTATATACTAGAATAAGATCTTGGTAATAAACTGCTTCTTCAATATCCGGGGTAGGATCAAAGCTTTTAATACCTCTTTTTTCATTTTCTGGACAGTTGGTCAAGATACGACCTCTTGCTCCACATGTCCAGCAATTATAGTCCTTGAAACTTTCATTAGCCCGAGTATGAGCTCTTCTGAAAGTTTTCTTTGTTGGTGTTCTTCTTGTGCTTCGAGATGAACTCGATGCTTGGGATGATATCCTACTTCTTGATGGTCCGCTTCTTTGTCCAGATTTGTAAGATCTGGCTTTCTGTCTAGGCCATACTGATCTTGGTTTCCAAGAACTTCTTCCACTTCGAGCATAAGGATGAGTTCTAAAACTTTTTTTTTATGCTTCTGTGGTTTACTTCCAATAATTGTTGGAAGATCATTTTCCTTACAACACAAAGGGGTTCTTTTGTTGATACCCCTAAATCGTTTGTAATTCTTTTGTAATGCCGCCATATGACACCATTCTGCCAACTTTCCTTTCCAGGTACGTATTCCCTAATGAGCATTTCTGTCCAGGGACTAGGCATTTTTGCGAAGAAAAGCTGCATAGCTATATCTTCTTTGACTCTTGAAATCCATCTATATTTAGTGAATGACATAATGTGTTCATCCACCAAACATATATCATGTAATTCCAGACTACAGAGCTTGAGTATATTTTTTCTTCTTCTCTGTATCTTGACTGTTGAAATAGTCTACCCCTATAAAGTGTGCTTAAAAAAGGGTAGCCATTTTTCCAGCGATCTCACTAAGAGATTCACCAGATAGGACTGACTCCTTCATGTCTAATGAAGTCATGTCCCAAGCAATTTTCACTGATCCCATAAGACTCATTTCCAAAAGTTTAATGAATCCTTCTTTGTTGAGATCGAGTGTTCCTGCTGCAATTCTCATAGCAGATGTCCAATCTTCTATGAGTTATTCTCTGTTTTTGAAGTCTAATACATCAAGGTTAAGCATAACCCCATAAGGATGTATAGGATCCAAAACAGTTTTCCCATAGGGTGTTTAGTGCAAAGGAATTTGATTTCTCCTTGCCCTTGTTCCCGCTGGGTGTGATCCTCCACCAGTATGGGAATCAGTTTGAGATTCTCGCATATTTATATTATGAGATCCCATACTTTCCCTTGGTGGTTCCTGAGAAGATGACCATGTTATAGCAGGTGGTGTTTCACCTACTGCTGTGTTCATCTTTAGATCTACTACTTTGAGATTTGTGAAAGATTCCGCAAGCTCTTGTAGATCCTCCAAACCAATCCTTTCTAAAGTTGTCATCAGATCAATTTTTTTTTTGAGACAGACTTGATTAGATTGATCATCTTTGCTTCTTCAGTTAAAGGTTTTAACACCACTGTGGCCTTCCCTTGTTGATGTAACAAAGGTTCAGTATCAAAAGATGGTGGTAACCAACCTCCTGAAGTTCGTCTACTAGAACTTGTTTGTTGTTCCAGTTTCTGAATTCTTGTTTGAATATCTTTTAAAATTCCAAGAATTTATTCCTGGGTTTCAAGGATTTTCTCAACTCGTTGCGGTACAAAATATAGCATATTGTCATAATTTTGTACTGTCTTCTGAATTTCCCTAAGATCTGAAGAGAACTTAGAGGAATCTGTAACTATCTCCAGAAACTTATTGGTTTGAATCATAAGTTTACCTGAGGGTGCAGTAGCTTCCTTTTCTGCTTCTGATATCTAACAATAGTTAGATGCCCTTGTTTATATTCCAAAATTTTGGAATATTCCTTGTAAATTATTTTTCTCAAACCGAAGTTCGGATTCATATTTTTTTCAAAATTCTCCTTATCATACAATCAGTTACTAATAATAATAAAAATTGTGTTTGAAATAAATCAAACTTTCGCTCTGATACCATTTTCGAAAGCGCGGAGGATCAATTAAAATCAATAGAGAATAAGGGGTATTTTTGTCTTGTTTAAACTCGCGGGGGATCAATTAAAATCGACAGAGAATAAGGGTTATTTTTGTCTTTTTTAAATTTATAGGGAGTTTAAACAAAGGTTTTTAGGTATAGGGAGTTGGAATAAATTTGAGTTGGGTGTTAGGGGTTTATTTACAATTTACCCATTTTTATAAATATTTTAATTTTTAGTTTTAAAATCGATACAATATGTATTAATTGTATTCAAATAAAACTTATATATTTGTGATGTGTGTGATTTTATGTTTTTATGCATTAATGTAAAGTTTAGTGTTAAAAAAAATTACATATATAATTAAAGTTAAATCACAATTTTTTTTATAAACTAACCGATTTTAATTCGGTTCGGTTTTCATCGATTATGAAAATTAATTCGGTCGGTTCGGTTATGGCTAAATATTTCGGTTCGGTTCGGTTATGGCTAATTCGGTTCAGTCGGTAACCGAATTAACCGAATACTCACCCCTATCTACTCCTTATACTCAATTTCCCACAGACGACGCCAATGATGCGATCCGAGTGGATTGGATGAACATGGTCGGGGCAATCCATCGGATCTGAGAAGAGTTTTGTTTGGGAAGATAAGCAAGGGATACAAATTGTTATGAAGATATATCTCTGTATAATATGCCTGCAACCATGTTCTTCAAACAAGGAAATGAACTCGAGAATGGGCACCGGAGGGATGTTCGAAGTGGCCACTCCGATGCTTAAATCAGCAGGTAGAGATGAAGGATAAAGTATGTATATGTGAGGATATACGTGAGTGCCAAGAGCTCTATAATCATAATTTGTCTATCCCTCAAATGTTAAATGTACCTGCTATTTATAGGAGAGAAGATGCTAATGACCTCGTTTTCAGTGCCCGCTTATAGCCATGTCACATCAACTTCTTGTCCTTTCCATCACGTCAAATTAGTACGATTCTGTCAAGTACGCTTATCGAGGTAAGATTTCACCTGTTCTCGCACTCGAGTGCGGCACTACTATCGAGGCTTCCCGGTTAGTGAGTTATCAGTTGGGAATTTGCCCGAGAGCTCGGGCCTCTGGTTGTCCGGGTAGATGACTTCCCGGGTACTTGCTTGTTTTGCAACTCATGAGCCCCTTCCACCATCCTACCATGATCCAGGCTTGTCATTTAATGTCATGGCTCATCCATGACCCGGACTCTTCCAGGGGTATCAATATGTAATAGTTTGATTTGTTACACACCTATAGTGTCCACTTCCGTGACACTCATATATTGAATGTACAATTTAGACATGTTTCATCATATCCAATAGATGAGTGTTACCTTATTGGTGAGCACAGAGGTGGACACAATGAGTAAGTAACATATCAAAACTGTATATATATCAACGATATTTAACCATTAAAGATGCAAAAATACAAGATCTATAAAATGAAATTATTCATCAAGCAATATTTGGTTTGGTTGTCGCATATGTTTATATAGTGAATTTTTTCTTAAAAAAAGAGGAAATTGATATCATATTTATATATTTTCCGTCTTAAAGCAAGATTTCAAGATAAACTTATCTCTGGATACTGACATCCATGTGCACTAAATCATCATTTAACGTGAACTAATAATTAAGTGGTCAAGCTAAAGCAAAAAGATAAATCATTTAACACATTGAAAAATATGCAAAACGATAAAAGCTTGAATTTTTTAAATAAATAAATATATTGACTTGCATATCGAGTTTGAAAATAATTTTTTTTGGGATTATCTGTTGGGCGATTTGGATTGAGATTTGTATGATATCATATGATTTATCGGGGCAGAAACAGAAAATTCAAGTGGATTGGGTGTATGTATGTAACGATCATAGGCCATGGTATAGCATGGGCCTCGTCTCATACCCACGCACCATTACGCATAGGACTTGTCCAGCCCAGATACTGGAGTTTTTACCTTCCTAGGATTAGAACACAAGACCTCCTGGACTTATATAGATCTTGGCAGCAATCCTGGTACCAGTTGAGATACTAGCCCAACTGGTATCAGTATTGCTGCTAAGATCTATATAAGTCCAGGAGGTCTTGTGTTCTAATCCTGGGAGGTAAAAACTAAGTCCAGGAGGTCTTGTGTTCTAATCCTGGGAAGGTAAAAACGCGTGTGCCTGGGCTGGACAAGTCCTATGCGTAATGGTGCGTGGGTATGGGCCGAGGCCCATGCTATGACATGGCCTATGACCGTTACAACAAACTATAGTGCCCAAAAATTCAGTGCATGTATAACCCATACATTTATTTAATTATTACAACATTTATTTAATTTTAAAGAGAGTCCTAGTAGTGCATGATTTATTTAAATACATTATTTTAAATTATTCATGTTTATGTGATGCACGTTAAAATGTTTTTCGAGTTTCATGTTTCAGGCGATTATTCGAGGCGGGATTGAGGAAAAGACCCGGTGACGATTTTTGGCAATTTCAAAAGATGGTATTTTATTTTAAGTTAAGGATGAGGCGTTTTAAATAATTTATTTAGGTTCAGCATTTTAAAGCCTTATTTATGTATTTAGTAATTTAAGAGTTTGGAACTTTTAAAATTAGTGTGTAATCATTTTAAATGAGGAGTTTGATTAAATTAGTGTGTGTTAACTTTTAGTTAGTATTTAATTTAGTTAATTTAGCACTAATTTCTCCTAATTAAAAACCCACACACACGTTACACACACCCACACACACTTACACGTTTTTACACACACTAAACCGTAAAACACACACACTATCACAATTCATCTTTTTATTATTTTGAGAATACAAAACCTAGGGTTTTCATCTAAGAAGCGGCCACCCATCTCCTTCAAACCTTCCAGCAACTTTTCTTTAATTTCGTTGCAAGATTTTAGCGCCACGATCATCCTGGATCAACCTCGTATCTCTCCCCGCCACGATATTTTTGAATATCATAAGGCACGTATAATCTGTTATTTCTGCATCGATCTCGTCATATTATGCATTGTGTTATTATTTTTTTATAAAAATACATGTGTGATGTGTAGAAGTTTGAGCCTTGACGTTTGAATAAATTTTGAAACGATTTTTAGATCTAAAATCACATTTTTACTGTATTTTTAAATACTGCAACTTTTAGGTCGTGATTCTGAGAAAACCTTCAACGTGAAAATTGTATAACTTTTTGATACCTTCGATTTGACAGTAAATTATAAATATTTGGATAAAAATTGAGTGAGTTACGGTGTTTTTCGTGGGGCTGCTCAAACTGCATTTTTCAGAAAATATGTATTGATGTGTTCTTGAGATTTTATTGTTGCAGGCTTCGTTGGGGATCGACGGTGATCGTTGTTGCGTCTAGGTATGCTTAGTATGATGTTGGGTTGTTATTTGTTATGTCGTTTAGTGTCGATAGGCACTCGAGTATTTTAAAAGTCGTAGGAAACGTTTCGATGTCAATTGCCACGTTTTTTAATGATATGCGTCGTAGGGTGAACATCGTTGCTTTGGGAGTTTGTACTAATTTTGGTTTGGTGTTAAGGCATGCTAGGATGGGTCTCGGGGTGTCGGTTCATGGTCCGTACAATCGAGTCTAGAATGACAAACATTGCGTATTCAGAATTTTCGAGAGTTTCCAATTGCCGCAGGTATACGGACCCTTCCACGGACCCTTACACGGGGTCCGTGCCTTTGCTCTCTTCGAAGTGTCAAATTCCCGAGCCTACACGGACCCTTAGACGGACCCTAGTACGGGGTCCGTGTCCCTTCTTCTTCCCGAGTTCTTCTTTTGCGCACACACACGGACCCCCACACGGACCTAGACACGGGGTCCGTGCCGTCTTTTTCTGCACGAAACATTTTAGCGCACGGACCCGGACCCATACCCGGACCTAAGCACGGGGTCCGTGTCCTTCATATTTTGGGGAAAATTTTATAGCATGTTTGGGGTTTGATGTCATGGTCTAGTGCACTGATTTACAAGGTCGAGTCATGGGAATTTAAGAACGTCTTAAGGAAGGGAATGAACTCGTAAGTAAGCATGATTACCTACGTCTAAGTTATGCAAGTGAAGCATGTAAATTCCTGATTAGTATGTGCAGCGACGGCCCCAATCGAAGTCCAACGAATCCCTCAACGCCAAGTAAGTATGTTCGACGTGCAAGATAATATTTTAAATTTTTGAGATATGCTAAATGTCTTGTGACCAATTTATGAATGAGTTTGGAAGTCGGTGAACGTGGCCGAGGACCTCTCCACCCCGTTAAATCATGAACGGGTTTAGATCGTGATTGAAAAGCATTAAATCATGAACGTTGACCAATCAGCCCGTTAAATTATGAACGGAGATCTCATGTATGTGACAGTGGATACGTCCCTGTCATCCCAGTACTGTGGTTTAGTCTGATCAGGCGATTATGTTATGGGTCACTTGCTTTGAAACATTCTCTACGCAAAATTATGAAGTTCGTGTATGTTCAAGAATGTACCAGTATGCAAGCATGTTATGAAAAGTTTTCACGTTATGGTACGTCCATATTATGTATGTATGTTCAAGTTTATGATAAGTTCAAGTTTCAAGTATGTATGTTCTATTTTAAAGTTGCCTGTGGTTTTATTACGTATTATTCGTTACTTCCAGTTTATACGTGTTGAGTCTTTAGACTCACTAGACTTGATCGATGCAGGTGAAGATGTTTTTGAGGAGACAAGAGGTGGGGACCAAGGAGCAGGCTTGGACTGAGTGTGAGGCTAAACCCGTGGACCGTCCATGTTTTTAAGTCTTTATGAAAATGTTCAAACAATTTTGTCAAACTTTATTTTAGATCTTTCGTTACGATGAGTTGAGACGTACAGTTATTTTATCGAATTTTGAACGTTCGTGTTTATTTAAGAAATTTTTTAATTTTTCCGCAAATTTTAAATAGTAAAAGTACGGTACGTTACAATGTATTTCTTGATAATCTCCGTAAGTATAGTATGGAGAGCCAGAAGACACTCTCACATTAATAAGACATAATTTTTATTTCAAACTCTAAATTTGATTCAAATTTACAACAGGAAATTCAATCGATGCTAAAGCTCGATATTTTTAAGTCTATTCAGCATATATGCTAATCTACTAATGGTGCAGCTCACTTGCTAGCTCGCAAGCTATATTTTCTTCTCATTCAGTCAAATGACTGGTCGGAAATATCCAGTATAATAAATGAACGTCGTATCTCGGGATCTCCCGAATTAATTTCTAAGACATTACAATAAAAACGGTTTTTCGCAGCGCGCATATGGGCTTTCCGCAGCGTGCATTGCACGCTGCAAAGTTGGGAGCTGTTAAAAGTTCAAGATTATCCGCGGCATGCATGTGCACGCTGTTAATACTTCTATCAACGGCGTGCATGTGTACGTTGCAAAGTTGGGAGCTGTTAAAAGTTCAAGATTATCCGCGGCATGCATGTGCACGCTGTTAATACTTCTATCAACGGCGTGCATGTGTACGCTGATAATAAAAATTTCCGCAGCGGGTAATGTGCCATAAAAAATAAAATATTAGCGACGGGTTTTGACAAAACCGTCGCCAATTGGCGACAAATCAAATCCGCCGCTCCGTCGCTAATTTAGCGACGGTCTAAATTTTGCATAAAAAAAAAAAAATTACTTTTATAATTTAGTAATTTTTTATAAAAACTACAATACAACTATAATAATAATACCCATAATTATAATTAACAAAAAATTGAAACAGAAACACGTATCTAAATCGAAACTAAAATCGTATAAGTAGAGAAAATTTTAAGTGTTGTGAAGTGGTGTGGAGGAAAATGGAACGGAGATCGGATAGAAATAGTGAATTTGCGATTTTTTTAGCGACGCTATTTTACACAACCGTCGCCGATGTATGTCTATTAGCGACGGTTACTATAAACGGTCGCCGATTTTACATGGGCAACGGATTCCTATAAACGGTCGCTAAATGTGGCGTAAAAATCGTCGTGCTTTTTAAATTAGCGACGGTGTTACTGAAACCGTCGCTAAGTTAAAAATTATTTCCGCAGCGTGCTAATAATATGCATGCCGTGAATAATACTATTGACAGCGTGCGATTAATGTACGCCGTTAATGTATGAACACGATTTTTTTTTCAAAAAAATGATTTACTATCCGCAGTGTGCTTTTAATACACGCCGTCCATAGTAATATCCACAGCGTGCTTTTAATGCACGCCGTTAATAGTATCAAGTTACTATCCGCAGCGTGCTTTTAATGCACGCCGTCAATAGTAATATCCGCAGCGTGATTTTAATGCACGCTGCAGATAGTAATATCCGCAGCATACTTTTAATGCGCGCCGTTAATAGTATCAAGTTATTATCCGCAGCGTGCTTTGAATGCACGCCGTCCATAGGAATATCCGCAGCGTGCTTTTAATGCACGCCGTTAATAGTATCAAGTGCAACACTATTAACAGCGCACATATGAGTGCACGCCGTGAAAAATAGTATTCGCAGCGTGCTTTTACTGCACGTTGTGGATGACGTGCTGCGAAAAATCATTTTTCTTGTAGTGTTACTTAAAAAAAAAATTCTCACTTGTAATAATATTATACTTTTCTTATTATATAATGGAAATCAAACTATATAGTATCAAAGCTTTAAAGCAACCAAACAAGAAAAGTAGTAGATTTTGTAAAATTATTATTTAAACATTGGAAAAACTACTAGAAATGTCTCCAAGCTGACAAGGAAAATAGGAACAACCAATAGCAATGTGGCTCACTGTACATGAAAGAAAAGGCTTAGTTGTTATATGGGGAGTTTTTCTTCTCATGTTCTTATATTATTGATGGTCCTATGATTAATATTCGACTTTATCATAAAGTGTAAAATACTATTTGTGTAGTATAGAATAATCCGAAGAGAAGAGGCAAACAACTACATGCTAATCATTGATTGCTCAGAAAATTTAATAAATCAAGAAAATGAGAGAATATATATGTGCATTTATTTATAGGAGAAGATAAATAACAAATGAAAACGATAAAAAAAAAAGGTTGAGTTGTCCAAATCTTTTTTAAAAATCAAACAAATACGTTTATCTTCAAAGTTATTTACACATGATCAGTAACTAACACGAATTGTCAAAATTTACAATTGTATTGTCATTATCATTTTGTTGAATTAACCAATTTTCTGTTGAATTCTAGTTATTCTAACGTGTGTTTTTCACGTGCAACACACATGTATTTTTCACAATTTTAAGACTTTATTTTAGAATTTGAAAATTTATTCATTTAATCTTAAACTTTCAAGGACTTTGTATCCAGCTAACACAATTTGTCGACCTCCTGTCTCTACACGAGTCTTGTTAAAACACAAAAAATAGGCCCGGGATAGGATCAGATCGATAGAAGGAAGGGGGCAACCTGAAAACTGAGCTGTGTGGTTAGGAGAGCCAGTTTTCTTGGATTTCAGTCGACGGGAACCGGGATCAGAGCTAGTTTGAGACACAACGAATGAGTTTTGAGAGGCGAAACCAAACCGAGGGGATGAAGCTAAGATATTTCAGCTTGAATAAGAAGTTATAAATCTTAGTGATGAACCAAATTCCCAATCACAAGAACTTTTACTCAGCAGTTACAAGTTCACTTCACATTTGCTGATTAAAAATATTGCTTGTATGAATAACATAACATGTACATATATATATATATATATATATATATATATATATATATATATATATATATATATGTGTGTGTGTGTGTGTGTGTGTGTGTGTGTGTGTGTAACTCACACTTCTTGGATTTTCTCTAGCAAAAGAGGGATCCTATGATCTGATGAATCTGTGCGCCTGTGCATGTCCCCTTCTTTAGCTTTCCCCCATATCAAACCATAGAAACCCGCGGTCAATATCAGTGCACCAACCAAACTGTGCAAGAACATCCAAACAGATTTCTTGAAACGTTTTTGAACCCGAACACAAGATTCGTTCGGGCAGAAACAAAATTTTGAACCTTGCAATGTAATGACTAGATATACCTTCCGAAGTAGAAAACATCGTCCATAAAGACAACCCCTATAAATACCGTTACGATAATTGTTGAAGGCTTGAATAGAGAAAGAAAGAGGGGACGTAGGCAGAAAAATTTTTGCACCAGACAGTCAGATAGAGCCTCAATGATAAATTAATGATTGCCTGAAAATAAAAAATAGCGACAGTGTAAGAAGGGACGTAGGCAGAAAAATTTTTGACCTGCTGAATGACTTGATAAATAATAGTGACATGAAGTAGATATAAGGTTTTTCATCGAATAAAGCTCATCGATTAATGAATCAGTATTTATTCTTGCACTAAACTTTCTTTAGCTGAGAATGATCGTTCAGTTGTTGCCGTAAAAACATGAAGTGTTAAAACAAGACAAATCAAATCTTTAAAAAAAATGTACCGGGCGGAAGATTTTCCCCGTCATAGTGCCCCGGGTGAAATTTTCTGCTCGAAACTCGCGTTGGAGCGGAAAAACAAAAAATCAACTAAAAATATACATCATACGGAAGTTAATCTCAAGCTCTATACAAACCAAAAATCTAATCTTCTATGACTTCATCACTACATAAGCTGAAAAATAACCACAAACTCAACCAAGCCATAGTTATGTTTGAATCTTTCTGCATAATAAATGGAATAAACTAATTAAGTAGCAAAAAACAATCATTTCACCTCGTGCAAACTCAATCGAGGCCCTCTGCCGCATAAACTTTTTCAAATCTCTCATAAGAAATTCCTTCCAAATCCTCATCCTCACAACTTTTTTCAACTCGAGGTCCTTGCTTACAAAAGTACAGTTGATAGAGTAATTTCTCTTATGATTAAATGGGTTGAAAATAATTTTAGTGGGCTAAGTTAGTAAATATAATTATTTTATGGACCGGACAAAATTTTAATGTAGGCTAAAATTAGATATATACTATAATTACTAATAATTTTTTTTTTTGATCGACAGCCTTTGGGGTGGCTCCGTCCCTGACTGTGTAAGTAAATATCAACTTCTAAGCTTCTAGTTTGCTGCTGTACACGCATTAAAATGATCAAAATGTGGCACTTGCTATTGTACGCATTATAATATTCTAGTTTTATTATCACTGCAAATCATAGTTTTTGATATAATGACAAACGTTTCTCTTCCTACGAAGGGAGAAGGAGGGAGATGATAATCATCAAGTCATTCGCTTACCGAATAAAGAATAGCTGCTAATCCAATACTTGTTTCAATATTCCAAGAAGTTGCATCTCGTTGAGCAATAAGAGAGACTAGTGAAGCTTGAATGGTTAAGAAAAGGCAGTTAAAAGCAACTATGAACATCACCGCTGGGTATATCCGTAGTATGGAAGCCAGAAACAATTTCGATACAAATATATTGTTCACTAAGCCTTTTATTTTAGAGCAAATTTTATTGTTCATTAATCTTGTATAGTGTAAATTCCAAACTGTAATATGCAACAGAACGCAATGAGGATGTAAGAGTTATTTTGTTCGACAGATAATAAACTATATCTAATATAACCAGATCAGTGTAAGATGCAAATTTGTTTATCAGAATTAAATGTTGTGCCAGATGTTACAACATCTCGGACAACATGCAACGGAAAATTAAAGTTTGTAACACAAATTCGCTTAAAATAAATAGATCGGACACGATTAAATTCGCACAAGTATAAATACTTGTGCGGTGCCTTATGACAAAAATTAATCACTAGAAAACCAAAAACGTTTACACAAAAACCAATCTCTAGTGATTATCACTAAAATCAATTTCCTCAAGAAGTTGAGAAAATAAATGCTTTCTAAAAACAAATAACTAGAATAAAAACTAAAACAAGAAAGCAAAACGTGATGCCAAAAGGAGAGCCACGAAAAACAATTTTCAGTAACTTCGTTACGGATGTTGTCTGCAGATGTCCCCAACATTCATGGCAAACACGCGATCGCCACTCTTCAAAAACAACACGTACCTTGAATAATATTTTCTCTGAAATTTGTGACGTGCACAAGTGTGTGAATTATTGACCGAGGAAGAGAGAGCTTCAATGATGTCTTTGATCTCTTATTTATAGATGTAAACTTTTATCTCCACAAGGAAACCTATTTCACAAGGAATGTAAGAGTTTTATTAGAAATAAACTCTTTATAAACATTAATACCATATGTCATTAAATCATTATCTTAAATATTATATCTAGAAAATATTTATCACAAATATAATATCTATACAACATAAAACAATGCAAACACAAAAGCATTCCTCTGAACTGAAATCTCAGTCATTGGCACATTTTACAGTTAGACAAGATGTATCTTTCAATATCATTTCTTAACATACCTAAATAAATCAAATTTCAAGCTTATTTGTAAGAGAGATTCTATACCATCGGCACAAGATAAACGACATGAGCCACTGTTTTTTGAAATCCTTCGATCCAAACAAATTCTAAATAGTAAGTTGTTTAACGATGATCGAGTCAAATCCAACTTTTTATATTTGTGAAATTTGTTTATTTTGAAATAAACCCTTGTTGTAATTGTTGAATAATAATGTAAATTATGCGTGAATTTTTAAAACCAATTTCATAAATCTCGTCATTAGTTGAAACACAATAAATTTAATGAACACTTGAAACATTATATAAATTTGTTAGATTTGTGATCTTGCATTTTTTTTAAGTTAAAATTTGCTATATTTTCATATTTTTTAAATTTATTTTGTTTTTCCATTATATGTTAAGAGCATTTTTTTTTGTAACAATTGCTTATTATTTTGTAGTTGCTATATACACCCATGAGTATTTTTAATCAATATTCGAAGTCAAATTAACTGACTGTTACGTTCCAACTTTTGAGCTGCTTGAAGCTTTATTTGATATTTTATAAATTTTATGTTATATCTTTAACCTTCTCTCTTTATATTTTGGTAATTGAGTATATTATATTTCGTGTAAATTTATAATTTGTTAACAATCAAGTTCAAAAATAATTAATAAGGTCATCTTCGACTCATTGCACCAGATTCTGCACCATATTTTGCGCTGCATATTTGCTACATAAAAATCATGTACAACTCATCTGCACTAAATTTTGTACCATAATATAATATTCTCGGAATATTTTTTTATTTTATTTCAATATTAATAAATTTAATATAGTGATAAATGATCTATAAGTCATCGGTCTCGGGACCTCATCCTTATTATATTATATACTAGTGCTTCTTCGCACATAAATATAATTTTTTTGTCATTTTTAATTTTATTGTTTCTTATAATAAATTATTTATGTTATGAGAAATATAATCTTTTAAAATTCAAAACTCTAGATAAAGATAAATAAATATTTCAGTAGTTTTAAAAAAATTGGGGTTTTTAAAAAAAGGAAAAGTGGATTATGCTAATTATAAGGAAGGGAAGGTAAAGATCAAGAAAATATATTTGTATGATATTTTTTTATCGAATAAAAAACCGAATTAAATGAATCATTATTTCCTAATAATTAGAAAATTTGTGTTATATGATCTCACGGATCATATTTTGTGAGACGGATATCTTATTTAGGTCTTGCACGAAAAAAGTACTACTTTTTATGCTAAAAGTATTACTTTTTATTGAGAATATCAGTAGTGTTGACCCGTCTCACAGACAAAAATTCGTGAAACCGTCTCACAAGAGATTTACTCTAATAATAATACATCTACATATTCATTTTCTTGGCATTTATGAAAAATGAGACGGTATCGTGGATCAATTTTATTAGACGAAATATTTTATTTATAATAAAAATACAAAAAAAAAAAAAAAATTCAGAAAATACACCGTATGAAATTAATAGGCTTTCCATACCCGTGTTTTGAAAAATCAAGCACATCTAATCTAACCATCGTGCATGTCTTCATTCAGCAAATGACTTACCCGAGCATAGCAAGCAAGAAAATCTTCCAGAGAACAGTAAAAGATAAAGGTGGGAACTTTGACCTACGAATAATCAAAATCCAACACCCAAAACTCATTTTTCCTTCAAAATCAGAGGTGCCCATTAGTTTATCCACAGAGAAAAAGTTACCTGTGGTAAAGAAAGGCCGTAGGGAAAAGAACAAGAGTGGCCAAACCATTGGAATATACAGTCAAACTGTAAAAGCTTGTGCCTTGGGAAATGGCCGTTTTGCATATTATCATGTTAGTGGCCAAAGCAAAAACTGCAGAAACCATGGCTACGAAAGGCAGTGAGGTCTCCATCCATGCAGGCCACTCACTCAGAGCCATGTCCAGTTCAGCTCCCCCGAGGAATTGGCCACGAGTTTAGTGTGGGAATTTGGATACTTGTCGGCTTACATTTGTCCATTCACATCAACTTTTTTTGCCTGGTAGGTGAACCCGAGCACGTGAACCTTGCCGTCTCCAATAAATCGAAACCAAAACCATTTTCCACTTTTAGTTCCAAACCAAGGACTATAGAGTACTTGTGAGTTTTCAGTTTATGTTTCAGTTTCTGTTTGTGTTTCTGATAATAAGAAATCGGAAACAAAATTAATCTTAGATTTTTAGACCACACACATTATACTAATGTTGAAAGGAATGTTGCTCATAAACGCACATGAAATAAAGATATTGTGTGTATCCGTAGTTAGTGTTGCGTTCAGATGTTGCCAACACCTGAACGCAACACTAACTACGGATACACACAATATCTTTATCAACAACTGAACACAACATGCAGCGGAAATTAAGTTTTAATACTCACGTAACCTTTAATGAATAAACACCAGATTTGAATTATGCACAATTACAACTACTTGAGCAATGCCTAATAGCAAAAATTCACTAGACAATTATGTAAATCATTTTACACAAAACAATACTAGTGAGAATACTAATAAATCTGAATTCATTGACACTCCAAGGAATTATGCAACATCAAAATAAATCAAACTAAAACTAGATGCATAAAACAAAAGAGGCGTGTTGCTTGAGATCAAACGAAAATACTCTTCGATCAACACTCTGCGTCAATGTTGTTCTTGAGTGTCGTCAACACCAATCACATAAACTCTTCGCACGAATCTTCAAGACTGAACTTGTGCGGGTTCAGAAAAACTCCAGCAGCTGTGGCGAATCCCTCCGAAAACACACAATTCTTCTCTCAATATTCTATCTATTTAGATCTCCCTCTTTGCCCTAGATATCTTTCTTTCCATAGATACCCACATCCTACAACCATGGAAACAAGAGTTTATTAGAAATGAAACTATATTTAAATCTAGGATGTTATATCTTAGAGATAAGTTCCTAAATTAAATCATGTGAGTTAAATCTAGGAATAAATCTTATATCTTGAAAGATTAAAATTAGTCTAGAAATGCAAAATTATAATATTTCTAATTAGATAGAATATGGATTAAATAGGAATAACATATTCCTTTCTCTGGAAAAAAATCCAAAAATGATGATCTTGGTAAGCATCACAAGCAGTTATGCTCCCCCTGAGTAAAAGAGTGTTTGTCCCCCTGCGTTAAAGTCCGTCTCCCCCTGAATGTTAGATTATTGGTGATAAAAAGTATAACTCAAAGACACATGGGTTCGAAATTAATTAAGTTGTTAACGAACATGAGAGCGAGACCCATTAAAACAAGGAATGAAAAAAAATAAAGAACTGCAGAGCAATTTTTTTTTGAAGGAGCCCCAGTGTTGGTATCAGTAGCTCCTCCAGATGAGGGACCAACATCATCTTATTTTGGCATTTTTGGCGACGCATTTCTTCCTTTTTAACCAGAATGCACACCGACTTCCAGAAGTAGTCGATAATCAGCTATTAGATTTTTGTAATAGGCAATGACGTCCTTGGTCCTTTGAAATTGTTGTAGCCCAAAGTCAATTTGTGTCTGGAGATCGGAGGTAGATAACATGACATAGCCTTCAGGAGTGGAGGTGGATGCCATGTTGCCAGCACCAGTGGCAACACTAGTCTTTGACTAAGGTAGGTCCAGTTTCCGGTTTCCCTTAAAATAGGCTGGAACAATTTTCAGTGACTCCCCGATGCTTATTAGTTGTTCATTGTCTTCCTTGGTAAAGCCCTGGGACTCGAGGAGGCCATATATCAGAGAACGGAACACCCCCAGTCAGCACGGTGGTGATTTCATCAATGTCAGTTGGAGGAGCGTCCTCAGTAGAACTCGGTGTGCCATAGTGTTCGTTGATAGCGTTAGGCGAGAACTGATAAATGGCATCACACACAAACACCCGTCTGAAGCGGACTGAATTAACATTGCCTACAGCAGCAGTCAGATTGCTATAGAATTCTCGCACGGGCCTCTTTGGATAGGGAATTACCGAGGTTACCATTGCGAGCAGGCATCGATTGATGAGGAATGAGATTGAGTTATATCTTTCATAGGTCTCGATGTCTACATTCCATTCCTCTATGAATTCTCTATGAGCATACAGACTCCATCGTCCCACAGCATTCTCGGAGTAGAAAGCATTCGAGAAAGCAGCATCGAGATCATAGTCTTCATCAAAGGTATTGTCCATGTTGGCAACCACTGCCAACACCAGCAGTATCTGAAATATCATCAGCTGAACGAGAGTCAGCATCAGATGATTCTCCATTATTATCTTTTTGAGCCATTTCCTACTCAAACTCAGTTTCAGCTTCTCTATCACCAGCACGAGTTTGCTTTGCAGTCTTTTCTTCTCTTAGACAATTGAGAAAGTCGGCCAAAGATTCCTCATCTTCCAAAGAAAAAATGGATTAACCTGGGCCTTCCTGTGGCTCAGTCACGATCAGTGGTGTTGTGGAGGAAGAGAGACCGGTAGAGGACTTGGATGCAGCAGAGGGACGAGGTCTTGCAACCAATTCGAAATCTTCATCATTCAAGTAATCCCAGACGAGAAGTCAGGATCCAGAATAAAAAGGGAGATCGGGGTTTCTTAGCTGGTGCAAACTTTGGGTCAAACCTCGTTTGCCTTTTGTAGCGTCGCCTCACAGGTTGAGGTTGCGGGGGAAATCCATCCAGTAAGCCTCTTCGGCCGGCGGATTGTCAACGTCAAATGGGTTCCCTGGTTCACCAGGAGCTATTTCTTCCAGCGGAACGGGCTCTGGATCAGCAACCACCAACTGTAATGGATTCTCGATAGGGTTCTCTGTTTGTGGTGTTGCTGATGGTGTTGTTGCAGAGGGAAGATCACCACGACTCGCAGCCATTTCACTGCGGATATCCATGGGATCAAACTGATTCTCAACCATTTGTATATGTCGAAGAACGATTTAATTCAAAAATTAGTGTGAAGAATTTGCACGGAGTGTTCAATTTTGTGAACGATTTGAGAGTAAGATGTGAAATAATAAAGTAATTTCAGATTAAATTCTTTCAACCAAAATAGATAATATAACGGTAAAAAAACAACGTAATCGTCGCAGTCCCATAACAAACGCCCCCAGCTTCAACGGTAACATGATTGAAAATCACTCGAAACTCCAATCACGATTTACCCCTAAGTCAAACAGTAACATTGATTCAATCTTGTTGTTACAACATTTCTAGAGGATTATCCATAAAACACATGTCGGTTGTAACCCACTGACATAAGTAATCACTTAAATTCAAAATTTTGGTAATTAAAGTTTTCATCAACTGTTATAGGTCAACACTGATATATCACTGTACATGATGAATTCACGAACCAAAAACAACCAATATGCATGTCCTAAATATGCCTCATGTAACGCATAGATTCGACGATTGTCCTCACTGTATCAAGACGAGTCTTTCCAGCGTGCTTATGTCCTCACTCACACGCACCCTGAGAAACTTCCCAGGAGGTCACCCATCCCAAAATTGCCCCAAGTCAAGCACGCTTAACTTTAGAGTTCTTATGTGATGAGCTACCGAAAATAAAATGCACCTTCGTGATATGAGTAGTACCAATCAAATCTTTTAAGCCCGCTTCAACTGTACAGTCCATTACATTGAACAGTCTCGGAATCCTTCTCATTCCTGTGTGGGTCGGTTCATTCATGTCCCCTCCACCTAGAAGCCTGTCAGGAGCCGCTCATTGTCCGTGCAACTGATGGCACCGATGATCACCCCCCGCCCTCTTCGGCCCCGGGTCTTACATGACCACCAGCTTCCGCTTGGTTCGTCCCCGAACCACACCGTACTCGGAGAGGTCGGCTCTGATACCACTGTAATGCCTCAGATTCGATTACTGTCCTCACTGTACCAAGACGAGTCTTTCCAGCGTGCTTATGTCCTCACTCACACGCACCCTAGGGTGACCTCCTGTGAAGTTTCTCAGGGTGCGTGTGAGTGAGGAAATAAGCACGCTGGAAAGACTCGTCTTGATACAGTGAGGACAGTCGTCGAATCTGGGGCGTTACACCTCAGATATGATCAATTATCGAAATGTTAGGAAATGTATAGATTGTGCTGTGTTAGAACCTCGTTTTGGCAACACCATAGTGCAACACCACTGATTATGAGTCAATATTTACATAAACATATTTTGGTTTAAACACGGTAGCTCCCACACTAGAAGAACGGTCTTCAAAGGACTCCTCTAGGTAGATTTTTCCATCTCTGTTTTGACTTAGAAGTGGTAGCTCCCAAACTAGAAGAACGGTCTTCAAAGGACTCCTCTTGGTAGTTTTTTCTATTTTCTTCTAATCTGACGATTTTGATTGTTTCCCCCTTTTATGTTTTTCACCAAACAACCTCAAGTTCCTTAATTCGCCACTTTTGCATTGGGCGTGTTCAAGAGATTCTTAAAGAATTTCTCAACTATTTGATGGTTGAGATTGAGATTGAGAATAAAGCACTTACACAATTTGGTTGGAAGATTAGTCTCAGTCAGGGTGCGCACTTAGGAGATTACCAACATTAGTACACATATCACAGTAAAGTAGAATGATTACGATTACACAATATGCCTAGCATTCTAAAAATGGACATGCATGAAAGGTGTTGTCATTGGTGTTGGCAACACCAGTGACAACATGAGTGTGTGATCATTGTACGCACATGCTGAGAGACTTCTGAAGATTAAAAAATCTCTCAAAGTCCAAGATTTCGTGAATATTTCAGCCAGCTGGTTTTCAGTCCTAACAAATTCCAGTCGAATTATGAATTTTTCGACCAAATCTCGAATAAAGTGATGTCTTATGTCTATGTGTTTTATTCGAAAGTGTTGAACATGATTTTAGAAATTTCTATAGCACTGGAGTTGTCACAATATACCATCATGATGTCACTGTAAAAGTCATAATCGCCAATCATTTGATTTATCCAAACAAGTTGTGAGCAACAACTAGCGGCAGCTGCATACTCAGAATCAACTATGGACAAGGACACACAATTTTGCTTCTTACTATACCATGACACAAGGTTATTCCCTAGGTAGAAACACCCACCCAAAGTGGTCTTCCTATCATCTAGGTCCCCGGCCCAGTCAGCATCAGAAAAAACTACCAAATTTGTGTTTGTCTCTTGTGTGTACCACAATCCTAATTCTAGTGTACCTGCAATGTATCTAAGTATAAGTTTCACAGCTTTCAGGTGTGATATTTTTCGATTTGTTTGGTATGTAGCAGACAAACACACGCTGAAAATGATATCGGGGCGAGTAGCAGTTAAGTACAAAAGGCTACTGATGATGCTGCGATACATGGTGTTGTCAACACCCGTCGGCAACATTATCTTTAGACAGTTTTTCACTATGACCCCATAGGAGTTTTCATATGCTTAGAATTATCATTTGAGAAATTTTTAATCAGATCCTTAGCATACTTGGATTGACATAGAAATATACCATCATGTAATTGTTTAACTTGTAATCCAAGAAAGAAATTCAACTCTCCTACCATACTCATTTCAAATTATGAAGACATGCACTCTACAAAGTTATCAACAAGTTTTTGTGATGAAAAACCGAATATAATATATCTACATAAACTTGACAAATCAAGATATCATGCTTCAATTTTTGAATAAAGTGAGTTTTATCAACCTCACCTCATGTAAAGCCCAAGTTGATCAAATAATCAGCCAACCTACCATACCATGCTCGTGGAGATTGTTTCAGTCCATATAGAGCCTTCTTTAGCTTGTTGACGTGGTCCATGTGATGTGGATGTTCAAATCTTTTTGGTTGACTTACATATGTTTCCTCATTCAAGATTCCATTTAAAACTGCACTTTTAACATCCGTTTGAAACAATTTGATATGCATATGACATGCTATGGCAAGTAACAGTCGGACTGACTCAATTTGGGCTACAGTAGCGAAGGTTTTCATCAAAATCCACCCCCTTAGCCTGTGTATACCATTGAGCTACCAACCGAGCTTTGTTCCGAACAATGTTACCAGATTCATCTGTTTTATTCTTGAAGATCCATTTTGTTCCAATAACATTGGTATTTAAAGGTCTAGACACTAAATCTCATACATCATTGCGCACAAATTGTTCAAGTTCTTCATGCATTGCATTGACCCAGAATTCATCTTTTAGTGCATCATTAATATTCTTGGGTTCAATTTGATATACAAAACACGAGTGACTTACCTAGGAGAACATGGAGCTCATGCATACCAGACCAATCATTTTGCGGTAGTCCACTTTTTCTTTCTTTCTTGTTTGAACTTCATCATGCACCGCACCAATAATCTGCGATAATAGATGGTTTTCTGAATCTTGCTTAGATCTTTCCCTTCATTATTAACCTCATCATCATTGTCGTCATTCTCTGGTGTTTCTGTTGGTGTTGTGCTGGGTGTTGCCTCACTGGTCTCAACACCAGACTCAACACAGTTCTTGATCGGTGACTCACTTACATCCAGCAGTCCTTCAGTATTATCCCTCCTTGGTTTTTCCTGTTAGATCATGCAAAGTCATCAAACACAACATTAATTGATTTAATAGTTGTCCTAGTTCTCAAGTTAAACACACTGGTAAGCCCGAATACTCATTGAATATTCGAGAAATAGGCATTTATCACTTTTAGAATCAAATTTTGCAAGATGGTCTCGATCATTTAAAACATAGCAAACACAACCGAAGATATGAAAGTATTTGAGGTTTGGTTTCTTCCCCATGATGATTTCATAGGATGTTATGGTAGATCCACTCCTTTAAAATACACGGTTGGAGATGTGACATGCCGTATTTATAGCTTTAGCAGAAAAATTAATGAGTGATACCTTTTTTATCGCACAAAGAAATAAAATGAGAACTTTCAAACTCATTAACATGATCGGTTCTTATTTTGACCACCCTCATATCATACAGATTTGTTATCCTAGCATGCAATTTCTTAAAAAGCATCAAATGTATCCGATTTTTCTCTAAGGAAACTTACCCAAGTAAAACGCAAAAAATAATCAACACAAACAAACGAATATTTCTTACCACCCAAGCTCTCAACTTCCATCAGACCCATTAAATCCATGTGCAAGAGTTCAAGGCACCGTGTTGTCCCAAAGTGTTGCAACATCGGGTGCGCAACACGGGTTTGTTTACCTTTCTGACACGGTTCATAGACATAAGCATTACCTGAACTCAAATTTGACATACCTCTCACAGCATCAAACTTACATAGATTCTTCAAGGTCTTGAAACTCACATGTCTCATTTTTTTATGGCATAGGTCTAAACCACTCACCTTGGCACTTCGGCAACCACCATCTTCTCCCAATTGATAGAAATTGTTAACAGACCGAGCTCCTGACATTACACAAACATTGGCACTATTAAAAACTTCACAATTATTTTTATTGAATTTAACATGTAAATCATCGTCACAAAGTTGACTTATGCTTATTAAGTTCGAGATAATTCCTTCAACGTGTAGAACATTATGAAGTTCAGGAAGTCCGTCAACATTCAGGGTTCCTTTGCTTACAATTCTTCCTTTGGCACCACCATCATAGGTAACATGCCCACTTTTTAATTCAACATAATCCGTGAGGTGTTCTTTAGATCCGGTCATGTGGCGTGAGCACCCACTATCAAAGTACCACGTACCTGCAATGTTAGTTTTTAAAGAAGTATAAATGACATTGCATTGAATAACAGATTTTGGTACCCATATTTTCCTTGTGGAAGAAGTTTGGATTGTGGTGTTGTGCTTGGTGTTGTGCAACACCTGATTTGAATACCAATTCAAGTAGTCATTTCTCAGTTTGTAGCAGAAGGGTTTGATGTGCCTATATTTACAGCAGTAGTGGCAGATAAAATTTCAGTTTCTTTGCTTTGATTTAGAGTTTGACACTGGCTTCTTAGTTTGTGACATCTTCATTGGCAAGTCAACTTTCAAATTAGAGGAGAAAGCTCTGTTTTGTTTTAGTATTTGTTCATAAGCTTGCTTTAAAATTGGCAAAGATTTCATAGGAGGGTTCACAAAGCAGTCTTGACTTCCCTTTACAAACACAGTTGATTTTGATCCAAAGTTGGAAGATTCACCATGTTCAATTACACTTTCAACATATTCAAGACCAGTTTTGCTATCCTTTCCCATAGTTATCATTGAGTCAAGTTTTGATGAGCTTGAGTTGAATTTAGTAAGAGTCTTTGAGGTCTTCTCAAGATCATCCTTGACTTTGCACAGTTCGAGGTCCTTTCTACTCAACAAGACTTACAGTCGAGACAAACCTCTTTTTAACTAAGTATTTTCCTTTGAGAGCACAAAATTTGTTTCATTTCTTTTGTTCCAATCTTCGTATAGCTCTTCATACATAGCCTGCACACTTTCAAATATGAGTTCATCAGAATCAGTATCCTGGATTTCATGGTTACTTGAGTCACTATGAGATTTAGCATCGAGACACAAGGATTTTGAAGTGGTGTTGCGGCCCAATATTTCAGCACCGTGCGGGTTGACTTGCAGCCAGCATTTTTCCTTCAAAACAGCAGTCAAGGAAGAGTTTTCTTCTCCTTTACAAAATTCCAGTTCTTCTTCTAAGTTGTCATCACTCAAGGAAACTGTCAAGCCTTTGTTCTTACGAAGTCTGTTGGCACATTCATTTGCATAATGTCCGAATCCAAAGCATTCTCTGCATTGGACCGAATCTAATCTCTTAAGATCGGGTCGAGCCATCAATTCATTTCTCGGCCTAAACTGTCCTTGAGAAAGTGCAGGTCTCTTATTCTTTTCAGAAACAACAAACGTCAGTTTCGGTATTTGAATGATTTTCTTTTTGTCTGTTATATTTTTCAGATAATCACTGAATTTCTTCGTTATAAGCGAAATTGAATCTTCACATAGGTCAGACTCATTAACTTCCTGAATTAGATCATCAAAGGAATCGTCAGAAATTTTGAGTGCAACCGCCTTCCCTTATTCTCTTTTCTGTAAGTCTAGATTAATCTTAAATATACTGAGTCAGCTAATCAAATCTTCAAGGTTAAGTGTATAAGTATCCTTAGACTCGTCGATAGCACAGATTTTGATGTTGAAGCGTTCTGGGAGGCATCTCAGGACCTTGCTAACAAGTCTTTCATTCGACATAGGATCACCGAGACTAAAAGTTTCATTTGAAATGTCACGCAATCTTCGATCATATTCAACAATAGTCTCGTTCTCCTCTTTCTCAAGCTTTCAAATTTCGAGGTCAGCATTGTTAGCTTGGTTCTACGAACACTTTCTGATCCTTGATAGGTTTTTTGTAAAATGTCCCAAGCGTCTTTAGCAGATATGAAATTTGTAATAAGACTAAACATGTTGACATCAACAGAGGTAAAGATGACATTGAGTGCTTTAGAATTGAAATTTGAGGTCTGAACCTCATCATTAGACCATGCACTCTCAGGTTTGACTCGGCTGACACGGTCAGCATCCATGATTCTAGGTGGTGACCAACCATCTAGAACCCGTTGCCAAGCTCTTTCCTCGATGGACTTTATATACATTCTCATCTTGACTTTCCAAAACGCATAATTTGACCCATCCAAAACTGATGGTCTAAAAGCGGCAGTTGAAGTTAATGCATCCATTGATATATTGGTATATTTAAAAAAAACAGAAGACCATAATCAATCACTTATCAAGCGTTTGCTCTGATATCATTTGAAAGGAATGTTGCTCATAAATGCACATGAAATAAAGATATTGTGTGTATTAGTAGTTTGTGTTGTGTTCAGGTGTTGGCAACACCAGCACACAACATGCAGCGGAAATTAAGGTTTAACACTCAAGTAACCTTTAATGAATAAACAACGGATTTGAATTATGCACAAGTACAACTAGTTGTGCAATGCCTCATGGCAAAAATTCACTAGACAATTATGTAAATCGTTTTACACAAAACAATACTAGTGAGAATAATAAAACTGAATTCCTTGACACTCCAAGGAATTATGAAACATGAAAATAAATCAAACTAAAACTAGATGCATAAAAACAAAAGAGTCGTGTTGCTTGAAACCAAACGAAATCACTCTCCGATCAACACTTTGCGTCAATGTTGTTCTTGAGTGTCGCCCACACCAGTCAGCAACACGGTGATTATGTGAATCAATCACATAAACTCTTCGCACGAATCTTCAATACTGAGTTTGTGCAGGTTCATAAAAACTCCAGCAGCTGTGGCGAATCCCTCCAAAAACACACAATTCTTCTCTCAATATTCGATCTATATAGATCTCCCTAGCTCTTTGCCCTAGATATCTTTCCATAGATACCCACATCCTACAACCAAGGAAACAAGAGTTTATTAGGAATGAAACTCTATTTAAATCTATGATGTTATATCTTAGAGATAAGTTCCTAAATTAAATCATGTGAGATAAATCTAGGAATAAATTTATATCTTGAAAGATTAAAATTAGTCTAGAAATGCAAAATTCTAATATTTTTAATTAGATAGAATATGAATTAAATAGGAATAAAATATTCCTTTCATATGTAATTAAACTATTTGATCTGTATATCTACTTTTTTTTAAATTTTTTTAGTGGACGATAAATATTAACAATATTTTATGATATAATTGTAAAAGAATTAGTTTAACTGTCTCATGTATTGAATTGTTATTTTCTTTCCATCTTTTAAATCTAAATGAATAAAGTTTAGCTTGGACTGACTTAAATGGTAACTGAAACTGTTAGAAACCGGAACCGAAGCCGGGGTGGTCGGAGCTAGTTTGTGACACTATGAAATCGTAAAGAGTGAATAACAATGATGAACCAAACTTGAAACTTCCAATCACTAAAACTTTTATTCAGCATTACAGGATAGAAATGAAATGAATGGTGTCTGATATAAGTTCCATTTACATTTGCTGAATGAGACGACTGATTGTATAAATAACATAACATGTATTATATATGTATACAATATCCATACTTCTTGGATATTTTCTTGAAATAGAGGGATCCCATTATCCTGTAGAAACCGACGCTTAATATCAATGCACCAAACAAAGTGCAAGACATCCGAATAGATTCCTTAAATGTTTAAAACCCGTATTCTAGATTGGTTTTTGCAGAAACAAAATTTATATAGAATAGAAACAGATGAATAAAATGAATATAACAATTAGTGTGTAATTATATTAACTTAAACACTACACAACGAAACCCTAACTCTACTCCCCAAGCTCTCGGCCGCCCCTCCCCTTGCTATAGCACCTTTTTGAAAGATCTCCATCAGTAAACCACTGAAATCCTTCCAGTTTTCAAAGAAATCCTCCTCGTCTCTCCAGTGCAAGTTTTACGTGGTATCAAAGTTTACGAGCGTAAAAATGCAAAGGCACGCCCAAAATCTCGTTTTTCTCTTCATTGACATCATAATACGCTGGTTTATGTGTTTTTTGCAAGTGTACGGGGCGGCCAATTTATGATGCTAGGGGGATGAAAATGTCGAGGGATAAGGTGTCTAAGTGCTGGAGTCTCGAGGTAGTCGCGTTTTGTACGGGCCAGTCACACGTCTTGGTCGAATGGCTCGGCTGTGGTTAGATCGGAAGAAATGAGTGAGCCGGTGGTGCAAGGGCCGTTCCGAGCCTTGGACCAGACCCTGGTGGGTCTGAGTCGTGGCCTAGGATGGCTCGACATTGCTTATCGTGGTCATAGGGCCGGTCGAGGGAGTTAAGTTGAGGGGTGTCTTGGTTGGGCTTGTCTCGATTGCTCTCGGGTGGTCGTGCTTAACAGCGTGCATGGGGCTGAGGGCTAGGGTTAGTTCTGTCCAGAAGAGTCCAGAGCTGGGCTAGGAAGGGTTGGCTCAGGTCCGGTCCTCGTTAGTTTGGGCTAGGGTCGAGATTTGGGATGATAGGTGCTCTAGGGTTTCGGCGCTTGGGTGCAGAAAATTCCAGCATGTGACAGTGGGTTTTAAGGGGTTAAAAACGGTTGGAATTGAGTAGTTTATAGGTTGGTAGGGTGTGAATAAGTGGTGGTTAAAATTTGGGAAGGATTGGTTAAGTTTCGAATTGATTCGGGTTAAAACCGGGACTTCGGTCCAAGTTTTAAAACGAATCATATAAGTTATGAAACAGTCTCGATTTTACGCCTAGGAAACGATTGTAAATATGTTTTGAGGCGTTTTAAGGTGTTTGATTGGCTTCGGGTCGAAATTTTGATGTCCAAGGGTAAAATAGTCAGTTAGGGTTTCCAGAGGCAAAATGGTCATTTTGCACTCGGGTCGAGTTAGCAGTCCTGGCAGCGCCCTGATCATAATTTGACATGTTTTAAATGTTTACGTTACCACGTAAATGACTTTGTATGGAAATATGAAAAAAATACGTTGCATGCTTGATTTTAAGGAAATTTACGTATATGCATTATTTTTATAAGTGATGAATACGATGACATGTTTTTCGAGGAAGTGAGTTGGTTATGACTAATATGATGATACGTTAATACGATGACATGTAAGGCCAAGGCTCAGTGGATGGGTAATACTGTCGCTGATGTCCCCACCGCAGGTACCGCGGTTATACGTATATGGCTCTAATACCAATCGAAAAATTCTATTTTAATAAGAATGGTAAAAACATTATGTGTATCAGATATATATGTAGTCTCAGATGTTGTAACACCTTACGACAAGCAGCGGAATAATAAAATATACAAAATAAATAACTTAAATAAAAGTAACTCAGAGATATTTATGCACAAATATAAATATTTGTGTGACATCTCGGGTCAAAATACTCATTAAAAAACGTAATGTCAGTTTATAAAACCAATACTAGCGATTCTATGAAAAGATAATTGTCCCAACAAATTGAGAAAAGAAATTGCATCCTAAAACAAATAATCAGATATAAAACGAGACCAATGAATGCAAAACGATGTACTGAAAACTGGAGTAACAAAATAAAATTTTCAATCAACACTTTCATAAGTGTTGTCTTCAGATGTCTCTAACATTCAATGAGAACACAGTATAAACAACTACGATCGCCTTTGGAACAGTATTCAAACTCGATCGCTCTTCTCGTATGAGGTGCCTATCTGTTTTATTTTCTCGTCTCTGGTTTTTTCCTGTCCTCGTGCATCAATCATTCTTCAATACATATAGACTTGTGTTGCTTTGATAGAGTTCTTCTAATATATTCCTACAAGATAAGGAAAATAGTCTTTCATTAGTAAATAAATTCTTTTAAATATTAAAGATTAAATCTAGAGTTTAAGAAATTCAATATTTTATGTCAAAAAAGAAAATAATTTAGGAGATAAATTTGTGTTACAAAACAATACACGTATCCATTCAGCCATCTTGGTTATTATCATGTTAATGGCTAAAGCAGAAACTGCAGAAATCATGCCTACGAAAGGCAGCGATTTTCAATCATTGGCCGCTGCTGCTTCGATGAATTGGGAACGAGTTTAGTGTGGGAATTTGGATTCTTGCTGCACTTCGCATTCAGACTATTTAATAATTATAATAATAATGATGGTCCTTAATTACTGGCTGCTACGCTTCTTTCAGAATTCATTTTGGCCATGGAATTAATATCTCCTCGCCCTCCTCGTTGTATTAATAAAATAAATAAAACAAAAAAATTTGTAATTTTAATTGTAAATATGGAAATGACTGTCAGTCTCACGAATAAAGACGGTCTCACAATAGACATACTCGATAAATAAATCATTTTGGCCATCGAATTAATATTTATTTTCAAAATGTGTGTGTGCCCACGAGCGCATACGTGATATTATCAGGATACAATAATTGTTTCTGTTGTAAGAACGATCGAACAGTGACGCTTGAGTTGTTATACGACTTAAAAAATTTGAATTATATTGTTAACGTCAACTATAATTTTTGATAAAACGACATACGTTCGATATTATAGATAGTATTATAAACAACTCGATAAAAAATATCAAGATTCAATAATAAATCGTCTCAAATTTTCAAGAAATTTATATTTTCATTGGGATTATTTTTAAAATATCAAAATTTAATATATATAAAAAATAGTGGAAAATAAGTGTGCTATTCTTTTCGCCAAATGTAATGATTGCTATACGTCAAAATTTTTTGTTTTAAGAATTATATGTCAAAATTTTACGTAAGACTATAACAAACAAAGTCATCTAAAGATATTTTTTTTAAAAAAATCAAACTAAAAAAATATATATAACTAGAGATTATTATAACAAGTTGAATCAAACTTTCTACAACCCCACAAATAATTGAATTTCATTTTAAAAATAGACCCACACAGCTAATAATCTAGTTAGCCCTACCAACAATTTATTATATCATTATTCATAGTATATATCAAAGTAGTCCATATTCTAATCTACAAAAGTACTCCATATTTTATTTTCTTATAAATATATTAACATGATAAATTTTTAAAAATAAAGTTAATATTTTTTTTACAGAGAGCTTCGTGCAACTTCTTCCAAAATATATATGGTACTCTGTTCAAATGTAATCCTGAAACAATTGTGGAGTGGACCATCTAAGATCGAACAGCCAAGCAATAAAAATGTTGAACTATGTTTGTTGGGTTTTCAAGCCGTGCATAGGTGTGTTTTGACACTGTCTCAAAATCATTAGTGTTGATGGTAGACAAATTTACATAAAATATAAACACAAAATGTTCATCGTTGTTGCTTTGGATGCGAATAATCAAGTTCTACCACTAGTTTTCGTTGTCGTGGATGAAGAAACATCTCGTAGAAATGATTCTCGGAGAATCTAGGCAGCCATGTTGTTTGTAGTGCGAATAGTGTGTGTCTGCTTTTTATTAGGCATAATGGAATTGTGCGAGCTATTGAGGATCTATCATATTTTTCTTAGAGACATTTATGCTCAAATTTTAATACTAAGTTCAAAGATGTACAGTTGAAAGATTTATATTGGGAAGCGAGTACACATTACCAAATTTGTAAGTTCGAAGCAACAATGAAAGCAATTAAGAACAAAAACAATTTGGCGTACATGTATTTGGCAGGAATTTAAAAAGAGAAATAAAATCTTGCCCATGACGGTGGTGAACATCGTGGGGCGATGATGACCAACATGTCGAAGTGCTTAAATAGTATGTTAAAGTGTGCTCGTACACTTCCTATCTATCCGATAGTACACTTAACCCTTCAGAGGTGTGTACAAATACGCTCTTAATCTCACTTTTGCCACACTCCGTAGAGGATAAGATCCGGAGGAGACGTCTAAAATGGTTTAGTCATGATGATAAGAGAAAACCAAATACGGTCTCAATCCGACACATATTAGATTTACATGCATGTTAATGCAAAGAGTCAGAGCAATAACCAAGGATTGTATTGTCACAAAGACGCAGTAAATCGCCACTATGATCCATCTCCACCGGGTATATCTTGAGAATTGTAGTCTGCTCCTTTGTACATCGTCGCAATAGAAATGAGACAGTAACAAACGAAATGACAATTGTTGACCTCAATGGGTGTAAGACCTCTTGAATCCCACAAAAAAAGTTATATAATTTGATTGTGCATTTTAGTGGTATAACTGCTCAATTAACGACATATCAAAGGTCACCAATGCATTTATGAGTAAGGGGATAATTTGATTGTGCATTTTAATTTGTATTTAACTAATGTCAAAAACTTGTATAAGACGGTCTTACGGGTCGTATTTGTGAAACGAAACTCTTATTTGGATCATCCATGAAAAAGTATTATTTTTTATGCTAAGAGTATTACATTATATTGTGAATATGAGTAAGATTGACCTGTCTTACAGTTTAGTATCCGTGAGATGGTCTCACATGAGACCTAATTAATATAGAATTGAATTTTTACAATTAATAAAATGCTATTTACCAATTGACTAATCAAATGTGAAATGTCATTGTTGTCATTAGATTATTGAATTAAATAAGCATTTGAAGGAGAGATTTGATATTTCACAACTAGAAAACACTTTACACTTTTTTAAATATATCAACGTGGTACTGGTAGATATTTTAAATATTAAAAAAAAATATATTCCATATTTTGTTCTAAAAATATCCACTTTATGAATATATTATTAACAAGATATATTCTGAAATAAATTACATATAATTTACACATAAAAATAATCAAACTGATAAACAAGTGAGACATACCATGAAGGGACAACATGTTTTCAAGGGAAAATCGTAACTTTGATTTTACAATTTGATTCTTAGCAATTTTGGTTCCTTGTATGTTTAACTTCAATTTTATTCCGCTATCTTCGTTTTCTCTTAGGTAATTATAGTCATTTTTAATAAGTGATGTTGATCCATGACATCGACATGACTCTGATTTGTGATATAACATAATAATACTCTATAAAAAAATATTAAATTAAACTAATTATAAAATACATTACCAAAATTGTAACAAAAACAATCATATAAAATAAAAAATTGCAATTTCTTCCTTCAAACAAAAAAAAATTTCAATTTTATTCATAACAAATTTCCTATTTTTATCATATAAATTATAAAAAAAATAAAAACTAAACACCATATATACAACATAAAGATTCTATGCTTCTTCATTTTGCAATAAGGGGAGTTTATGATGGCCTAATGAGTGTCCACTGCTTCCTTCAATATCATCCTTTACCATGTTTTCTTTTGCCTTTCCCCAAACAACAGTATACAATCCAATAACTAGCACAATTGAACCAGCCACACTGCAGGAACATTCAAACGGATTGCTCATATATGAACCAAGAATTGCGCGTCGAAATGCATCATACTATGAAGGATGATATGCGACTTAAAACCGTGAAAAACTCCATACCTGCCGACATAGAGAACATCTTTAAAGAAGATGAGGCCGATGATCGCAGAAATGACGATCACCAAGGGGTTGAACATAGTAACGAAAAGCGGTCCTGTCCTCCTAAGGCACCAAGACATCAAGTACAGTCGGAATGATATATTGACGAGTCCCTAAAATGGCAAAACAACCGAATGTATGATAATCAAAAAAGAAATAAGCCATCCCATGTCAAAAAGATACAAGATCGGAATTTCCAACATCATTAGGCCACTCCGTTCGACATGGTCTCTCAACAAAATTCAACAGTACTGTGACATAATCTTCAATGTTATACTAATAGTGGTTAAAACTAATGAGACAAGAAACCATTGGACATCAAAGATCATAGGTTCGAATCGCAATCAGTATTATGAAGATCGGTATAAAACTTTGATATGATTTTATTTTGGTATACAGATTTTCTTACTTTCATAGTTCCATATTTCTATATATATAACACTAAAACTCTTGTGAGACGGTCTCACGGATCAATTTCGTGGGTCAAATCTATTATTTTGGTCATCCATGAAATAGTATTACTTCTTATCGCGAATATCGTTGGCATTGACCCCTCTTACAGATAAAAATTCGTGAGACTGTCTCACAAGAGACCTACTCTATTTATAAGTGAACTCTGTGGAATATATCATTTTCTTACCGCATATAATGCAGCAACTAAGCCCATCTCAGCTTGTAACTTCCAAGCAGTTAAATCTTTTTCTGCAATCAGAGCAATAACCAAGGATTGTATTGTCACAAAGACGCAGTAAATCGCCACTATGATCATCTCAACCGGGTATATCTTGAGAATTGTAGTCTGAACTACAGACCATGCCGCGGTTAAAAAGGCAGCCATTGCAAGTAAAGTTCCTCCAAGAATCCAATTTTGTGGTGATGCCAATAAGTATACCGGAGAGGTTAAGCTTGATGGTTTGTTCAAGATTGCGGCTCCTTTGTATAGCGTCGCAATAGACGCCCCCGTGATCAAAACAAGAGTTCCCAAGAACTTAAGCATGCCACTTGATTGTGTCAGATTTATTCTTTCCATCCTAAAGTTATCAAGATTTGTGTCGGTGGTCGAGTCTGAAGTGCGAAAAAGATTGAAATATGGTATGATAGACTTGGAGATTACCTGAATATGATGGCGAGTATGTAAGCAAAACCTGGAACCAGATTCAGTAACTCTGATCCCAGTGTGGGGGAGCTATAGTTTATACCAGCATAACTCCCAATATCTGCTAAGCAACTTGATCCACAGAAGAAAAAAAATCAAGAAAACAACCGTAAATACCATGTTCTTGGAATTAAAACTGGATCTGTACTCCACCAAAGGTTATAGTTGGTGGTGAAACTCAAATCCGACGGGACCATTAATGCTTCGCAACACGTACGAATAATCCAATAAACTAGTTAAGCAATGACTTACCCGCACAGAGCAAGAAACAAAATTCTCCAAAGAACAGCAAACGTAACCGGTGGGATTTTATACCTGCAAATAATAAAATACCCAAATAACCAACAACAATTTCTTGAACACCCACCAAAAACTGAACCAAGAAAAGAGTTTTACCAGTGGAAAATAAACGCCGTGGGGAAGAGAACGACAGTGGCCAAGGCATTGGAATACACGGATATAATGTAGAAACTGGCGCCGTTTGACATAGCCATCTTGCTTATTGTCATATTGCCTGATAAAGCAGTCATCGCTGCCACCATGCCAACAAAAGGCAGCAACAATATCGGCCACGCCATGCTGCCTTCTCGGCTTCTGCGTTATCCCGGGTTGGGTTTCTTTCTGGCGCACAAGAATATTAGCCCCGCTGCGTGTGTTGGACTTGGCAGCCAATTTGTATGTCTTGCCCCGAACTCACAAAAATTTTTATGAGACGGTTTTACGGATCGTATTTTATGAGACAACTTTTATTTGGATCATTAATAAAAAATATTACTTTTTATGCTGATAATATTACTTTTTATTGTGAATATTGATAGAATACTCGTCTCACAGATAAAAATTCGTGAGACCGTCTAAGATCTCCTTCTTGCAACTTGTATTTTTTTACATTTAATTATATTACTTTATTGCTGGCATCCTCAGCCATACATGTGTACGGGTCAACACACTAAAAAACAATTTTTATAGATCAAGAACAAGTCGCATCGATTTTGAAACCATTAAAAACATGATAAACGAGGTTTTTTTTTTAAAAAAATTGTTTTACTTTTATTTTTATTTTCTATATATATATATATATATATATATATGATTATTTGAATTTCGTTAAATTTTTTTGTTAAATATAAAAATATATATATGCATATATGATTTTTTGAAACCGTTAAAATGTTTGTCTTAGAATATTTCATGTGCCATTGGCATTTTCATTTACAAATAAATGACAAATTTTTCGTAGACAATTATTGGACGAATTAATTTTCATTTCTATTGCGCGCGCACACACACATACACACAAAAAGTTTAATTAAAAGACCATTAAAGTATTATACTATCCCTTTCCTATCTGTCACCAAATACATATACATACACACGGTTTGAGGGTTTTGAATAAATATAGTTAAGTGAAAACATTTGATTAAATAAATGAACAACAAACAAACTATGTTCAAATAATTTGTTAATGATGTTGTTGGGTCTGAGTTCATACTTTATCACATAAGTAAACACTTGAGATATTTGATCGACAATTTTGATATATTGTTCACCCACCATGTTCATCTCTATATCTATTAATAAGATATCAAAAGTCTATTAGATGTGATCAATCATATCCAAATTATATATATAAGAAATAAGTGTTATCTCATAAATAAATACAGAGATCAATATGATAGATGAACATCGTATCAAAAATGTTAAACCAAATATATAACATGCAATAACAAAAAAAAACCTAAAGTAACATTAATGTGATGCTGGGTTACATCTCCATATATGCAATTGTAAATAACCATCCGTCGTACCAATTAATGCTTATGTAGGTAAATTTAAAGATATTTGCCAATTGTACACTGTTTTAGTCAAGTTTTCCTGCCACTGAACAACTTGGGCCACCAAAAATGAATACCCTTTGTTCATAGGTTGTTGCATGGACACACTTCTGCTCCAAAAAATCTATAAACTACATAGTTAATCATGTTAAATTATTAAGAAATTGACTGAGAATTTAAATAAAAACATACTAGAAGCCACATAATCCTAAATTCTGTAGAACATATTTGATCTTCTACATCTACACGCTCTTTTCTTTGAGAGAATTCTTTAGTTTTCTCATTTGAACTATTTTCTTAATGAGAGAGAGAATAGAAAACTTGATTTCGCACGATCTGAGACCATGACCATAGATTTTATGATATTTCTATTTTAGCTCACCATAAAAACAGAAATTACACTTATGTCTTTACACATTAAAGACACATAATCTATTAGATACATCAAAACTCAATAACCAAAACTCTAACCGATTACTTTAATTTTGAGTTTAACTTAATAAACAACCTCCAACGCATAATTATTAACATATAAGCTCATATAAATAAAATTGATCCAACAATCTCCTACTTCGGCCATATGTTTCTTATAATTATGTTTGTGACAACAACCATATGAACTCAAAAATGTTGTCATTTTGAAATGTATCTATAACATATTTGGTCCATCAATAACATAAACGTAAAATCAAAGCAGTATTCACTATAATCAAGGTAAATAAACCCATCAATGGTCACATATACCAAGACAACTGAATGACATGGATAATGAATTAGATGTGTAGCGTGTAAATTTCATGCAATACGATTATAACATGCTTATTTTCAATTGGTCCTCCTTAAATCTCATTAAAATCAAACTTTAAATCATAATCAGAGTATGACTTAACTTGAAATTTATTTCTACTATAAAATAATTTATATAATTGTAACTAAAAATGTCTACAACTGAAAATCATTTAAAAAATAAACTCCAATTAAATTAAATTTATCAATTGACATAACACACATACAAGCAATATCCTTGGTTTCATCTTGGGCACCCCATTCCAAGGGAAATGTCTTAGGTTGGACGATTCAGACGGCCAGAGCAGTGGCTAGAGCATTTGGGTTTTTGGTAGTGATCCAGTGGAGGTTTTATTTGGTTTCTTGTATTCTCGTTCAGCATTATATTTTCGATATAGTTGTATTAACGTTTAATAATGAGATTATTGTTCCGTTTTCGTTTGGGTTGTAAGATGATTAAGTTATTTTGTTTTCGCTGTTTAATTGTTGTTATCAAGTTTAAATTTTGCATGCTTATTAGTTTGTTTAGTAGTGGGCGCTACAAGAATATATGATGCGGTCTTTAGTGCTTCTACCCAGAGTGATTATAGTAAAGTAGAATAACTAATCATATTCCTCACCATGTCCTTATATATTTTATTTCGTGTTTCAGCAAAACCATTCATAGTGGGTGAACCCGGCATAATGTATTGTAGGATGATACTGCATTCCTCTAGGAATCTAGCAAAAGGTCATGGATATTGTTCTCCTGAACCGTTATATCTACCATTATATTCAACACCAATGTCAGATCCAACGCTTTTAATCTTTAAGATAAGTTGATTTTCAACTTCAGCTTTATAACTTTTGAACACATCCAATGACTGTATACCTTCATTAAAAGAATCTATATATTGAAAAATCGTCTACGTTATAAAATATTGTTGACCATTCCAAAAAGGAAAAATAAATAATGATCCACAAATATCAATATGTATAAGTTCTGAGATGACTAAACTCATGTTGGCTTCTAATCTCCTTTTATTGATTTGTTTTCCCTTTATATAGTTTACACAATTATTAAAATTTGTGTAATATAAAGGTTCGAAAATTTAGTTTGACACAAGTCTCCTTATTCTCTTTTTAGATATATGATCCAATATTTTGTGTCATAACGTGGCTGAATTCTCACTGATTAATTTTCTTTTATTGCTTCTATTTGTTTGAATGGATTCATTAAATGAAGCAATAAAATCCAAATAATTAAGATTATCGTACTGTAATAAAAAAACCAGTTTCAACAATGTTTTGAATCATGAAATAAATTTAATATTCTATTTCCAAATGAATAAGAATAATCGATTTGTCCAATGCAGAAATAGAAATCATATTCCGTCTAAAAGACGGTACAACAAATGTTTAAAAAAATCCAAATATATTCTAGTATTTAACAATAATCAGAAATTTTCAATTGCCTCAACTTAAACTTTGTTGTCGTCACCAATGTAGATGAATCTTTTATCATCACTTAGTTTTCGATAATCCAAGCAACCCTATATAGACAAATTGATGTGAATTGTTGCACCAAAATCTATCCAACATGTGTGTCTAAGAACCGAAGTTAAATTAACCTCAAAACAAACAATATTTAGATGCGTACCTTTCTTACATGCCAAGCGTGATAATTTGTGTGTTTCTTCATTATATGTACATCAATATCACATGAGAAACTGTTGAGGATCGAAGTTGAGTTTAGAGGGGGGGTGAATAAACTCTACTCGTTTTTCTTTCTTTACTGATGAGGTACTAAAATCCTGTTAGGGATAGTAGTTTATCTTGTGCGAATACTTTCACCTGATTACAATAAAACGTGCGGAAACAATCTGATGAAGTAGTTGAAAGACAATAAAACAGTAGGCAGCAGTTGTTTATGGAAGTTCGAAAATAAACTCTTCTACGTCTCCCCTTCTCCTGTTTCCAGAAGGTATAACTAAAAGACTTTGGATATTACAGTACAACTCTTGTACACACCCACTTCAGAAGGACTTATACCTCGGCCTACTGAAACTCTTAGTTTCTCAACTCACAAAAATGCGAAACAAAAAGTTCTGAAAAGACTCTTTTCAGATTACAAACTCTTCTAGATAAAGTTTCCGTGATGTAAAGATTGTGAAGAGTGTAAGAATCAGTAGCACAAAATGATCTTCGAAAGATCAGATATTAGCTATGAAGCGTGTGCTACTTTTCTTTGTGTTGAACTTCAAGTACTCAAGGAATATTGAGATTTGTCTGATGAGAGATAATAGCTTTTGTTCCTTGAAAGATGATATTATGCGAAGTCAAGTGTCGTATAAGGATTTGATCCATGTATATGTAATCGAATGAGTTCAACGTTCACAATCAGAGGTTGTCTCCAGATAACTGATACAATCAGCTTTATTACCAAAAGAAGTTCCTGCAGAAAAGCTATAAAACAATCAGTCTTGTTTCATACTTAATTGGGTAAAATGCATTAAATGACTCCGTATAGTATTTAATGCTGCAATTAATACTAGTACTAGGAACTCTTTAACGGTAACAATAAAGGTAGCAACGTTAAGAAACGTCCTCTACTGGTTTTGTCTTACTATCCTTTCTACTGGTTTAGTTTTATGAGACCAGTTGCTTCTGATAAGTTAGTCTACTGTTCTGGTCTGCTGGTTTTAGTTAATCATCGCCACAACAAAATTCATGTCTAACAATTTCCCCCTTTGTGGTGATGCCAAAACCTAAACAGTAGAAAGTTGATAAATAAAGCAGATAATCATTTAAACAAAAAAAAAATAATGACAATAAAGTATCAAAGAAAATGATCAATCAGTTTCAATATCCCTGAAGATGACTTCTTCATTCTGAGGTTCTTGAAGTCTTCTGTTTGATGGTTCAGCTTCATCTTCGGGTTGTCTGGCTCCTGCTGGATCTCCTCGATCTTCCCTCTTTCTGGCATCAGCCGCAACTACATGGGCGAAGAGGTCATTCAGTCTTCCGGATATGTTTTGAATGCCATCGGTTAGCATCTCCAGGTACGGAGTTTGAGAAGAGATGTGATTATCCAGTGAAGTGAGAGATTGATTTTGAGAGTCAATCTTGGCATCCATAAGTTCCACGGAAGTAGAAAGTGATCGGAAGAGATCATCATGCTCAGTGATTCGGTTGAGTATATCAGTTTGAGTAAGCATAATGGTACCGTGAGTTCTCGATATAGCCTGTCTGAAAACGACTGTTTCAGCATACATCTTTTCCATGGTTTCCGCCGTGTTATAGATATGTTTGCCCATTCGTTCTCTGAAAGATTGAGCACGACTGAATTCCGAAATGTTTTCACAAGACATACGTTTCATTAAATCAGATATGTTGTTGAGTTCCCGTTGTAGAGACTCAATCTGAAATTCCAGGTTAAATGCATCTGATTCCGGGGAGGGAGTTCGCGCAAGCATGCGTTTCTTAATCTCAGAAAGACGAGAATTCGTCTCAGTCAGAACAGGATGAGAGATAGTCAACGCAGTAGAAACAAGGTTAGCATCGATAGGAGGATGGAAAGACTGAAACCTCTTCAGTAAGGTCTCCATCGGCGTAGCGGTGACATCCATCTGTGCACCTGATGTGCTACCCTGCTCTGGCTGTGGTATACGTCTAGGTGGCATAAATCTGATTATCCAACTGATTAGTACACAAATTATACAATCTGTCTCAGCCCTCCTCTGATCATATACCTCTGATCGAGAATCGGTTCTGATTCAGGCTTGACAAGTATATGCTGTAAATCAACTCTGACACAATACAACATATAACAGGGAAAGCAATAAATCATGCTAGCACATCAAAACAAGGAAGATGACTCGATCTACCCCGCTCATTCTATTCTATCTCAGTCCACAGAACCTACAGCTCTGATACCACCTGTTGTGGGGACCCGGGCTCTAATTCAATTCTTTTGGGATTTATTGGATCTTTGCTCGAAAATGTGGGTCAAAATTTTGCTTTTAACATTAATTCCAATGTATAATTAAAACATAATCTGTTTCCATAATAATTAAACAACATCATGTACATACAAGTCTGTTTAGTACAATCATACACTAGTGTTCAAATCCCGACTATAAACATAATTAGTACAAGTCTAATAGGAAAACACTAGAAATCTTCAACGCCCGAGATCTCCACGCTATCGTCAATCTCTCATCTAGCTCGAGACCCAGATCCTGCCCCACCTGTTGCCATGCACACATACAGACACGACAACAGCAGGATAATTCCGGTAAGAACAAATCTCAGTATAAAACATGTATGCATGCAATGTAATAAATCATACACCAATGCACATGAATATAAAATCTACAACATGTACAGGAATACAAATCTGTATTCAACGTCTAGTTCTTGACTCGATTCATTTCTAATCTAGGGATCCCGGTGTGAATAAGACGGTATGTCACCTACCCAACCACTCGGGGTAACGGTACGTCTTATTCCTAGACTTCGGTCAACTCTGTATCGAGGGTCTACACATAGAGAAAATCTGCTCCTATGCGTCGATACACCGAAACGTCTAGTTTTGGCCAATCTGCCAATATCTCCTATCTCAGGACTCGAATATAAATCAATAAACAAGACATTACATAATCAAATGTAATAACAATCTAGTATGTGATTTAGGGAAACTCGTATCAAATCTGAATCGAGTTGTGCAATCCCGTGACCACATGAATTATACCTTTCTTGTCGAATAGTCGGTGTCGTAGTCGAAGTCTTGAGTTCACAATAACCAATACAAATCTGAAATGGCATAATCAATGTGCACTTCATCAATATACATTTCAAGCAATTCAATATACAAGTTGAAATCGGTTTCAGTATACTTCGACGGCGTAACGGCGTAATTCGTCGATACCGCTAACTCAATAATATCATACCCAATCACAAGAAACTCATACTATCATCAAAACATCAACATATATTCTAAAATCTGTATATTTTCGGTCTGTCACATGCTGGAAATTCTCGAACATCTATACGGTATCCGAAATTCAATTCGATTGCATTTCTACGATACTCAATATACCAAAAACACATATTTCTAACAAAATCATAACTTCTCCAACATATGAATTTCGAAGCATGCTGGAAATGAACAATACTTACATCCTTAGCTAGCTCTTGTTGCAAGGATCACAAATCTGTACTCGAAATTAAAATCGGATAGCTAGTTGTTGTATAATCTCAATTCTAATATGAAGAAACTTTGAAGAAAACAAAGGGGAACTCTCGGTGCTCTCAGCTGCTGGAATGAAGAATGAAGATTCAGCAATTTCATATATATATATACATGCCATGTGTCAAGCCAAGAAACAAAGGTGGCATTCTCGCATGCAGCACCGCGGGTGCGGTCTTCTTGCACCGCGGGTGCGCTCATGCTTCGGCAGCCCTTTCATTTTCTGAAATTCATCGACCGTGGGTGCGGTCTCTACAAGACCGCGGGTGCGGTGATGCTACGGCCAAACTTCATAATTCTGAATAATACACCGCGGGTGCGGTCTTGTCTGAGGCGCAGGTGCGGTATGGCTTCGGCCATTCTTTCAAAAATTCTCATTTTTATGTCATGCATTCTCATATCCGTGAATCTCACATTAATGATAACTGATAATTCTCGAACCTTACATTTCTCCCCCTCTTAGACAGGAGTTCGTCCTCGAACTCGTAAACAATTAATCATGCAAGTATATATAAAACAGTATAATCAAAACTGAAAGAAGACTCACATCATATGAATAGCTCGGGATGTTTCTGTCTCATATCAGATTCTGTTTCCCAAGTTGCTTCCTCGATGCCATGACGAATCCACTGAACCTTCACAAGCGGGATAGTCTTGGTTCTAAGCTGTTTCTCCTTCCGATCAAGAATCTGTATCGGTCTTTCAACATAGCTCAGAGTCTGATCGAACTCGGCTTCGTCAGGCTGAATGACATGAGAACTATCTGGCATATATATGCGTAACATTGATACATGAAAAACATCGTGTATACCAGATAACGACGGAGCAAGAGCAAATCTATAAGCTCGATCGCCAATCTTTTCAAGAATCTCATACGGACCGATGTATCTAGGAGACAACTTTCCACGCTTGCCAAATCTGACAATGCTTCTGAAAGGTGAAATCTTCAGAAATACTCGGTCTCCCTGTTCAAATATCAATGGTCTGCGTCTGATATTGGCATATTTCGCTTGCCTATCCTGTGCCGTCTTCATTCGCTTCTGAATGATCTTCACTTTCTCGGTCATCTCACGGATCATATCAGGTCCCAACTCTGGTACCTCGGAGATATCATCCCAGTACAACGGAGATCTGCACTTCTTTCCGTATAAAGCTTCGAACGGTGCCATCTCAATGCTAGTCTGATAGCTGTTGTTGTATGAAAACTCACACAACGGCAATGAATCTTGCCAACTAGTACCAAAATCTAGTACTACAGCTCTCAGCATGTCCTCTAAAGTCTGGATAGTCCGCTCTGATTGTCCGTCCGTCTGAGGATGATAAGCAGTGCTCAGGTGTAAAGTCGTACACAAAGCCTGCTGCAAACTGTGCCAAAAGTGAGAAGTAAATCGTGGGTCACGATCTAATACGATCGACTTCGGCACACCGTGCAATCTAACGACCTCTCTGACATACAACTCTGCCATCTGATCATGTCGGTATGTCATTTTGTACGGTATGAAACAGGCAGATTTGGTCAGTCTGTCAATGATGACCCAAATCGAGTCACAGCCCCGCGAAGATCGAGGTAACTTCGTTACGAAATCCATGGAAATGTGGTCCCATTTCCATTCAGGAATAGATAAACTCTGAAGTAAACCTCCGGGCTTCTTTCTTTCTGCCTTCACCTGCTGGAAATTGAGGAACTTAGACACAAATTCTGCAATATCTGTCTTCATTTGCTTCCACTAGAATTGCGTCTTCAAATCATTGTACATCTTCCTGCCACCAGGATGAATACTGAACCGAATACAGTGTGCCTCTGCCATGATCTGTCGTCTCAAATCGGGAACATCTGGCACTACTAGATGGTTATTCACATACAGAACAGAATCTCTAACCTGATACTCTGATATATGACCAGCTCTGACCATATCAATGATCTCTGAACTCTCGGATCCGTTCTCTGCGCTTCTTTGACCCTCATAATCAGATCTGGCTCAATCTGAATCGCAGCAAGTCGCAACGGTCTACTCTCTGTATTAAATGTCAACCCAGACAAACAACAATCCTCTACTAAATTCGATACACCTACTGTCGACAAGGAAAGAGCACATACCTTTCGACTCAAGGCGTCTGCCGCTGCATTCGACTTCCCTGGATAGTACTTGATCTCGCAATCAAAATCTTTCAGCAGATCAAGCCATCGTCGCTGCCTCATGTTCAACTCTGACTGAGAAAAGAGGTACTTCAGGCTCTTATGATCGGAATAGATCTCAAATTTCTCGCCATACAAATAATGACGCCAGATTTTCAAGGCAAATACAATCGCCGCCAATTCAAGATCATGAATCGGGTAACGGGTCTCGTGCGGCTTCAGCTGTCTAGAGGCGTACGCTATCACGTGCCCTCGCTGCATAAGAACACACCCTAGCCCTCTGTGAGATGCATCACAGTATACAACGAACTCACCTGTACCTGAAGGAATCGTGAAGACAGACGCACTAGTCAGCCTCTTCTTAAACTCTACAAAACTGACTTCACAATCTTCAGACCACACAAATGGCATGTTCTTCTGTGTCAACTGGGTGATAGGCTTCGCTATACTGGAGAAATCTCGAATAAAACGACGATAATACCCGGCTAGACCCATGAAACTGCGTATCTCCGGCACAGAAGTCGGTCTCGGCCAACTGATCACAGCCTCAACTTTACTCGGATCTACCGCAATACCATCTCCAGATATAATGTGCCCCAAAAATACAATCTGTTTCAGCCAGAATTCGCACTTGGACAATTTGGCGTATAACTGCTCTTTTCTCAAAGTCTGCAATACAATCCTTAGATGATCTGCATGCTCAGTCAGACTTTTCGAATATACCAAGATATCATCAATGAACACAATCACAAAATCATCTAAATATCTCTGAAAGACGCGGTTCATCAAACTCATAAATACTGCTGGTGCATTCGTCAAACCGAAAGGCATAACAACAAACTCAAAATGTCCGTACCTAGTTTGGAATGCAGTCTTCGGAATATCAACGTCTCTAACTCTGAGCTGATGATACCCTGATCTCAAATCAATCTTCGAGTATACAGAAGATCCCTGTAACTGATCAAATAAATCATCGATGCGCGGCAAAGGATACTTGTTCTTCACTGTTGCCTTGTTCAACTGTCTGTAATCAATACATAACCGCATCGAACCATCTTTCTTTCGAACAAATAGCACCGGAGCACCCCAAGGTGATACACTCGGTCTAATGTACCCCTTGGACAGAAGATCTTCTAACTGTGCTTTCAACTCTTTCAGCTCTATCGGTGCCATCCTATACGGAGCTCTCGAAATAGGAACAGAACCGGGCATAAGATCTATGCTGAAATCAACCTCTCGGGCTGGAGGTAACCCCGGTATCTCATCTGGAAAAATATCTGCAAACTCGCAAACCACTGGCAGATCTGCCAATGTTGGGGTCGACTTCAGTAGATCTACTGAATATACGAGAAAGCCCTCTGCTCCTCTCTGAAGCAATCTACTCATAGTCAGAGCAGATACTAAGGGAATCCGATATCTGGAACCCTTTCCGTAGAATTTCCACTCATCTGTCATCTCGGGTCTGAATCTGACAATCTTGTGGAAACAATCTACAGTGGCCCTGTACTTGGTTAACATATCTATGCCAACTATACAATCAAAATCAGCTAAACCAAGTACTACACAATCTAGATCAATCTCATGCCCCTCAAACTGAAGCATACAGTGTTTAACAGTAGTCACAGATATCAGACCACTTCCCAACGGAGATGTGATAGACACTACAGTAGACATCAACTCGACAGGCAAAGAATGCAAGAATGCAAAACGTTCAGAGATGAATGTATGGGATTCACCTGTATCTATTAACACATGTGTCGGATACCCGCAAAGGAAACAGTTACCTGCAATGACATCGTCCGGTGCCTCCTGCGCTTGCTCCTCTGTCAGCGCAAACACCCTAGCCTGCTGTCTAGGAGGTTGACTTACTGTTTGACTACCTCCTGGTCTCTGCTGGGTCTGTGTAGATGGTGGCTGGAAGGAGTGTACAGAGGATGTCTGTCTCTCCATCTGTGGCACTGGTGCTGATGATCCTGTACTCTATAATCGTTGTGCACCTCTCTGGGGACAAACTCTGGCAAAGTGTCCCGGTTGCCTACAGATGTTGCAGCGTCCCATAACTCCTTGACACTACTCCGTGGCATGTCGCCCTCCACACGAACTGCAATACGCGCCACTATAATCGGAACCTTGACCTCTCTGTCGAGATCCACTTGAGCTCGATGAACTACTCCCGGACTTCTTAAACTGCTTGCCCTTAGCCTTCAGAAATTCCTTCTTGCCGCTACTACTGGATCCACAGTCAAATCGAGGAGGAGGTGGTGGAAACTGTACGGTAGTAGGCTGTGGCTGTCTCTGCCCCTGAACACCGTAAGAAGCTCCTCGCTGCCTGATCAAGCCAGCCTCTGCTCCTTTTGCTCTGTACAGTGCCTCTGAAAAAGTATTAGGCCGTCCCGTGTTCACCAAAGTAAAGACATCTGGGTTTAACCCGTTGATGAACTGATCGGCCACTGCCTCGTCGTTCCCTGCCACATGCGGTGCAAATCGAAGCAACGCAGAAAATTTAGCATCATACTCCTCGATGTTCCACTGTCCCTGCCTCAGATTCGCAAATTCAGCCCCTTTATCTTTTCGGTAGGAGACGGGAAAGAAGCGCTGATAGAACTCATCCTTGAAGACTTTCCACGTAATGTCAATGCCTCGGTGCTCCAAGGCTCTCTTCGCAGTCAACCACCAGCACTTTGCAACCTCTTGCAGCTGATGCCCTATCAATTTCACACGTCGCTCATCAGTATATGCCAAAGACTCAAACAACATCTCGATATCATCAAGCCAGCTCTCACACTCTACTGCACTCTCTGTGCCCTTCAGCGTAGGAGGATGGAAAGACTGAAACCTCTTCAGTAAGGTCTCCATCGGCGTAGCGGTGACATCCATCTGTGCACCTGATGTGCTACCCTGCTCTGGCTGTGGTATACGTCTAGGTGGCATAAATCTGATTATCCAACTGATTAGTACACAAATTATACAATCTGTCTCAGCCCTCCTCTGATCATATACCTCTGATCGAGAATCGGTTCTGATTCAGGCTTGACAAGTATATGCTGTAAATCAACTCTGACACAATACAACATATAACAGGGAAAGCAATAAATCATGCTAGCACATCAAAACAAGGAAAATGACTCGATCTACCCCGCTCATTATATTCTATCTCAGTCCACAGAACCTACAGCTCTGATACCACCTGTTGTGGGGACCCGGGCTCTAATTCAATTCTTTTGGGATTTATTGGATCTTTGCTCGAAAATGTGGGTCAAAATTTTGCTTTTAACATTAATTCCAATGTATAATTAAAACATAATCTGTTTCCATAATAATTAAACAACATCATGTACATACAAGTCTGTTTAGTACAATCATACACTAGTGTTCAAATCCCGACTATAAACATAATTAGTACAAGTCTAATAGGAAAACACTAGAAATCTTCAACGCCCGAGATCTCCACGCTATCGTCAATCTCTCATCTAGCTCGAGACCCAGATCCTGCCCCACCTGTTGCCATGCACACATACAGACACGACAACAGCAGGATAATTCCGGTAAGAACAAATCCCAGTATAAAACATGTATGCATGCAATGTAATAAATCATACACCAATGCATAGCACATATCAATGCACATGAATATAAAATCTACAACATGTACAGGAATACAAATCTGTATTCAACGTCTAGTTCTTGACTCGATTCATTTCTAATCTAGGGATCCCGGTGTGAATAAGACGGTCTGTCACCTACCCAACCACTCGGGGTAACGGTACGTCTTATTCCTAGACTTCGGTCAACTCTGTATCGAGGGTCTACACATAGAGAAAATCTGCTCCTATGCGTCGATACACCGAAACGTCTAGTTTTGGCCAATCTGCCAATATCTCCTATCTCAGGACTCGAATATAAATCAATAAACAAGACATTACATAATCAAATGTAATAACAATCTAGTATGTGATTTAGGGAAACTCGTATCAAATCTGAATCGAGTTGTGCAATCCCGTGACCACATGAATTATACCTTTCTTGTCGAATAGTCGGTGTCGTAGTCGAAGTCTTGAGTTCACAATAACCAATACAAATCTGAAATGGCATAATCAATGTGCACTTCATCAATATACATTTCAAGCAATTCAATATACAAGTTGAAATCGGTTTCAGTATACTTCGACGGCGTAACGGCGTAATTCGTCGATACCGCTAACTCAATAATATCATACCCAATCACAAGAAACTCATACTATCATCAAAACATCAACATATATTCTAAAATCTGTATATTTTCGGTCTGTCACATGCTGGAAATTCTCGAACATCTATACGGTATCCGAAATTCAATCCTATTGCATTTCTACGATACTCAATATACCAAAAACACATATTTCTAACAAAATCATAACTTCTCCAACATATGAATTTCGAAGCATGCTGGAAATGAACAATACTTACATCCTTAGCTAGCTCTTGTTGCAAGGATCACAAATCTGTACTCGAAATTAAAATCGGATAGCTAGTTGTTGTATAATCTCAATTCTAATATGAAGAAACTTTGAAGAAAACAAAGGGGAACTCTCGGTGCTCTCAGCTGCTGGAATGAAGAATGAAGATTCAGCAATTTCATATATATATACATGCCATGTGTCAAGCCAAGAAACAAAGGTGGCATTCTCGCATGCAGCACCGCGGGTGCGGTCTTCTTGCACCGCGGGTGCGCTCATGCTTCGGCAGCCCTTTCATTTTCTGAAATTCATCGACCGTGGGTGCGGTCTCTGCAAGACCGCGGGTGCGGTGATGCTACGGCCAAACTTCATAATTCTGAATAATACACCGCGGGTGCGGTCTTGTCTGAGGCGCAGGTGCGGTATGGCTTCGGCCATTCTTTCAAAAATTCTCATTTTTATGTCATGCATTCTCATATCCGTGAATCTCACATTAATGATAACTGATAATTCTCGAGCCTTACAACCAGGGTCTGCTGTGCGTTCTTCTGGAAGTGTAGAAACAGTAGGTTCAGCAGCTACCAGGGGAAGAACAATTTCTTCAGCGGGAATGGCCAAGTCAGAGGCCAAAATTTCTTCCGTTGGTGCAATAACAGCATGTGAGACTGATGGTTCTTCAGTAGAAGGTGCAGAAGGCTGATCCAGAAGAATGTGCATTTCTGCTTGATGAGCAACAGAAAATATCTCTAAATTTGGCAATAAAGAAGAGGCATCTGGTGCTGCTATATGTTGTACTGGGGTCGGAGAAGCAGAAGGTGACAATGAAGTAGCCGGTGCGACTTCCAAAGGAGCAGAAACTGTAGGAACAATTGACTCAATGACTTCTTCGACCGAAGCCAGTACATGTACAGATAGGAGCGATGAGGACTGAGTGGGCCTTGTCGGAGATGCAGGAGTACTGAGAGCAGAAGCCTTTGGGAAGACTGTAGTCCTTTCCTCAACTGTTTGATTCTGTTGAAAGTCTGGAACAAGGCCAATGTTATAAATAGTAGACTCGCCAAAGCCTTGTTCTTGAGCAAGAAGTTGCTCACGCATCTGTTTGAACTTGTCAGATAGAATCACAATAACATTTTGATCCTGAACAGCAGTAGGAACACTAGGATCAAAATTTGATTCAAGAACTTTCAGAACTGATTCTAGCTTCTGACATTTCAGCTGCTCGAGGATGAAACTCCTTCTTCGCAAGGCCTCGATAACATTTTCCGTTTTTGCAAGCTGAAAAATTTTCTTCTCTGCAATCATCATTTTGGCATAGTTCCCTTTAGTCTTAAAGTAAGCAAAAGAATGGAAAAGACGAACTGAGTGTCACTCATCAAAAAAATTCATATCATCATTTGCAGAGGTTTCAATTTCTGCTAGATGAAGATCAACGCCAGTGGTTACAGTTGATTTGTGTCCAAAAATTGGTGGTTCTTCGACCATTTTCCCTTTGCCTTTATCAGATGAAGAAATAGGCATGATAGGTCGGAAAGCAGAGGACCCACTAGTTGATTCTCGAATCACTATTCCAGAAGATGGCTTGAAAATAGAAGCAGTAGACGGTGCTGGAATAGATGCAGTAGCTTGTGCAGTCGCAGATGTAATGGGTCGAACAGAAGGAACCACTTCGGGAAATACCTGTCTGATAGGTATTTTCTCAATCTCAGACAGTGCTGCTGTCTTCTTGATTTTAAGAATGGTGCGAGGTTTCTTCTTGGCTGGGGTTGGCACTGGTGGTTGAACAGCAGCAGCAGACTCTTCTGATGCTGTTTTGTCAGAGTCATTCGAAATGATCACTCTTTTCCTCTTAATTGTCCTTTGAGGTTTTGGAACCTCAGAAGCAGTTTCTCCAATTTCCTTTTTCAAGGCAACAAACTCCGCCACGGTTGGCTTAGGCCTTAAAGCAAGTACGTTCGCAGCATCAATCATGGTTACTGAAACAGCATCCTGATCACTGGTTGAGGCGAAACCAGCATCCTTGAGCATTGCGCTGATTTGAACAGCGAATCCAGAACTTTTCCTGACAACCATATCCTTCATAATTCTAAAGAGAAAATGACTCCAGTCCACTTTGGTTCCCTTAGTGATGGCAATCATCACTTGAACCTTCTCCTTTGTCAACTTGTCGAAGGTGCCAGCTTTGATTAAAATAGCTTTGGCCACAATATCGGCCAGAATTTGATATTCCATTTTGAGTAATTTCTTTTGACAAGAGGGAGACACTTCTTCTCCAGAGGCTGAGAACGAGCTAACCATTTCTGTATAAGGATAGAAGCAGATATAATTTTGCAGTAGTTAGAGATGATAGAGAGAAATCAGTAGCTAAATAACGATAGTTATGAAACAGTAAAGGTGAAAAGGTGAAATTGAGAAAAATATACAGCCGTCAAGTAAACATAAAGACACGTGTCAGTATGTTTTTGGTTGAGTGTTTGAAAAGTTTTGCAGAAACTGTCAGATATACGAATGATTTTGAAAATTTGAAAAATGCGGGCTGTCCAGACGGTTACTAAAGAAATCAGAAGAGGATTTGTCGTTTTATGATAACGTCTGCTGGAAGTTTCATGGTGCTGAAATATTTGAGCACTTTGACAAAGAAACCATCAGACTTGTAGTTTTATCGAAAAGACAAACATTCTATCTGTTTTCTGAAAAGGTCCCTCGGTAAATGCAACTAATAAGTGGTCATAATTGCGACAAGTGACTCTTGGCCATCTTTCAATCTGAACCGTCGAAATGAACAGTCGCAAGGGTCTTTGTTTCTTCTATAAATACCTGCACAACTGGAACGAGATAAAATACACACAATCTAAAATGAAAACTCAAGATAAAAGTAAGTTAGAGTTGGATCCAGGAGTCGAAGCAAAAATGTTCAGAGAGAAGTTTGAGGATATCATTATTTACGTAATGATCCTTGAAACACACTCCTGGAGTTGTAGTTTCCATAGTCAAGCAAATCTGTTGCTTCGATTGAGTTTGAAATGTAGCATCGATTCATTCCATAAGCATGCAAATGAAATAAGAGAGTGCTGGTGGATTGATGATGCTGAAAACATCTATGATGCCCTGTAAGGCATCTAAAAATACATTAGTGCTGACAAGACTCGAGCTTGCTAGATTCTTTCTAGGCCTTGAGCTTGCTGGAGTCTCTTGTTCCTGTTGAAGTACTTTGCAAGCAAATTGCAGAGAGCTCCTATTACTGAAGACAAAAGCTAAATGTAACGCTACTGGTTAAATAGCAATTGAAGATCTACTGTTTTTACTTTTGCATCGTGTAATGTACTGAAATGGTTTCTAATAAAGTTCCAGTTTACGTATCTGACTGTTCCTTATGTTTTTCTGCAAATAACTTACTGTTAGTTCAATACGATAAATAAACGAGTAAAAATAAAATTTAACCAAGATAACAGAAAATAATCAAGTTAAATCTATCAAACCAAGAGAATTACGAAAGTAAGAAAACTTATTTTCTGGTAAGGGTTTTGTGAAGATATCTGCTGTTTGTTGATCAGTAGAAACGTATTCCAGACGAATGTTCTTCTTCTGCACATGATCTCTAATGAAGTGATGTCTGATGTCAATGTGCTTCGTTCTGGAATGAAGTACTGGATTTTGTGTGATTGCAATTGCACTGGTATTATCACAGAATATAGGTGATTCGGAAGCTTGAATCCCATAGTCTCTTAACTGTTGCTGAATCCACAATATCTGAGAGCAGCAGCTTCCAGCAGCCAGATATTCTGCTTCTGCAGTAGATGTAGCTATGGAAGTCTGCTTCTTGCTAAACCAGGATATCAGCCTATCACCAAGAAATTGACAAAAACCACTCGTGCTTTTTCGATCTAGTTTGCCACCTGCATAATCAGCATCTGAATATCCAATAAGATTTAGCGATGAATCATTGGGATACCATAAGCCGACATTTTGAGATCCTTTCAAGTACTTCAAAATACGTTTAGCAGCAATATAATGAGATTGTTTGGGGTTAGATTGAAATCTAGCACAAATACAAACAACAAACATGATATCTGGTCTACTGGCAGTTAGATATAGTAATGAACCAATAAGACTGCGATACTGAGTTACCTCTACTGGAATACCACTTTCATCTTTATCAAGTTTAATAGATGAGCTCATTGGAGTAGAAGCAGCAGAGCATGCTTCCATTCCGAACATTTTCAGAAGCTCCTTGGTGTACTTGGCTTGATTTATAAAGATTCCAGTCTCTGATTGCTTAATCTGTAATTCTAGGAAGAATGTTAATTCTCCCATCATACTCATTTCGAATTTATCCTGCATCAATTTTCCAAACTTTGCACATAATTTGGGGTTAGTTGACCCAAAAATGATATCATCAGCATAGATCTGTACTAAAAGAATATGCTTATTCTTGACTAGAGTAAACAAAGTTTTATCTACTGCTCCAATGGTAAAATCATTATCAATAAGAAACTATGATGGAGTGTCATACCATGCTCTAGGTGCCTGTTTTAAACCATATAATGCTTTGTGTAATTTAAATACATGATGAGGTGAGAAATGATCGATAAAACCTGGAGGTTTTTCGATGTAGACTTCTTCTTGTAAGAGACCATTCAGAAAGGCACTTTTCACATCCATTTGATATACTTTGAAATTCTTGAAAGCAGCAAAGGCTAAAAATATTCTGATTGCTTCGAGCCTTGCTACTGGTGCGTAGGTCTCATCAAAGTCTATTCCTTCTTCCTGTCTGAAACCTTGAGCAACCAATCTTGCTTTATTTCTCACCATTGTGCCTTCTTCATTGAGTTTGTTTCTAAATACCCACCGAGTTCCAATGACAGCTTGGTGAGATGGTCTAGGTACTAGAAACCAAACTTCATTTCGTTTGAATTGATTCAGCTCTTCTTGCATGGCTTCAATCCAACTAGGATCCAGAAGAGCTTCTTCAATTTTCTTTGGTTCATCCTGAGATATAAAAGCAGCATGCATGTATTAATTAAGCATTTGCCTTCCGGTTCTCAAAGGCGCTGCTGGATTACCAATAACTAATGATGGAGGATGAGATTTTCTCCAGATAAAAGGATTTAAAAGGATTTCTTCCTGATTTGATATATTGAGATTGTTCTCGATGGAACCAGTAGTGGGTTCCTGAGTGTCTTCTGCTGGTATTGGTAGATCCAAAGTCTGTAATTCTGGTTCCACTAATGGAATGTCTGGTTCTGGATTTTGAAGATCCTTGATGTTTGCTTCTACATCATCTTCACTGTCAATTTCCAAGTGAATCATGTCTAGCCTGTTACTTAAATCAGATATGTTAGATATTTCAGGAGCACTGCTGTCTTCATCGAAGACAACATGAATCGATTCTTCAACATTAAGAGTTCTATTGTTGAAGATTCTAAAAGCTTTGCTTACAACAGAGTAACCAAGAAATAGTCCAGCATCTGATTTTGAGTCAAATGCAGTTAAATGATTTTTGCCATTATTTAGCACAAATCATTTGCAACCAAACACATGAAAATAAGATACTTTAGACTTCTTCCCTTTCCATATTTCATAAGGGGTCTGATTGTGCCTTTTGTTGACCAAAGATCTGTTTTGCGTTTAACAAGCAGTATTGATAGATTCAGCCCAGAAGCGCTGAGAGATGTCTGCATCTACTAGCATTGTTCTAGCAGCTTCTTTTAGAGTTCTATTTCTCCTCTCAGCTACTCCGTTTTGTTGAGGTGTTTGGCAGCTGAATATTCATGATGAATCCCCTGTTCATTCAGATATAACTCAAGATACTTGTTAGTGAACTCAGTACCCCGATCACTTATGATTTTAATGATGGTAGTAGATTTTTCATTTTGAATTCTTTTCAGAAGCTTGATCAAGAGGCTACTGGTTTGATCTTTTCCTGCGAGAAATATTACCCAAGTGAATCTAGAAAAATCATCAATAACAACAAGAGTATATTTCATTCCCCCTAAGTTCATGATGGGGATTGGACCAAAAAGATCCATATGCAGTAGTTCTAGACATCTTGAAGTTGATTTGCTATCTTTGTTCTTGAAACTGGATCTCATCTGTTTTCCAAGCTGACAAGCAGAACAAACATGATTTTTAACAAAGTTAATATCAGGTAATCCATTAACTATATTCTGCTTCTTGAGATAATTGATTGACTTGAAATTCAGATGATTCAATTTCTTGTGTCATAGCCAGTGTTTATTGCTAAGAGAAGCAACTAAGCATGTAGGAGTATTGACATGACTTGAGTTCCAAGAGACTCTGTAAGTATTGCCTTCTCTTTTTCCGGTTAACACAGTAGTTTCAGCAAAAATTCTAACTATACATGAATGCTTCTGAAAAGCTACAGAATAACCATTATCACATAGTTGACTAATGCTGATTAGATTGTAACAGAGATTGTCAACTATAACACATCATTGATAGTTATGTTACCATAGATAATCTTACCATTACCCATGGTTTTACCTTTTGAGTTGTCTCCAAAAGTTATCTTTGGTCCAGTACAACTCACTATCTCGGAAAGTAGGTTTTTCTGTCCAGTCATGTGTCTGGAGCATCCACTGTCCAGATACCATGTAGAGTTACTGACTTCTGCTTTCTTCTGATGTTCCTGCATACACAAATTTTAGTATCTGGTACCCAAATCTATTTGGGTCCAAGCCTTATCAGTCCTTTGGAGACCCACATTTGTACAATTCTTGGTGACCTTGTACTTCGGGTATCCAAAGATGTGTGTGCAATAGAAGATCTGTTATTTCTAACAGTATGCATATTAAAATGTTGTTCCTCCCTTCTGTTTTCCAGTCTGTATCTCTTCTGAACAGGTTTAGAGTTGTAGTACTGGTGGTTTTTAACCTTCATAGGATGTTGTCTTCCAGAGTTGAATTCTTTTCTGAATCTAGAACTCTGGTCAACTTTTTCCTTAGGTTTAACGTAACCCAGACCATAGTGCATTCTTCTGTTCATCTGATTTACGTTCCTTTCAACTGAAGCAGTAGGTACCTCTGGTTCCTGTGCCACACTGGATTTCACAAAGTGAATGTATTTCTCTTTGCACATATCCAGTGTTGGCTTAGTATTAGTTTCAGAAGTGCCTTCATTATTACAAAAACCGAGACCACTTCTATCTCCTGACTGTTTTTGTAATTCTTGCATCTTTTCCAATGAAACAGAAGACTTGTTCCAATCATTTACCAGTAGCGACAACTTCTGGTTTTCAGAAAGCACCTTCTGGTAATCTGGTTTGGCTCTTTCATTCTCAGTTATTAATTTACTCATCTTAACTTGTAAATCATTACAGCTGTCTACTTGAAAGCAAGTTAACTTACTGTTCTGATTCTTTAAGTTTTGATTTTCGATCTTAACTTCTTCAAATGATTGAGAAAGTCTGGAATACTCTTTTACCATGTCATGTAGTGCATCAATCAAATCATTTCGTGTAAATTCATTGGAGTCAAAGTCAAATACCTCTTCAAATGTCGAGGTTGAGTCATTGTCTGCCATGAGACATTTGACTTCTTCTGCATCACTATCACTGGAATGGCTTTCTGAGTCAGATGACTCAGAACTAGAGTCCGCCCATTTGGATTTGCTTTCTTCGGAAATCATTGCTTTTCGATCTCTTCTGGTCTTTTTGTCATTTCTCTTGTGATCCTTTCTCTTTTGGTCATCCTTCTTTGGTTTAGGACAATCAGCAATGAAGTGACCTATCTTTCCACAGTTAAAGCATCCCATATCACCAGATGGTGAATCTTTCTTGAAGTTGCGATTGGGACGCTGATAAGTTCGATGGTTCTTCTTCATGAACCTGAAGAACTTCTTTACAAATAAAGACATAGCATCACTACTGATTTGTTCAGCAGTCTTCTCCAATGTATTTTCAATGATCACAGTTGGTAATGCCTGAGGTGCAACTGCAGCAGCAGTAGAAGAGGTAGTGGCAGTAGCAGTGAAAGCAGTAGCAGTAGCAGCAAGAGCCTTGGTAGGTAGGCTTGAAGGCTCTTCTCCACTTCTTACTTCCAATTCGAACTCGTAAGCTTTCAGATCTGCAAATAAGTCGTGCAGTTCCAATTTGTTCAAATCTTTGGACACTCTCATAGCCATTGTTTTAACATCCCATTCTCTGGGTAAGGCTCTCATCACCTTGAGGGCTATCTCTCTGTTGTTATGCTCTTTACCCAGAGCTGTTAGCTCATTAACCAGGCTACTAAATCTTTCATCAAACTCGTTTAGAGTTTCACCAGCTCTCATTTTTAGATTTTCGAACTTCTGCATTGCTACATACAGTTTGTTTTCTTTCGTTTGCTCATTTCCTTCACATATCTGGATGAGCTTCTCCCAAATATCCTTTGCAGTAGAACACATTTTGATCTTGCTAAAAGTGTTCTTGTCGAGAGTTTTATACAGTATATCCTTCGCCACATTATCAAGGTTGGCCTTCTTCTTATCTTCACTGGTTCATTCACTTCTTGATTTTTCAACCATCTGTGGTGCACCCTCAGTAACAGCAACAGCTATATTAGGCTTTAATATTTTCAGTGGACCATCTGTGATGACATACCACATGTCATCATCTTGTACTGCAAGATGAGCTTGCATTCTGATCTTCCAGTCATCGAAATCTTCCTTAGAAAACATAGGAATATTGCTGAAGTGTGCCATTTGTTGTATTTTTTCACGAACAAGAATAACCTGCTATGATACCAATTGTTGAGGATCGAAGTTGAGTTTAGAGGGGGGGTGAATAAACTCTACTCGTTTTTCTTTCTTTACTAATGAGGTACTAAAATCCTGTTAGGGATAGTAATTTATCTTGTGCGAATACTTTCACCTGATTACAATAAAACGTGCGGAAACAATCTGATGAAGTAGTTGAAAGACAATAAAACAGTAGGCAGCAGTTGTTTATGGAAGTTCGAAGATAAACTCTTCTACGTCTCCCCTTCTCCTGTTTCCAGAAGGTATAATTAAAAGACTTTGGATATTACAGTACAACTCTTGTACACACCCACTTCAGAAGGACTTATACCTCGGCCTACTGAAACTCTTAGTTTCTCAACTCACAAAAATGCGAAACACAAAGTTCTGAAAAGACTCTTTTCAGATTACAAACTCTTCTAGATAAAGTTTCAGTGATGTAAAGATTGTGAAGAGTGTAAGAATCAGTAGCACAAGATGATTTTCGAAAGATCAGATATTAGCTATGAAGCGTGTGCTACTTTTCTTTGTGTTGAACTTCAAGTACTCAAGGAATTTCGAGATTTGTCTGATGAGAGATAATAGCTTTTGTTCCTTGAAAGATGATATTATGCGAAGTCAAGTGTCGTATAAGGATTTGATCCATGTATATGTAATCGACTGAGTTCAACGTTCACAATCAGAGGTTGTCTCCAGATAACTTATACAATCAGCTTTATTACCAAAAGAAGTTCCTGCAGAAAAGCTATAAAACAATCAGTCTTGTTTCATACTTAATTGGGTAAAATGCATTAAATGACTCCGTATAGTATTTAATGCTGCAATTAATACTAGTACTAGGAACTCTTTAACGGTAACAATAAAGGTAGCAACGTTAGGAAACGTCCTCTACTGGTTTTGTCTTACTATCCTTTCTACTGGTTTAGTTTTATGAGACCAGTAGCTTCTGATAAGTTAGTCTACTGTTCTGGTCTACTGGTTTTAGTTAATCATCGCCACAACAAAATTCATGTCTAACAGAAACAACTAAAATTTGAGAATCACTAGGATTCTTCTACTGTTTCTTCGAAAACTGTGTATCCACAGCTTCTTTTCCTTCATTTTATTTCCTATCCTTAGAGGAATAGGCATAACGAGCAATTTCAGTCTTATCTTACTTCAATTTTTTCTCTTTCTAAACATAGTGCGAGATGAGCTCATTCAAAGACCAATTCTCTTTCTGACAGTTATAGCTCACTTTGAACTTGTTAAATAGAGGAGGAAGAGATATCAAAATCATATACACCAGCAAGTCCTCAGATAGGTCAAGCTTCGGTGATTTCAACCTTGAAGCAAGATGGAACACATCCATAATGTACTCCCTTATGTGGCCCTTACCTTTGTACATCATTGAAACGAGTTTTGCCAAAAGTATACCAATTTCAGACTTTTCACTTTTAGCAAACCTCTTTTTGAGGTCCTGGAAGAAAGCCTTATCTTTAGCAATGTCAGTAAATATTATGCCCATAAATATTTCTGGAATGACCTTCTTCATGATCATCATACACAAATAATTCGAAATCTCCCACATTTCAAACCCCTTCTTTCATCATAGGTACTCTTATTCGTAATGGCGAGAGAAGAGTCTTTACCGCAAGGTTCAAATCTATGAATCTGAGAACTATCAATAAATTCTTTTACCACGATTTAAAATTCGAGCCATTTAACATATAAACATAATTTATGTTGGAATAAATATTTGCATAAGTTAAATCTGAATAGAGAACAAAAAATCAAATATACATGCTCAACCAAATATCCAAATAAAATAATTAATCAATTCAAATAAAGTAAACCCCATAAACAGGAGACCGAGCACTCCATTAATGTTTTATCTTTGGACAAAAATTAACTTGTAAATGATATCCTGACACAACAGTCAAACACTGATAGTAACTATCATGTCAAATAATAACATTTCTTTGGGCTGATTTTTTGTTCACATGAAAAACCAAAAAACTATCACATGTTTATCATTACAAGTGCATATAAAATTATATTAAATATTAACCTTCCTTTGGGCAGATTAATATTCATATAAAGAACATATATCAAAATATTTTATATTTCAGAATAAAAATTAATTTTCATAAAAGATGTCACTTTGGCGATATTGTATTTCAATCTATCTATTTTAAAATACATATAACTTTATCATTATTTGAATAATTGATAATTTAATCTTAAATTTTATAAACCTGAACTGCAACTTTTCTTCCGGAAATTATGTACGACACGCATGTGGTGGCCATGAAATCGCGCCCCAGTGCTCCTACTGCTGTCCAGAACGTCACTCAAAGTTGCTGAAAGTTAAATGAGAAAGAAAACAATCGGCAACTTGTTCTTATCATTCCACCGCTGCGGCGATCGGGCGGTAGAATTCTCGCGCCCGAGCGCGAGACATTCTGCCCCGAGTCTCAAATGCACCGCGCTCGGGCGGTCAAAAACTACCGCTCGGGCGCGGCATGTTCTGCCCGAATGCTCGCAATTCTCACCTTGGCGCTCGGGCGGTAATTTTATACCGCTCGGGCGCCACATGTTCTGTACAAATTATTAGTTTTTGTACTATATTGGCGTCCGGCCTTTCAAATCAAGTTCGTACAACGTAAATTCATATACAATATTCATTTCTCAATTCATTGTCATAATATACTTCATATACCTAGTCACATGACAATTTCATTAATTATCGATAATCATATGAGATTTACGATAATACGATACACGGTCCTTACACTAAAAGTAATATATAGGAATGGCTCCATACAAGGCACTCTACAGAAGGAAATTTAGATCGCCTATCCATTGGGATGAGGTAGGAGAAAGGGCTACGATGGGATCCGAGATAGGCAGACCGTAGAAATGGTCGCCAAGATCGAAGATAGAATAAAAACTGCTCAGAGTCGAAAGAAGAGCTACACAGAAAAAAAGAGACGGGATCTCTAGTTTGCAGTAGGTGACCACGTGTTTATAAAAATAACGCATATGAAAGGTGTTATGAGATTTGGCAATAAAGACAAATTTAGTCCAAGATTCATCGGACCATTGAGATGCTCGAAAAAGTGAGAGCATTAGCATATCGAGTGACGTTGCCACCTAATCTCGCACGAGTTCACAATGTCTTCCACGTATCGATGCTCCTCAGGTACATGTCAAACCCTTCACATGTACTGAACTTTGAGCCACTGCAACTTATACCAAACCCGTCCTACGAGGAAAAACCTACTCAAATTCTGGATAGTCAAGAGAGAAGGCTTCGAAACAAAGTGATAAAGATGCTCAAAATCAAGTGGCTGAATCACTCCGAGGAAGACAGCCACTTGGGAGCCTGAGTCAGAGATGAGGATTCTCTATTCCTAATTATTCGGTAAGTCTTAATTTCGAGGACGAAATTTTATTTAAGGGAGAGAGGATTTGTCACGTCAAAAAATCGGCCCACATAAAACCACATGCATGCAAATTTGCTAAATTGCTTAATTGTTTAATTGATTTATTTGTTAATGCTTAAATGGTACATAGTGCATGATTAAATGATTAGATTGCATGATTTCATGATAATTGAAGATTTTATCTGAATATCCGATAATAGGCTAGAGAAAAGAGACCAGAGACGATCAAGATAAAATATTTTTGATAAAATTTTTAAGGCTTATTAATATTACTAAATATGATTAAACTTTTTTAAAAATCGTGGAGACCAAATTATTTTACGAGACGAGTTCGATTTTATCCTAGAAGCCGGTTTTGGTCAAAAAGAAAACTTTCAACAGCCCAAAAATTATTAATTTTGAAAACAAATGTTGCAAACTTTTATTTTAAAATTTAATAGGTATTATTAGGCCTAATTTACCTAAGATTAGAAGGCCCAATTATCCCAAAACAAAAATCCCAAAACCCTAAACCATTATACATACAATTTTCGATTTTTTTTTAAAAAAATCCTAGGGTTCTAGCACCCCATTCAGCCGAAATTCCACACTCATAAAATTTTTCAAGATTATGAGAGGAGAATCAAGGAGTTTTCGTCGTCCGTCGTCTCCTTTCGCAACCCACGCCAACGATCGCCTATTCGAGCGTTCTAAAACGCAAAGGCACGCTTCTAAACTTCTTTGACGCACCATTCAGATCATATTATGATTTTTTTAGGTATTTTGCATGAAAAATAATTAGGTACAAATCGTTTAACATATGAATGATTATTTCGAATGTTTTGACGAATTCCATGCGTATATGAACGTGTTATGATTCCCAAGGGTTAGGCTGCCAACATAGGGTGTTTAAAGGATGGAAAAAAGGTGGTTTAAGGTGGAAACGAGGTCTGGACAGTAGCAAGGAGGCTGCGCTTGGGTTAGCTTGACGAACCTAGGGTTTGTGTGTCTTGCACGGATCCTAGGGCTCGCTTAAGGGGAGGCAGTGCATGCAGCTTGGGTCAGGGCCTGTGCATGGCTTGGGTGAGATGCTAGAAGGAGTCCATAAGGGGCTGGATACAGCAGCAACGAGGGAGAAGAGTCCACACGCACAAGGACTCTCCCCATGCGTGCGTGCGGATGGTATGATTCAGGAGGGAGTGCGGCGTTGCTAAGGCTAGGCTGGTCCAAACAGGTCTATAAGTGGGTCCAGGGATGGCTAGGTGTGTGTGGGTTCGCTGGTTGGAGAATTTGGAGAGTCCTTGTATGGCTAAGATTCTAGGAAAACAAGGAAAGGGCGCGGCTCGTGTTCATGTGCAAGAGTGGGCTTCACGCATGGGGCGCGCTGGTGCGCTGGTCCAGGAGGGTTCAGCAAGGGTCCAGGAGGGTTAGGGATAGGTCTAGTCAAGGGTGGCTCGATGGAATCGAGTCGTGGCTTAATATATATAGGCTAGGGTTCGGTTTTGAGGCTAGGAAGAGAAGCGACTCGAATCATGGTCCACGGGGGTCGATTAATGGTTCACGAGGGTAGTTTACGTGTGAAAAGTGTATGTTTAAAGTTTGAGAAGAAAATATTAAGTTTGGAATTAATTCGGGATAAAATGCTTTATGATTTAGTAATTAAGAAAATAAATCGAAAGTCTCGAGTTCACGTTAAATAAAAATATTAGAAGTAAAATTTAGCTTAAATAATTATTTGGGATATGCTCGAGTCAATAAAAGTGAGAAAAAGTCAAAATCGAGGATTTTTGGGTCCAGAGGCAAAACTGTCATTTTATACTTACGTAGTACAAAAAGAGTTGTCAGTGTCCCGAAGAATCATAACACATGCTAAATGATATTTTAAAGATTTATGATGAAAATATGAGATTTTATGATTTATGCTAAAGCTGTGCAATTCTTACTGTTAAAATGATATTTTACAAATTTGGAAAGAACATGATATTTTATGAATAAAAAAGAAAGAAAATATTTAGATTGATATGAAATGACTGTGACAAATATGATATGATATATGATTATTGGGACTATCTTGAGGGAGAAGGCCCAAGAGGAAGCTTATTTACGGGAGAAGGTCCCAGAGGGAGCCCAACAATCGTATTTTTCATTTTACGACGGTGCCTCGTGCCCGTCTCCATGCTCAATGGTGAGCTAAAACCGATCAATCGACCACATGATACAGATAGTCACATTCAAGGATCAAACTTTACCCAAAATGACAAATGATGGAAAGCTTTATGATTTGATGATTTATTTATGTTTATAAATTTACGCTAGCTTATTTTAAATAAAATACGATTTTTAATGCATGTGCCTTTATATGTATTATTTGTTACTCGTGTTTAGAACGTGTTGAGTCATTAAACTCACTAGGTTTGAATATTTGCATGTGATGATGAGATTGAGGAAAGCGCTGACGCTTGAGTGGATCGAAACCGGCAGTACACTTCTAAGGGAGACTTAATTTCTGCATTAGCTTGATAACTGAAATTTTGAAATAAAGATTTTGAGAATGAAGTATTTAGAGATTTTTATGCTTTATTTTGAAGTTAGTTCTGATCATGTTAATAGTTGACATAAGATTATTGTTAATTGACGATTTAGGGATTTTTATGTACTTGATATTTTAAATATTAAATAACTTTTGGATTTTGGTAATGTTGCGTGTTTTAAATTGCAAGTTTCGACTTTTATAAAAAAAAATTAGCCCCATTTTAAAATTTAAAAATAGTAGACGATTCATTAAGACATGAGAATTAGTGATTAGGTGTCCTCTGTCATATGCTCTAAAAGGGTAAAACTACACAATTTATTTTTGTCCCTTTATTATTATTTAATTGTTTATTTATTAGTAATTTCATAAAATAGGCTTATATCACTCTTATCTACTTTGGGTCTTATTTGCTTGTCACCCATTATCTTTTGGGTCCAAACTTTCAGTAGAACATTGGCCCAGCAATGGAGGAATTAATAATTCATATTAAAATTATTTTAAAAATTAAATCGTACAATATTCTATAAATAATAACTTCGGTAATTTTTTTTTATAAATAAAACAGTGTATTTTAGTTACACATAAACTGTTTGTATCTGTCCTAATACATAAGTTGTTGGAAGAGAACCATTCAAAATAAAATGGAAATAAAAATATTGATATTATAAGATTCGGATCATTTAATGTGTTAAAAACCGCTTAAGCGTATTTAAGCTTGAAGTTCGACAAAAACGTCCCGCTTCGGAAAAAAGTGGTTAAATGATAGTTGACTAAATTAACCGTAATTAAGGCGTTTAATTAAGTGTTCTTAAGCACAATTTATCGCATCTATTTATTTTTAAAATTTTATTTTGAAGGTATGTCTTTTATTTTAAAATAATAAATTAGGTTTATAATTTAGATTTTTATTTTTAAATTTTAATCATGATTAAGCATGTCTGATAATGATTTGACAAATATTAAACATTTTTTTAATGTGATCTAGTTGCAAAAACAAATAAATATTGTAATTTTGAGATTTTTATGCTTTTATAAATATGAGAATTAATGCATCAGAATTAAATTTATCATATTTATGTATTATTTTATCTATTTATTGGTTTGAAATAATTACAATTACGCTAAAGAGAAAAAACGTTTTTTCACGCTTAAGCCTGTAATAATCTTGCTCAAACTTGAAAAGCTTGGAGCTCGACATCCGTGCTTCGGGATGCTTCACGCTTTTTAGAGCCTTGTTAAAAACAAAACACCAAGTGTTGTATATTTTTTACACAAGACGATAAGCTAATCATCTTGTCAACTTCACACAACGTCTCTCGTGTAAAATGTGTTTTCAGTTATAGTATAAGATCCAAATCTGATATTATAAGTGTATATCAAACTAAATATTTTTTTTAATGAATTAATATTCATTAAGTTAATGTAAATTTGAAATACAGTACACGTGCACTGACATTCTCCAGCAGAGTCTATTATTCTTAGAAACCGGAACCATGAGAACCTAACCATAAGCTCTTTTGCTCAATATATAATAAATTGAATTTTTTAGTATTAAAAAAATATTGCAATGAGCTTTCTCATAGACCCGTCAACAAATTAAATTCAAAATTTTTAAATAAACTCCTTAGATAATTTTAAATTTTATAATGTAATAATTTTTTTGAGAGTATGTCTCATGTAAGACGGTCTCACGAATTTTTATCTATGAGATGGGTCAACCTTATCGATATTCACAATAAAAAATAATTCATAGATTATCTAAATAAAATATTTGTCTCACAAAATATGATCCGTAAGATGTCTCGCATGTTTTTTTGTTTTTTTAAGCTTATTTTTAAATATTGTTTTTTGTTTGTGGGAGGCTGTGAGGCCATAAAAGAAGGCAGCCTAAAGTGCTACTGCCACGCACTTAGAATCCTCGTCTCCATCCCATTTTCCAACAATTTCCAAGTGTTGCAAAGGCGAGCTCTTCAAGAAATTCTAAGACTAGTTTCGAAAATCAAGTGAATTCCGCAGAAACTGAAGGAGTGAAGCAAGTCTGCCACTTGTTACGTACGCCAAAAATCCTTGGTGGGTCATATTTTGGCACCGAATTTCATTATAAACCAACATTTTGGATCTGTCCGCGTCACAAAATCGGCTAAAGATTTGGGTTTTCTCTGTTTCTTGAAAACGAGCAAGTATTTCCCAGTTTGAGTTTCCGAAAGAGGCAGTTCTTGGAAATTCTTTCAAGGGTTTGTTTCAGATGTTAGATTACCGGTAGCAAAATGTCTTGGATTCAATCAGCGTTTGGAAGTAAACTCAGCCCGATGATTCTCTTCATCATAGTAGTCCTGGCTGTTGTGTTCTTCATCCTAGCTCTTTTCCATTTACTCATAAGGTTCCTCCTCAAGCAAAGATCACCAAACCTCACGAATTATCAAGAAACCTCCACTTCTGGTTCTTTTCAGAGGCAATTGCAGCACCTTTTTCACTTACATGATTATGGTCTAGATCAAGCCGACATTGATTTGCTTCCTATGTTTCTGTACAAGGAGATAACGGGCTTAAAGGAACACTTTGATTGTGCTGTTTGTTTGTGTGAATTCTCAGAACAAGACAAGTTAAGGTTACTCCCATCTTGCAGTCATGCTTTCCACATTGATTGTATAAATACATGGTTGCTCTCAAATTCAACTTGCCCACTTTGTAGAGGTGTAATCTTGGCACCTGGATTATCTTTTGAAAACCCCATGTTCTTTTGTGATGATTCGAAGGAAACCGAGTGTGGAAGCTCAAGATTTGCGAGTTTTGTAGGGGTTCCTAGCTTGTTAAAGGATAAACAAGATGACACCAATGCTGCTATAAATGAAAAGAGGGTATTTTCAGTTAGACTTGGGATATTGAAGAGTGCCATTAGTGATAGTAGAATCAAGGGAAGTGAAGTTGGGGAGACTAGCAATAGCAGTTTGGATGATAGGAGGTGTTTTTCAATGGGTTCATTTCAGTATGTGGTGGCTGATTCAGAGCTGCAAGTGGCCTTGTCCTATAGGGAACATGAAGCTGAGGGTAGTGGTGATGTGAAAGGGAGAGTGGGGCATAGTGGGAATTTCACATCTCATGGAGATGCTACTGGTGGTGGTGGGAAGAAAATTACCTGTGGGACAAAAGGTGAAAGCTTTTCTGTTTCCAAGATTTGGCAATGGTCCAAGAAAAGTAACAAATTCCCTACTTCAACTAGCACACATGATTCCATCTCCATTAATGTGTGAGTTTACATTACAATGGAGTTAGAGGTTCTAACATCCCAAGAGGGGTAGCAATCGAAATTAGAAATCTTAGATTCGGTTAGTTTCGGTTCATCTCAACATCATGTCGTCCTATATCGTCACTACTCTCTCGAATTCTAGGACATGCCGTGAGATGATGAAGTTGAGGTTATTCTTTAAGGATAGACTAAGTTGCTATGTTTAGCTTCGAGTATTATTTTAGGAGTCAACCAAGCTATATATGATGGATCTTTTGTTATAAGTGTTTCTTTCATTTTTTTTTTTTAACCTTCTGTCATGCTTTATTTCAACTTTTCTTTGGGTTTTTATATGCAATTGTAATTTGTATGTATAAGGAATTATGCATCTTTTTCCAAATCCAGTGTGGATTGACTTATGCCAAACTTTTTATCTTCAATTCAAATTACTTGATATTCTCGTACACGTATCGTTGGAATGTAGTTTTCTCGTACCCAAAATGCATCGAAAGTTTTAAAAATTTCGTTTCAAAGTTCGAAACACTCCTTAGGCGTGAATTTAAACATCCATATCTATAGGACGTTTAGAATTGTAACATTTGTGTCTTCAATTATGAGTTCACATTATTCCGAATTTTAAACGAAAATAGTATTTCTTTTATATCACTTCGAATGGATCTCCATCATTTGATAATATCATAGCCTTTGTTCTTTGTTTGGATCGCTGATGTGCTGTCGTTGAGCCACAAAACTTAAATTTCTATTTCCAAATATAACGAGTGTAATGGTGAGTTGGGTGGAATCCAAAAGAAAAGAATGATTTATTTAATTAGAAAAAAATAAAAATAAAAAGGGAGATTTTGTGGTAGTAACTAAATAGAATATCGAGATTAAAATTAGTAAGCTAGAATAAATAATAAATTTAACAGGAGAATTTAATCAATCAAGGTAAATGGAATTAAATGAAAAATTCAATATGAGCAAATTCTGATGCAAGGGGCCTCTAATATTCAATTGTATCACAATGTTCATAGGTTAACATTTGATTTATTCAAGCAATTAACCTTAAAATTATAGGGATAGTCACTAAAATCCTTGTGTTTTTCCAATTTAGTTAACTAAACTCAGTATCCAGTCAAAATTTATCAAAAACTAACTGGTCACGATAGCACTTCATATTGATTAAAAATAGCATTTTCGCTTTGTGAAAATAGTTAATTCAGAAATAAAATAATCGAGATAGCTACAAGAGATAAATCCAGTTTCGTTGATTTATTTATATTAAATATGCTATGATATATAGCATAAAAATCTTAATATATCGTTACTTATGTACCAATTGTTCATGACAATTATGGATCACTGAATTTATGGATGACAATAGAAAATTATATATATAATTAAATTGTCAGATTAATCGATATAAAAATTTTATAGAATTAAATATAAATCAACAAAACTTGAAACAAACAAGAATATTAAATTAAGTACAAAACCTCACAGTGATAAAATCGGAGTAACATAATTATCCCTTGAATCATAAATAAAAACTTAGCAAAGCATGCTTTGTTTACAACCTTCATAAAAATAAACAAAAATATAGAAAAGAAAAGTACGAGAATCTTGGAGAAAAATAGAGAGAAAACACTGTGCATCCTTCTTTCTTGTCTTTCACATGAATATTGGTGGAATTCTCTCCAATTTTTGTGCTTCCTTCTTCCTTTCACGGGCATATGGTTAACTGAACCCAAGAGAAAAGAAATATAAAGTTTTTATGGAATAAAATTCTATCTAATATTTATTTTTCCTAATAACAAATTTTCTCTCCGAGATTTTTTTTTATAAGTCAAAGAATATAATTAGGACTCTAAAATTTGGCATAATCTTTACAAATTTTGAATTTCATTCCTTGAAATTCTCGTCAGCTTCAGTTTCACAGGCAACAGAAGATTTGTCACAAGGCGTCGCCATGCCTTGTTCCATGACTTCTTCTGTTTTTGTTTTTGTTTTACAGCTTTATATATTGACAACTTCAAATGTGATAAAAATCAAATTTTTTAGCTCAACTTCGCTCCAAATCATAAAACTTCTTCCTACAACAAAATAACACAAAAGTATATCAATTAAGCATGTCGACAGTTAAAATAATGAGAAATATGATTTAAAAAAAATAAAACTATTACGAGCCTATCAAATTCTCTCATGCCTAAACTATGCTTGTCCTCAAGCATAAAAGAGTTCGATCCATTAGATGACTTCTTTATTATCCTTGTGTTTCCTTTACTTATCCGTAAAAAATTTCATGTATCAGAGAAATTTAATTGTTGAGCATCTAACGTACCAACATCATGAACTATCACTTCCATCATAATGTATAGAAAATAAAATACATGAAGTCTAATAACTCCTCACAAGATTAGCTCATTTCACTCATAAATTTCTAGGTATGTATCAAAGATTTCTTTGTCAAAACACTGAATTTTTTTACCACAAGCTTGCAATAATATCACATTCGTCTGCCAAATGAATGGATTACAATGAACAACTATGGCTGTAAATTTGTTGTAGCATGGCTAGAAGAAAGGTAGTAAAAAGTAACAACGAGTTTATGGAACTAAAAAAACCATATGCACTTTCCACAAAAAAAAATTGCATCCATACAACAACAATCTCTTCAATCTCATTATAACATCAAAGAATGCAGCAATACCATTTTGTTTCCTTTTCTCAATTTTTTCTTCTTTTTTTTTCCGATGCATAAGATGTTTTTGAGACAATGACTTCAAGCTTGAATCACTCAATCTCAACAATTTGCACTTTTTGGCTCAAATTGATGCTAAATGCGAAAAGTTTATATGATTCTCAAATTCAAAGTTCGAAAATAGTAATAATAACCAACAAAAAATATTTATCATGACTTGCAATGTGGCTATTTTCTAAAGAAAAGGTTCATGCTCAAAAAACTACATTGATAAGGCGAAATAAAATGGTTCAAACCTAATGTCTATATCATTTTGTTTATGCACATAATCCACCTCAAGGTGTTAATAAAGACATGTATAAAAATACAAGTTTTAGAAAAATCAACAATGCATGACCAATACACAATGAAAAAATGGAGCAATATATAATGATTGCTCATAGGCTCAAAGCTCGCCAAGGAAAAATGGTATATGTGCTAGACCCCCTGCACTTGTCATTTCAACCTATCATCAAGAGAAATTACCCATAAATGCAGTAGTAAAAATGCAAAATCAGTTGCACATAAAGAAAAATAAATTTTTTGGTACTCGCAGCAGAAGAATTTAGGATTTAAATTAGAGAGTTTGATGAATAAACACTAAATGATTTATGGGTCAAACAAATTCACTATGTCTACTCTCTTTTTTTCCTTTTTTTTTTTATTGAACAAACATGCAGAAAAATAGAAAACTAAAATCGAGATGACAAAGAAACACTATATGCTTTATGGATCAAAAAAATCTTTTTGTCTACTCTCTTTTATTTTTTACTTTTTTTACTGAACAAACATGCAGAAAAAATGAAAACTAAAAATCGAAACTAAAAATTAAGCTATATACCTCTCTCACTCCTATATGTGACAATGTTCTCAGTGGAACAAAAAGTAGATGTTGAACTCAGACAATAAAAATGCAAGAAAAGTTGGAAAACTCCTTTGAAAATTATTGGACATCATAGAGCAATGTTATCTACTACTGCGATGGGGGAAATGGCGGTTCGAACCCCATGTGCCTGTAAAACGCCAAGTGATTTTGTACCATTCGGGTCAACCACGTGATCGTTAATTTCCACGTCAATACGTGTTCGAGGAGGTATGGCAAATGTGTGTAATGGAGTTTCACGTGATCCCAAAGGCTCTTATGAGGCGTCTGAGTCAGAGTTGGTGTGGCTAGATCGTGCCATTGTAGGACCCGGTGGGCAAAAAGAGAAGACTCTGTGTACCTGTTCTATTAGTCCATACTTTCTAAACGATGCAAGTCTAAATGTTGCATAGAATAAGCGACATGAAGATCGTTATCGTTGAGACTAAGCACATTCATGTTAACAGCAAGCACAATGATCAAAGAACCAAGAACCTATTGATGTTTATGAGCTACCACACCAGTGAATTGGCAAACTAACCAATAGCCAAGATTTACCTTCATTCGATTTTCCATACACTATAGAAAGAAAAATACGCTTTCGTAAACACACTTGCAGAATTCTTTCGACTCGAAAAGTAAAATCAAAGAACCTATGAATGTACTTCCACGCTTGATTATGTAGGTAATGATCTTTGGATTTACTTGAATCGTAGTCTTTTTGTTTGGAAATTGCTCGATAGAGGGCAATGAGATTAAATTTATCATGAAAATCAACGCATTATTCAAATACTAATCAGTTTTTGCAAAGTCATCGGTAATAAAACCAAAAGAAAAATTCAATTCAGTGAACGAGAACTTGAATGTGTTTCCCATCAAACTAAATCGAACTACCCTTGGGCTTAAGAGTGTGAAATTTTCAGGTTTTAAAAATTCAAAAGTCGCATAAAACGCTCGTACAAATTCATTATAGCCAGGACAAATGATAGAAAAGTACGGCGCCCACCAAATATTGTTAACCTACTCAAACAACTCTTTTATAATATTTGAAACCTCCAAAATGGGGTGATGAATATACTTGCAGGGAATGATTTGTTTCTGACACAATGACTTATATTTATCCTTTTCAGTCTTCTTTGTGAAATTAAGTGTCCATTCAAATCAGATTCAGCTGATGGTAGGACATTCATCCCTTGCCACGTTCTAGCTAGTTTATACTCTAGTGAAGGTGTTTTGTAAATTCAAATAATTGAAGTACTAGAGGGGATCGTGAGAGATATCATCGAGAATTTGGGTTGAAATATGGGTTGTCTATGGGGAGTGGTTTTTCGTGACGAGGTGAGGGTGGTAGTCGTGTGGCTGCGAGATGTTCTGTGATTGCGGCTGGGTGAAGATGACTGGGAGAAGACGGTCGGCGGCATGTTGTATTCACTATAGTTGTATGAATAGGAGTGGCGATAGTGCGAGGAGAAGGTATGCGGTGGCGGTGCGATGGACTAGGAGTGGCGAACGACATGGTGGTTGGGTTGTTGCAAAGTGGGATGCGAGAAGATGGTTGCAACATGATTGTGCTATTATGGAGCTGGAGAGAGAAAATGGGAAGAGAAGAAAAAAGTAGGTTAGCGTAAAAACAAATTTTTGTTTTTTATATTATTTTTATTTTTTAAAAAAAATTAAATTTGCCCATGTTGTAACATCAGGAGATGTTTTTTTACAAGACGTAGTCACGCCTTGATAGAAAACATCTACTGCTTTAATGGCCATTTTTTTTCAGATAGGCGTGGTCACCCCTTGATAGAAACATCTTCTGTAGAAAGGCAACAAAAATTGTACCATTTAAAAAAACAAAAAGGAAAAAAACAAAATTTAAAATTAAAATAATAAGGACAAAAAATTTGGGTTGCCTCCCAAAAGCACGGATTTTTTACGTTGTTATGCTCGAAATTTTCCCTCCCTTTAAATTTCCAAATTGTGAGGGGTTGCCAACTCAATTTGGACATTTGGCCACATCTTAATCCTTGTGAAACACTTTCAATCGATGTCCATTCACCTTAAATACTTTATCAGTAGCCAAACTCTTGATTTCCATTACACCATAAGGAAACACATGAGTAACAACAGACGGTCCAATCCATTGAGAACAAAGCTTATACTTACATAGCATGAGATTTAGCCTAGAATTGTACAACAGTATTTTTTGGCCGACGATAAATTGCTTTCGCAAAATCAAATTGTCCTAAAACAACTTCAGTTTTCTCCTTGTAAATTCTCGAATTCTCATATGCTTCCAATCTTATCTTCTCCAACTCTTGCGGTTGCAACTTTGCCAAATCCATATTGCAGTGTTTGACCGCCCAATAGGTTTTATGGTCAATCTCCACTGGTAAATGACACATTTTCCAAAAACTAACCTATAAGAAGACATCCCTATTGGAGTTTTGTATGTAGTCTGGTAAGCCCAAAATGCATCATCTAATGAATGCTCCATTCTTTTCTTCTCGAATTGATGGTCTTTGCTAGGATAGACTTGATCTCCCGATTGGAGATGTGAGAACCTGAAATTCCATGCAGTAGCAGCAGATAGCATAATATCAGCAGCAACTCATATTTCAGAAGATGGCATTTTCCAGCAGACCAAAATCCAGCAGATTAGAATCCAGCAGCAGAAAAGCGAATTCCAGCAGACAGTTACTGATTCAGCTTAAACTTGTAACTGAAGCATTTAACACGAAATAAAGAGTGTTAATGTCAGATTATGGCCCTAATTGGGAGGCCAACAGTCAGAATTTCACCTATAAATAGTACCCTCAAACAGCTGAATTGGTTTACCAAAATCTTGAGTTATCACTTGAAATTAGAGCTAAGATAGTGCATTTTCGAAGCTGTAAAATCCAGTAGCAAGGTAAGCAGATTTCCAAACCTCAACCGAAATTCTTTAAGCAAATTACTGTAAGTGGGCTTATGTATAAATATCTTGAAAAACCGTTTGATGATTTCTGTTTTAAAGCAAAGTATATTCTTGAATCCTGATATCTGATTTTGAAGCACTGAAACTTAGTGAACTAATGGTAGGAATATATATTCTGAACATTACTGATTACTGATTACTGATTACTGGCCTCACCCCTTAGAGGAGAGAACATATAGGGGACTGATATCAGTTTAGCCATGAATTCACGAATGTGCTCAGTGCTTATTTGATAAACTTCTGCTTTCCGATTACTGAATACTGATTACTTATTTCTGAACACTGAACACTGATTTCTGTTATAAAAAAAAATAAGAATTTCTGTATATTTTCGTATTACTGTTCTGTATGGAAATGATTTCGAAAACTGGGAGTTATTCCCGCCCTCGCTTACTGAGTGACAACCATATCACTCACCCACCAAAACATCTCAGATAAGAACGATGAAGAAAGGCTAAAAGAAGAGGAGCAGATCCAGTTCTGGGACTGGTGAAGAAGATTGTTAATTCTCAGCTTTATTTATGTTGTTTTCTGCTGCGTCTGTAAGACATTGTGATGTCTGGTTTGTTTTACATTTTCGCTGTAAAACATTAATTATTCGAGTTTGTATCAGACATTGAAATATTCAGTATTTATGAATAAAAGACTGGTTTCTGAATTTCGTACTTCTGAGGCTTGTTGTTTTCGAATGTAAATTTGAGAGGAACGCCGGTGTCAACCAACCCCCGTCTCGGGGCGTGAGATTGAAGTGGTATCAGAGCATAACCGGGTTTCATAATCTGGGGAGGAGGAACTAGAAATAATAAGTTCTTATAGACTTCTGAAAATAAGTCCTGAAAGTTACTGAAATAAGCTACTGTAATAGACTACTGAAAGGATAGACTAACTACTTACAGTAAGGAAAATCAGTAGAGAAGTAAATCAGAATACAGTAGCATATATATATATATATATATATATATATATATATATATATATATATATATAATAAAAAAAAAGGTAGATGGAAACCAGTAGCCGAAACCAGAACCAGTAGATGGAAACCAGTAGCCGAAACAAGAATCAGTAGATGGAAACTAGTAGATCTGAATGCAGAAGACTGAGTCAGTAGACTCGGAATGCAGCAAATTCCAGCATGCTAATGCAGTAGACATTGCAAATGGCATAGAAGTTGAGACGTTTTTCGCGCAAACTTCAAACGGCCATAACTTTTGATCCAGGAGGAATTTTTACTATTAAAAGTAGGCGTTGGAAAGCTCTCGACGAGGAAAACCTAACCTAGAAGCACTTACGTTGTCTAGCACCACCGACGAATCCCAAAATCCATCGTTTAGATAGTGATATCATCATTTCCGTAAAATTTTCAAAAATTTTGAAACTTTGAGGAATTTTCATTTCTAATTGACTTAGTATTTTTGCACCAAACTTGGCACCATTCATGTTCTTGATGTCAAGGATTTTTAGTAAATTTTTCACGTAATTTTGAGATCGAAAATTTTTGAGCTATTTCTGCTGTTAATTGTATAGGCAGTACTGATTCTGTTCATTCCAGTATTTGTCTATAACTCCACCTATATTCTTGAGATCATTCTTGAACCTTTACCCTTATATTTTTGGATGTAGGATATGGCTGACCAAATTAGTTATATTAAGAGCTTAGAGAGGAAGCTAGAAAAACTCAAGGAGAATAACTACTGCCTAAAGTTGGACAAAGATGAGTTAGAGCGTCGAGCAGAGCACTTAGAGGGTGATGTTCAACGTTATGCTCACTATCTTCATGAAGCAGAAGAGAGGAATAGGAAGACTCAAGAGGAGTTTCAAATATCCCAAGAGACTGTGGCAGAATTCATCGAGCTACGTGATACACTAGTTGACAAGATCCAAATACTCAAGGATCAGAATCACCAACTCGTGCACCAACATAATCAGTATAGTGCACAGACTGATGCTCGGATTCAATAGCTGCAGAGTACTGTTGAAGTTCTTAGTGACCAGAATACAGTTCTGCATGGCCATATTGAACATCTACAAGCAGTAATAGCCAACCAAGATGAACCTGAAGAGGAACCAGAAGAGGAAGAAGAAATGGAAGAGGATCCTATGGAGTTGGGATTAGGAGAAGTAATAGATTAGACATTCAGTAGTAGTCCTTTGTATTACCATGTGTTCCATTTGCATTCATGTTCTCAATTTCGATGTTCCGTTGTAATTGCACTTTCTTGAGGAATCAATAAAAGATTATTTCCATCCATTGGTTCATATTTAATTTTTGGAGCAATTACTCAATCATTGTGATTCTTTTGATTAGTCTCTATTCTGTCATCAACCTTAGAACTTTCATCATTGTAGGAAATGGACGGAAGACCAGTGAGAAACAACCGCAACCCTCGTTACAACAATCGTAACAACAACTGTAATGACGAAGAGGCACAACAACCCCAACAGCAACCACCAACAGTTGGCCTCAGTCAAGTGGATTTGATGGCGATAGCCACGATTGTGGCAACCACGCTACAAGGGTTGGTGAACCCTAATGCTAATCAGCCACCACCACCATCACCTCCAGCTCAAAATAGGACTAAGCAGCACTATGAGGCTCTCCGAAGAGCAAGAGTCCCTAACTTCGATGGAAGCACCGATCCAGAGGTCGGACAGAATTGGATGAAAGAAGTGGAAAATCATCTTCGACTACTTGAGGTTCCCCAAAGGATCAGAGTAGAGGTGATTACACCTTTTCTTGTCGATAAAGCTGCCAAATGGTGGGAAGGAGTCTCACCAGCTATGTTAGAGGCGGGAACTATCACTTGGCAAAGGTTCCGAGAGGCATTTCTGAGGCAGTACTTTCTGACAGCAGTTCGAGTGCAGAAGCTGTCAGAATTCGAAAGCTTGGTGCAAGAACCAAACATGACAGTGGTGGAGTACTCATCCAAGTTCCACTCATTAGGAACTTGCTCCCCAACCATCATGGGAGACGAAGCTTTGAAGATGCATCGCTTCAAGAAGGGATTGAACAGTCGTATTCAATCTGCCCTTGCCGTTATAGAACCCAACAGCTTTGAGGAATTGATGGGAGCCGCCATTAGGGCTGAAAACGACATTAAGAGGCGTGAAGGAGAAAACAAACTCAAACGTCCTCAGCAAGGCCAGTACCAATCAGGCCAACAATTCAAGAGGCCTAGGTTTTCAAGTAACCAATTCACCAGTGATCCAGCTAAAGGAACCACTTCATCTCCATCAAGCAAAGAGGGGGTCAAGTGTCAAAATTGTGGATTCACTCACACTGGTGAATGCCGTAAGAATTCTGGAGCTTGTTTTCGTTGTGGAAAGATGGGCCACCTCATTGCTCAATGCCCTTTTCCAGGTCCAAGGAATGGACCAGCAGGAGGAACAACTCCAAACAAGCCTAAGGAGAACAAGCCAAATGCTCGAGTCTATGCTATAACTCAAGAAGAGGCTGACAACTCCAATGATGTCGTAGCCGATACCATTGTAATCAATAATATACCTGCTTATGTGTTATTTGATTGTGGTGCTACGCATTCATTCATGTCTAAGAGATTTGCCAAGAGGTTAGGAGCTAAGCCTGATGACTTAGATGAACCATATAGAGTAGCAACCCCTGCAAATCGAATTTTAGAAACTCGCACTCTATATCGGGATATTAGTGTTCTCATAGAAGATCAGAATTTCAAGGCAAACCTGATTCAACTAAACATGGTGGAATTCGATGTAATTCTTGGAATGGATTGGTTAGCCAAGAATCATGCCTTAGTAGATTGTCATGGAAAGACGGTAACCATCCAAGCTCCACACCAAGAGAAAATTTTATTTCATGGCAAGACCAAAGAACGAAAGACTCTTTTTTCTGCTTCTCAAACTTGGAAAGCCATGAAAAGTGGAGAAGAAGTTTATCTAGCCATGTTAAGTGAGGTAAAACAAGAAATTGCACCTACGCTAGAAGAGATTCCGGTAGTGCAAGAATTCCCGGATGTCTTTCCTGAAGAACTCCCGGGCGAACTTCCTGATCGCGAAGTGGAATTTGAGATTAAATTAGTGCCCAATGATACACCAATCTCAAAAGCACCATACCGAATGGCTCCAGCAGAGTTGAAAGAACTCAAAGAGCAACTTCAATAGTTGTTGGACAAGAAGCAAATCCGACCAAGCACATCTCCATGGGGAGCTCCTGTCATATTTGTAAAGAAAAAGGACGGAGGTATGAGGATGTGTATCGATTACAGAGAACTGAACAAGATCACAATCAAAAACAAGTATCCGCTTCCAAGGATTGATGACTTGTTTGACCAACTTAAAGGAGCTTCAGTCTTTTCCAAGCTCGACTTGAGGTCAGGCTACCACCAATTGAAGGTCAAATCGAATGATATTCCAAAGACAGCCTTCAGAATAAGGTACGGACACTATGAGTTCACAGTGATGCCGTTCGGATTAACAAACGCTCCGGCAGTATTCATGGATCTGATGAATAGAGTGTTTAAACCATTTCTTGACAAGTTTGTGGTGGTATTCATCGACGACATTCTAGTATATTCGTCAAGTGAAGAAGACCACAAAGAACATCTTCGTCTCACCCTCCAGAAGCTGAGAGAAAAGGAACTATACGCCAAATTCAAGAAATGCGAATTCTGGCTAGAGAGCGTCGCATTCTTGGGACACATAATATCAGCAGCAGGAGTATCTGTGGACCCTAAGAAAGTAGAGGCAATCTCAGATTGGCCTAGATCAAAGAGTGTGACAGAAATACGAAGTTTCTTGGGATTAGCAGGCTATTATCGAAAATTTGTTGAAGGATTCTCTTCAATAGCCGTACCACTCACCAAGCTCACACAGAAGAACTCTAAGTTTCAATGGAGTGAAAAATGTGAGCAAAGCTTCGAAACTTTGAAGAAGAAGCTTACCTCCACACTAGTGCTAGTATTACCTATGGAAGGTAAGGACTACACCGTTTACAGTGATGCATCCAAAGAAGGGTTGGGATGTGTACTCATGCAGGAGGGAAGGGTGATTGCATACGCATCAAGGCAGTTGAAGCCGTATGAACAAAATTACCCAACGCATGACCTCGAACTAGCTGCAGTGGTATTCGCACTAAAAATTTGGAGACATTATCTTTATGGAGCCAAGTGTGAGGTGCTCACCGATCATCAAAGTCTCAAGTATTTGTTCACTCAAAAGGAACTAAATATGAGACAAAGGCGGTTGATTGAACTCATAAAGGATTACGACTTGACGATAAACTACCATCCAGGCAAGGCCAACAAGGTAGCAGATGCTTTAAGTCGAAAGAATGTGAGTAAGGTAATCCTGACCTCACTTTCAGCACAACCATGTCTTCGAGAGACAATCAAGATAAGTCAAGATAGAGATTCCACTTTGGTGAAACTAAAAGAGCAAGTTAAAGAAGGGAGATCACTAGAGTTTGATATCGATGACAAAAGAATCTTGTGGATGAAAGGATGATTGTGTGTACCAGACATCGATAACCTTCGACAAGAAGTGATGTCTGAAGCACATAAGTCAAAATTTTCAGTCCATCGTGGCAGTACCAAGATGTACAGGGAATTGAAGAAGAATTTCTGGTGGAGTGGAATGAAGAAGGACGTGGCAAGGTTTGTTTCTAAATGTCATGTGTGCCAACAAGTAAAAGCAGAGCACCATTGTAGAACCCGTAAATCAGTCTACGTATAAGCCATGCATAATTCTAGATTTTTAAATTTAATTGACTTCATTGCATGATTATTTTAAATGTATTTCTTTGAAGTTAATTATTTTATTATTTCAGTTCAGTAGTTTGATTTTTAGCATTTCAGTTATTTCAGTGAGGCCGGACTGGAGTTGGAGTTTTGAGATAGAATTTAAGATTCGAGAAATATTTCCAGAAGTTAATTTAGCTAGCAAGTAAGTTCATTTAAGTTAAAAAGGAGGTTTGAGGATTTAATTTAATTACTTGAGGTGATTAAGAAATAAGCCCATTTAAGTTGCATAATTAAGGGTTTTATTCACTAAATTATTTAAGGGATTAGTGAGGCTTTTAAGGGTTATTAAGTTAGTAAATAAACAACACTTCCCACTTATTTTTATTAGTGAAATTTCGGTCACCCCGTATTGTTTAGACAAACTCTTTGCCAACTCATCCAACTTTGACCCCTTCTTGATAATTAATTAGTAGGATAATCCCTCCCATTTGTTTAATACCATTTAATTAATTAAAGAGCTTATCCTAGTCTAAGTTGGCATGGTTGATCGGTCAACACACTCTAGAATCACCCAAGAGATCATTTGATAGCAACAAGAATTCAAAATTTAAATTGAGGAGACTTAGTCTTGATATGATCCTATTATTGTGCACCCTTCTCCTCACCTTCATAACCATCTTCCCCCCCCCCCCCCCCTCTCCTTTTCGAAATTCAGACCCATTTCAGATTTGAAAACCGTGAGGCATAGCTAGAAATAATAGGGAGAAAATCGAGAGCAAGGTAAGGTAGAAAAGGAAGCCACTCCGTCTCCTCCGCGCCGTCTCGTCTCTTCTTTTCGTTTTCATTTCAAACGATAACCAAGGCATGTCTAGATTCTTTCAAACCTCAATCAAGTCATATTATCATTTATTTTTCAGTACATGATCATGTTTATTCAAGAAAAAATCGAGATCTATGTCAAAACATTTTGAAACAACACATGCAGAATTTTTGATATTCCTTGGCAAGCTTCACGTTTTTCTTGGTTTGTGAGTTTCAGGTGATTGGTTCGACTCCAGGCTCCCAAGGCGACATCTATACACGTAATAGGATGCATTAGGATCAGATTGGTCCGTTCGTTCAAGCCCCTGGTTGCTGGAAATTCAGAAATGGACAGCAACTTCTCATTTGGTCCATTTGAGTTTCGAAATTTCAGTTTTGATGGCAAGGAGGAAGGATCTGATCTTGGCTGCCCCAAGGGCCTATAGCCATGGTTAGATCACTCCCCTAGCATGTCTTAGACGTGACTAAGTTGCCCTTTTGGTGGCTTGGTCCATGGTGCATCGGTTTTTAATCAAAATGCAAGAACAGCCCCCATGTCCCTTCGGCCTCTTACCATTTCAGCATATGTATTTCGGTTTTTGGTTGCTTGGTATGGATCTTGGTTGGCCTATGGCCCTTAGCCACGGTTCATACCATGCCCCTAGATGTCTAGATCGTGCCATGGTCAATCAAATGGCCACTGGAACGACGCAAGACATCGATCAAAGCAAAACACTACACACGCATGCACGTTGGTTCTCGGTTGGAGTTTCGGTTGAGTTATGGTGTGATGCGGATTGTGGCTGGCCTAGGGCCCTTAGCCATGGTTCGAATCATTCCTTGGGATGTTGGTAAGAGTCTCTGATCGGTGGTTCACGCCCCAATGGCCGGTAGTCTCGAAAACAAAACAAGTTACGCTATGGTACAGTTGCTGGAAATTACAGCAAGTTGCTGTGTCGGTTCGGAGGCTCGTTCGAGTTCTCGGTTGGCTTTTAGCCTATGGCCTTGGACTGGACAGTGCCCCTTTGAGTTGGGAAGGTCATGTTTTTGACCGTTCATGATTCGGATCATTTTTGAGGTCGTACGAGAATTTACAGTGCGATGTGCCAAATTGACTCTCGAGAGAGCGTTTCATGTTTTGGCCTCCATTTCACCTAGATTTCGACCCTAATCATTTTAGGAGCATTATTTCAGTATTTTAAGCGTATTTTAATCATGACTAAACGACGGTTCAGTGTTGGTTCGGGTTGACTCGGAGTCATGATTAAATACGAAGTCATTAGGCGTCATAGTCGCATCTTTTGAACGTAAATTGCATAGTTGGTCAAGTTTAAGCTATTGCATATTTTTCATAGCACAGTTAGGTTGCAGCGAGCCTGGGGACGATCCAATCCAATCCAGTTGGTAAAATATACAGGAATTTTCATTATGCCAGTTAATTATTTTACGTCCATTAAACAGAAAATGATTATTTTGAGATTTATGCGATATGGCTTGTGGTTCATTCACTATGTGGGAGTATTATTTTATACGGTCGCCAGTGACCGCCCAAATCAGTTTGGTACCACCCGGTCACTAGTGACCGGCCACCTCAGTTCAGTTTCAGACTCCCCGGTAGCCAGTTACCGACCAGTTCAGCTTAGTGCAGGGGCCACAGGCGTAGACCATAATCTCAACAGAAAATTTTACCAGTTATTTCAGTACAGGGCTCCAAGGAGCAAATATTTTTACTGTGATTTTCAGTTCAGTTATGCACGTAATATAATTGCTCAGTACAAGTTATTTTCAGCATGCCTCATGACACGATATTTTATCCATGCAAATTTTACTACAGTATTTTCTCGTTATCTACGATATATGCATGTTGAGTCTTTAGACTCACTAGACTTGATTGTTGTAGGTACTGATGAGCATGGGGCCGAGGGCGGGGACCAGTGAGCCAGCTTGGGTCGGCAGTAGTGGCACCCGAGGACCTCAGTTTCAGCTTTTGCCACTTTTTATGCTCAGACATTTTATCAGCTGTTGAATATTTTTAAACTGTAATTTTTGGCAAACTTTATTTTCTTCCGCTGCTATATTTTTAAACATTGAACTTGATTTATCAGTTGATTTTATGAATGAGGCAATTTAAGTTCTTTAAAAAGAAAATTTTTAATTTTCCGCAAATTTTCAAGCAAGGAGTTTTAGGGCCTTTACAACCAGAGACCTGGTGGACTTATTCAACCATTAGAAATCCCGGAATGGAAATGGGAACATATTTCCATGGATTTTGTAGTTGGGTTACCCAAGTCGAGACAAAGTCATGATGGAATATGGGTAATCGTAGATAGACTCACAAAATCTGCGCATTTCTTACCCGTACGTATGAACTATAATCTGAACAAGCTAGCCACCTTGTACATGAATGAGATCGTGCGATTACATGGAGTACCAGCTAGCATACTATCAGACAGAGATCCTAGATTTACATCTCGATTTTGGAAGAGCTTTCAACAAGCTATGGGAACCAAGGTTACTCTTAGTACGGCTTATCACCCTCAAACAGACGGCCAAACTGAGAGGACCATTCAAACTCTAGAAGATATGCTGAGAGCATGTGCTCTAGACTTCAGTGGTAATTGGAGTGAACATCTGCCCTTAATCGAGTTCGCGTACAATAATAGTTACCACAGCAGTATTGGAATGGCACCATACGAAGCTCTGTATGGACGAAAGTGTCGATCACCACTATATTGGAACGAAGTAGGGGAAAAAGCCATTGTTGGACCCGAAATGATCCAAGAAGCAGTGGATAAAGTTGCCGTGATCAAGGAGAGATTAAAAACTGCACAAGATCGACAGAAAAGCTGGGCTGACCTTAAAAGAAGACCCGTGGAATTCGAAGTTGGAGAGAAGGCGTATGTGAAAGTGTCACCCATGAAAGGTGTTATCCGATTCAATAATGCTGGGAAACTGAATCCCAGATACGTCGGACCATTTGAAATCCTCGAGAAAGTGGGAACACTAGCTTACATATTAGCACTTCCACCCGACATGTCAAGAATTCACAATGTATTCCACGTCTCGCAGCTGAGGAGATATATTCCTGATCCAAGTCATATTCTGGAAGCTGGACCACTTCTGGTTGAGAGCAATCTAAATGAAGAGCTGAAATATGAAGAGATTCCGATTCGAATTGTGGATAACAAAGACCAAGTACTGAGGAGACGAACTATTCCATATGTAAAAGTACAATGGTCCAACCATACCGAAAGAGAAGCTACTTGGGAGTTAGAAGAAAAGATGCGAGATCAATACCCTTATCTCTTTGAGGAGCATGTTCAACCAAGTTTCGAGGACGAAACTTCTCATAAGGAGGGAGGGATGTGAGAACCTGAAATTCCAGCAGTAGCAGCAGATAGCATAATATCAGCAGCAACTCATATTTCAGAAGATGGCATTTTCCAGCAGACCAAAATCCAGCAGATTAGAATCCAGCAGCAGAAAAGCGAATTCCAGCAGACAGTTACTGATTCAGCTTAAACTTGTAACTGAAGCATTTAACACGAAATAAAGAGTGTTAATGTCAGATTATGGCCTTAATTGGGAGGCCAACAGTCAAAATTTCACCTATAAATAGCACCCTCAAACAGCTGAATTGGTTTACCAAAATCTTGAGTTATCAATTGAAATTAGAGCTAAGAGAGTGCATTTTCGAAGCTGTAAAATCCAGTAACAAGGCAAGCAGATTTCCAAACCTCAACCGAAATTCTTTAAGCAAATTACTGTAAGTGGGCTTATGTATAAATATCTTGAAAAACCGTTTGATGATTTTTGTTTTAAAGCAAAGTATATTCTTGAATCCTGATATCTGATTTCGAAGCACTGAAACTTAGTGAACTAATGGTAGGGATATATATTCTGGACATTACTGATTACTGATTACTGGCCTCACTCCTTAGAGGAGAGAACATATAGGGGACTGATATCAGTTTAGCCATGAAATTCACGAATGTGCTCAGTGCTTATTTGATAAACTTCTGCTTTCCGATTACTGAATACTGATTACTGATTTCTGAACACTGAACACTGATTTCTGTTATAAAAAAAATAAGAATTTTTGTATATTTTCGTATTATTGTTCTGTATGGAAATGATTTCGAAAACTGGGAGTTATTCTCGCCCCCGCTTACTGAGTGACAACCATATCACTCACCCACCAAAACATCTCAGATAAGAACGATGAAGAAAGGCTAAAAGAAGAGGAGCAGATCCAGTTCTGAGGCTGGTGAAGAAGATTGTTAATTCTCAGCTTTATTTATGTTGTTTTCCGCTGCGTCTGTAAGACATTGTGATGTCTGGTTGGTTTTACATTTTCGCTGTAAAACATTAATTATTCGAGTTTGTATCAGACATTGAAATATTCAGTATTTATGAATAAAAGACTGGTTTCTGAATTTCTTACTTCTGAGGCTTGTTCTTTTCGAATGTAAATTTGAGAGCAACGCCGGTGTCAACCAACCCCCGTCTCGGGGCGTGACAGGTAATTTTGGCTTGGATATTTGTTTGTATATGATAAGCAGTGGTCACTCTATAGGTGAAATTTGGGTTGTCTTTTCATCCTGGATTGTAGCTATTAGAATATAGATAGTACCGGCGCTGAGGTTGTCCAGGAAATCCGCCGATTGCGTTAACTTGCTATGTTGGATCTTATTGTAGTGTGGCGCACATGTCAGTCGAATGTCCAACAATCGCACATATACCACAAGCTTTGGCCTATTGTACTTGCCCTACAACCAACTTTCCCAGAAGAGATTTCAAGAATCTAACTTTTGACTAATAAGATTATCGCTTACCTCATTAACTTGTCGTGGGGGGTCATCTTTCGTAGTTCCAAATTGTTGTGCATTGGCAGCCATGTTGTATATTAGAGCTCATGCATCTTCAGGTGTTTTGTTTATCAATGCACCTCCACTAGCAGCATCAATCATGTTCCTATCAAAAAGTGAGAGAACCTCGTAGAAATATTGGAATAAGAGCTATTCTGGAATCTGGTGTTGAGGTCAACTAGCACATAACTACTTAAATTTCTCCCAATATTCGTATAAAGTCTCCCCTTGCAGCTGTCTAATCCCACAAATGTCCTTCCTGATATTTGTTGCTCGTAAAGTTGGAAAAACTTCTCCAAAAATAAAAAATTGCTTGATTTAAACTATCTTCTTTTCTTTTATTTGTTGTTGTTGATATTGCATTTGAACATGGTTAGTTGGAATATATTTTATTTTTAAGTTATAGAGAATGTTTTGTATTTTTCATGTTCCAATTAAACATTCGTTCTTGTAAACATTGCAAGCACATTTAGCAAATAAACAAGAAAATCTATTTTTATCAAGCATAGAAATGAAAATAATTTTTTTAACAAAGTCTGGAACATATCAAACATCTTTAAAGAAACAACTTAAAATTATTGTTTAATATCAATTAAACGTCTTCTATGGCTCCATTGCCCATCCTCGGGAAGGTCTCACCTTTACTTAGCCTTCTACTTCTTGTCATCGTTTGTAAATCATTGCATATATGAGATCCACATTCAATAACTAATATCCAAGAAGTTGAATTAACTGAGACTTTTATTTCAATATAAAACATATTGTTGCCATAACCCTTTTGGGCTAGATATTTCTAGCAATTGTGCTTCCAAGGCTTCTTGTAGTGGAAACCAAACATCTTCTACTTTATCGGGATTTGTGGGCCCTTTAGAAGTGTATAATGTATGCTTCTTATTTGGTTTTTTTTTCTTTAAAAGAGTAGAACGTTTCTTCCCCTTCTTTTTTGGGCCTTTCTTTGTCACTAATGAAGAGCCCACGAGGAAAACATGTTTTTCTTTTTTGATGTTGGTTTCAAAACTTGTCAGAATGTTGACCAACTCTTTAAGGCCGGTGTCCAACTTGTTCATATTGAAGTTCACCACAAACCCATCAAACGACGATGAAAACGACGGCAGTAGAATGTATGTTGACATTTCATTCGAAATAACAAGGTCCAAGCCCACTAATTTCTCGATAAGCCCAATTATCCTCACACCATGCTCGTGGACCGAGGCCCCCTCTTGCAAGCATGATGTCATGAGCTATTTGAAAGTAGTGCACCTCCATGGACGAGTTTGTTCACCATACAACTCTTGCAGGTGGCCGTAAATGTCAACAACATTCATAGCTTCCTCAAACAGCCTTTGCAACTCGTTTGACATAGAAACCAACATATAGCTCTTTGCTTGCAGATCATTGTCCCACCATTTCTCAATATTTGCCAATTCCTCAGCAGTGGCATTGGCATTGGCAGCAACATCTTTTGGAGGAGTTTTCTTGAGCACATATGATATTTTCTCATAGTTTGAGACGAGTTTTAAATTTCTCAGCCAGTCGTGTAGTTAGGTCTGGTTGCTTGTTTTGATTGAGCATAACAGATAGAGGATTTCCTGACGACATCGTAGATATACTGAAATAGAACCAGAATAAACATTACTAACTATTTTCAATTATTTTTTATAAGATGAAATATGGAATTTAGTTTTTATGAATTGTATCCCATTATTTTGATATTTTTACCACCTTCTGATAAAACGAGAAATTCTATTTCCTTAATGAGTACGAAGACCCAATTGCTGAATCATGATCTCGAATAATATCAGTCAATTATAATTTTCAAAAGGTAGAGCCCAATTACAATCCTTTGCAACCCCTACTTAAATATGTCTCACGTTCGAGGAGGATCCATTAATATGATTTTCTTCCTCTTCATGTGTAAAGTCCGACCTATCAATGTTGAACTTTAGTGAACGGTCGCCATGAGATCCACAATAATATGAACCTAAGTCATGGTAGTTCCACGTAGTTCACATCATACATCTCAGTGGAATTCACAGCTTTCTAGCATCCAGACCTCCCCATAATATGAGCCAAACACTAACTGCATGTATCATTCGTCATGCAACCACTGTTAATAGAAGCCAAGAAAATATTAAAATTTCTTTTATTTTTTAATTAATTGATTTAAATTTTGGATCTTATCCAAAATGAGGGATTTTATTTTTTTAAAAAAATTGTTTTGTTGCTAATTTTAAATACCGTGTCATGTTTGTTTGTATACTTGTTGGATTCATGCAACTCTTGTTATTGTTTTAATAATAGTGCACATAATAATTATTCATAATATATCACAAGTATTATAAATAATAAAGGATGATTATTAACTGAAAGCTAAATGATCCATATGTGTAACGAACCGTACTTCTCATACTTAAAATTTGCGGAAAAATTAAAAATTTTCTTAAATAAAAACATCCACACGGTCGTCACCCATCATTCATAAAATATCTTTAAAATCAACCATCACAATTAAAGTTTGCTAAAAGAAAAGCTGTCTCACATCCATAACATAAAATCAGAGTATAAATGTTTTCATGCTTAAAATCTTAAAATAACGTAGGCGGTCCTCGGGTCTAGCCTCCCACTCAGTCCAAGCATGCCCCTTGGTCAGCACCTCCGGTCTCCTCAACATAGTCACCTGCATCGATCAAGTCTAGTGAGTCTAAAGACTCAACATGTATAAACTGGGATAACGAGTACTACATAATAAAATCGCATGCATCTTAAAAATAGAACGTACATAATTTGAAACTTGAGCTTGCATAATAACTTGAACTTGCATACATATATAGACGTGCCATAACGTGAAACTTTCATGATCATAACTGCATACTTGAGTATACTAAAACATACATGACTTCATTTTGCATAGAGGATGTTTCAAAGCAAGTGACCCATACATAATAAACGCCTGATCAGACACACCACAGTACTGGGCTGACAGGGACGTATCCACTGCCGCATACATGAGATCCCCGTTCATAATTTAACGGGCTGGTTGGTCCCCGTTCATAATTTAACGCTTCCCAACCACGATCTAACTCGTTCATAATTTAACGGGGCGGAGAGGTCCTCGGCCACGTTCACCGACTTCCAAACCCATTCATAATTTGGTCACAAGTCAATTAGCATACCTCAAAAACTTAAACATATTTTCTTTGCACGTCATACATACTTACTTGACGTTGAGGGATTCGTTGGACTTCGATCGGGGCCGTTGCTGCACATACTGATCATGAATTGACATGCTTAACTGGCATACTTAGACGTAGGTAATCATGCTCACTTACGAGTTCATTCAATTCCTTAGGACGTTCTACAATTCCCATGACTCGACTTTGTAAATCATAGTACTAACCCATGACGTCTAACCTCAAAGCATACTAAATTATTTTTTCCCAAAAATGACGGACACGGACCCCGTATCTACATCCGTGTAGGGGTCCGTGTAGGCTCTGGAAATTGACACCGAAGGAAAGCAAAGGCACGGACCCCGTGTCAGGGTCCGGGTGAGGGTCCGTGTAGGTACTGGAAATATACACTAAGTGAAACTCAAAGGCACGGACCCCGTGCTCTCATCCGTGTAGGGGTCCGTGTAGATACTGGAAAAAGACGCCGAGAAGAAAACAACGGCACGGACCCCGTGTCAGGGTCCGGGTGCGGGTCCGTCTGGCCACTGTAAGTTGGAACATGCGTGAAGAAATCTGACACTCAAATTCTTTTCCGTAATCAACTTCAATGGCTACAAAACTACTCCTCAAGAACATTCCTAGCACCCTAAGGCATCATACCGAACCCAAGTGAACATAGACATCAACCCCGAGGGTATCAATTCACAATCATCGACACCAAAAACACGAATTTGACATCAAGGATTAATCCTACGACTCTAGAACCAACTTAGTGCCTATCGACACGAAACAAAACATCAATGACCATCCCAAACATCATAACCGAAGTACCTATACGCAGCAACAATCGCCCGTCGATCTCCAACGAAGCCTGCAACAGAAAACTTCAAGAGTACATCAATATCATAACTTTTCTGAAAACGCAGTTTGAGCAGTTCCACGAAAAACATCATAACTAACTCAATTTTCATCCAAAAATCTCGAATTTTATATCAAATCGAAGGCATCGAAAAGTTCTACAATTTTCTAGTTGAAAGTTTCCTCAAAATCCCGACAGAAAAATCGCAGTTTTCATCAGAACAGTAAATTACGAGATTTCAGATCTAAAAAGTATTTCAAACGCATTGAAACCATTTTCCGCTCAAACGACGAACGTCACACATGGATTTTCACGCATAAAATAACACGACACATACTAGGACAAGATCGATGCAGAAAGAACAGATTATACGTGCCTTTTGATGATAAACTTTACCGAAACGGCGATACCGATGCGGGAACAGAGCGAGGCTTGATCCGGGACGAACGTGGCACTAAATTCTTGCAATAAAACTCACGAAAATTGCTGGGAGACTCGAAGAGAAGGGGAAGGCTGCTGAATGCTATGGAACCCTAGGTTTCTCTCTTTGAAATTCTGAAAATAAAATGTGTATGTGTGTGTAGTGTGTTTTTACGTGAGTGTGTGTGTGAAATTGTGTGTGTGCGTGTGTTTCTAATATCTAGGGAATAAATTATGCTTAATGACAATTAGCCACTAATTAAAATGCCAACCTTCCATTAATTTTAACAAAATTCCTAATTAACATGCATCCCCACTAATTTTATAAAGTTCTCTAATTAGAACAATAGAACACCAAGAATGCTAACTTTAAAAATTTTAAACTCTTAATTCACAAAATACAAGATTAGGCTTTAAAAATACTACCAACCTAATAAATTAGTTAAAATACCCCAACCTCAACTTAAGATAAAATACCACATTTTAAAATCGCCTAAATTCGTCGTCGGTCTCTTTCCCTCGATCCCGCCTCGAATAATCGCCTGAAATATAAAACTCGAGGAAAACTTTTTAACGTGCATCATATAATAATTTAACATAATTCAAATTCATAGATCATGAATTAAAACGCAAATTAATGAAATAAACATGCATTAAAACCATTTAATAAAATACATGAGAAATTTAATAACTTGAACGCACGTGGTTCATGTGGAACTCAATTTTCGGGACGTCACAATATGAGCCATATATGGATCCATGTCCAAACACGGGTAAACGTAGTGTTTCAAATGCAATATTACATAAGTTTCCAAGTTGCGTGTCTTCGATCTTTAAAACTAATTACGAGGATCTGAGCCTACCATCTTCAAATATTGATCTCCTACTATATCTATTATGTAATTAAATTTTCATGGTACATTACAAATTTAAGGGTGGGAACGAGTCATAATTTAGACCCACTTTTAATAATTATCAAATAATTAAAAAAATATGTAAAATATCCTAACATACACCAAGAAAATTGGTCATGACTCTCGATCATTTTTTTATGATACAATATCAAATATTATATTCATGCCATAATATCACATGTTATCAACAAATCATTTATCTTGAAAATTATCGCTAACCATAATAATTAATAAGTTAAACAAACACTTTTATTTAATTTTAATTAATTAAATTTCTTGTAAAAACATTTTTATCATAAATAATTAAAATCTTATTCTAATTATTCATTTTGTGAGAAAATTCCATAATTTCATCAAAATTTCTTTTCGATAGTTAATTTTATTAATTTTCATAAAATATCAATTTTGACCCAAAAATTTTGAAAAATTTGAAAAACGTCTCGCGACGTCCCAAAAGAGTCCCTGTCTAGCAGGTTGCCCGAGACCAATCACATTGCTCGAACGGGAAGCCTTCGTGCCAGCAGAGTCGCGCAAAACCCTACTCGCCCTCTTTATTTTTTTAAAATAAAAAAAGTTGGGCAGGTAGTACGCGGCCTGGCCTGGGCGGCGTTGCTTGGAACAGTTTCGGGCAGCTGTGAAGATATTTTTTATTTTTTTGGTTTGAAAAATTAAATTTCAGGGGAGATTATTTTTCAGAAATTTCAATCTTTGATAACATATTTATTAAAATACACAAGTCAGATGCTGCTAGGATTCCAAATCTTAGTGTCCTTAGGACTCTTAATTTTCATCAATTAAATTCTCATATAATTATACAATGTATTAATCAACTTCTGATAATTTATGAAATATTTATATACACATCTTTACATCTCTATATAAAGTATGTTTACATAACTAGGAATAGACATGTGCAACGCACGTGGGAACACATATCTGTTGTTGATAAATATTGTTAAAAATGAGTTGATTAGAGATTATTAGTTTGCAACTAATTAATCATTTTCATGCTATTTTATTTAGTCAAACAGTAAAATTCAATGTAATATAATTTATACAACATGTATTATAAAGTGAAAATGTTATTTGTCCAAAATTATTGTATATTTCAAATCTAGTTGAATTTATAATTGTTGCAAAATATATTAGTAATCAATTTTAAAAATATAACATATAATTGATGTCATAACAAAATTAGTAAAATAAATATGAGATAAAGAAAAAATATAATTCATAGTGTTGATCACATTATTTTACCACTATTTATTTACGAAAAATACAAATATAATGTAGATAATGTATTCTAAACCTTATATCAAATTATTTTGTCAATCTTTTCTTCCTTTATATTTTGGACTTTTCACTCTTTCACAACTTTTTCCTTTGTGATTTGTCTTTTCTTCTTGTGATGTTGTCGCCATCGATCATTTACATTTTCATATCTTATTCTTTAATGATTCTTTTGTTGGACGGCCTTTCCTTTTTTTATTTTTTTATGCTAAAAATCTTTCCTTGCAAGAGTAGCAATAATTCAATAATCCTTAATCTTCATTATTGTATTGTCGTCGTCTTCTATTACTTGTATGCCAATATCGTTAATTATTGATACATTTGTTGGACATCCTCTTTTTCTTTTTAATTTCTTGTTGTTCGAAATCTACTTATCTTTTTTTGGTTGCAATGCTTTCGTTGTTGAAATTTGTGCTTGGATTTTGAATACCTTCAAACAAATGCTAACATTCTGTCTTTTATTTCAACCGACTTGTCCATTTTGAGAATAAATGTATATTATTCTCTATTTGGTGTACATATGGATTCAATTGTTTCATTTATCATGGAAGTGAAAAATTTGTAGAAGTAATAAAATCTATTTCTTTGAATATATATATAGATTGAAAAGAAAAAAGACAGAAACTTGTACCATATTGTTCCTCTTGAAGGATATTTCCAATAGAAGAAAAGTTCGATTGGATAGAAATATTATCTTGAATTTGATTATTAGTTTCCCTGGACTTTTATTTGGAAATATTTTGATGTCAATCATTCTCTCCATTCGGAAAAAAAAAGGATGCTTTCAAGGATCATAAAAACCAAAATAATATTTAATTCTATGACTCTGACCATTGCATCCATGAATTACGATGTCTCTATCATATGGTATATTAGTATTATTGCCTTCGATCCAAATGACAGCAACTTGATCAGTTCTAGGCATATTGTAACATCGTTGATCCACAATAGCATTTTCACAGATATGTAGCATAATTTCCTCAACAGAAGGCCAATAATTTATTCTGCATAATAATTGAGCGTAAGAGTTTCTTTTCAGAACCTCGATTAATAGTCTCATCGTGTCTTCAACGATATCAGCATTTCCCATCACATTCATTCTATTATTTAACTCATTACTTGTATCCCAAAAATACAATTGGAAATGAGATATACCAGCCTTATTGGACGCCATAGGTGGAAGAGTGGAATATTTGTCTAATGCTCGAAACGTGTAAATTCCATTATTTAAAGAATCAAGTTCTTTGTCTATCTTAACTCCAAATGAAGTAAAAAGAGAAGAGACTATTATAAATTCTATTTTTTTCCGAAAATCAACAACTTTGTGAGATTGGTTTCCAGTTAACAGATCTATCAATTCAGGCGGCATCACAATGTTTGCCAACTTAATTTTACCATTTCACAAGAAAATATTTTAGATTCAGATTCAATATTTCTGACTTCACAATTGCGACATATATTCATATATTTCAATTTATGCAGATCAACAAGTTATTGACCTAAGAAAAAAATATACAAATATGATAATAATTAAAAATATGTTTTTTTCCCGATACTTCATAAATGTGTATGAAATTAAACTTGGTTTTACCTTCATGAATCATAACTTTTAGTTACCAAACTGTATTTTCCTCATTTAATTTTGTAGATGTGCTGGATTCACATTTGTTTAATCTTTTTTTTTCTTCTAGAATTCACAACATTATTAATATAATGATGTTTTTTATCCATTGCCAATTTCGAATATTATTTTTCGAAAGTGCAACACCTATTAAATGTCAATACATTTGCAATTTTTTTTAAAAAATCAAACAACTTGTTAGGAATCAAATTTAATTGGATATATATTATTTCAGTTAAATACTAAAAATTTGAAATCTTCAATTGATGTACCTTGGTTAGTACTATTTTTAATTGATGGATTGTTTGCTTCAAAGAACTTACTATTTAGAAACACAATTAGTCACAACTTTTATTTTAATATATTATGAAAGATGCAAAAAACATTAAATAAATATAGCTTTTTATCAATACATCTTCGGATTTGAAGAAGAAGATTTTCTGCCCATAATAAACAAAAATTTTATAAATTCTACAAACAAGGGCTAAAATTTCCGTAGATAGGAGTTGAGGCAACGATTGTACCTAAATCCAAAGATATAAAAAAATATCAAATATTAGTACCAAAATTGAACCAAATGTCGAGATAAATTCAGAGGTTAAAAACTCATTCATCGGCAGCCTATGAAACTCGAGGTAGGGCAAGATTTCGAACTCCAAATTCCTTGAAAAATCAAGTCCAAGCAACAGCGGAGGCCCAATGCCGTGGATGACGATGGAAAAACGATTGGAAGAAAAGGGTCGACGACAAAGTTGTGTGATACCCCTCGAATCGGTATCAATAGAAATATTATGACAAGATCTTTTCGAATATGTATTTATTTCTAAGTTTTGACGACATACGGCATCAAACCGACAACAAGAACTGGCTGCAAAGGTTTAGAATTTACATCAGAATTTTAACAAGAGAGAAACTTCATTTAATGGGGAGAGAGACGAGAAGGGAGATAATAATATGAGAGATAAATGACCTTTTTTCTATAACAAAAATTCTTTTACAACTTTTACATATATTATATAATTTTTAAGGAAATGTTTGTAGGAAAAAATATGTTCACTTTAACTGTAATAATAAAAATCAAAGCATTTTGATATTTCAATATCCTTATTCAACAAATACAGAGATTTTCATTGAAAAAAATATGTTCACTTTATCTGTAACCAAATAAAAAACATAATAATAAAAATCAAAGAATTTTGATATTTTAATCAAATTGGATCCTTATTCAACAAAGTATGAGCAAATAAAAAATATAAAATAGAAATCAAAGTATTCATAGGAAAAAATATGTTCACTTTATGTTTAACCAAATAAAAATATAATAATAAAATCAAATTATTTTGATATTTCAATCAAATTGGATCCTTACTCAACATACTATGACCAAATAAAAAATGTAATAATAAAAATCAAAATATTCGTAGGAAATAAATATGTTCACTTTATCTGTAACCAAATAAAAAATATAACAATAATAATAAAAATCAAATTATTTTGATATATCAATCAAATTTGATCTTTATTCAACAAACACACAGTTTGTTAATTTTGAATTTATCATAATAATTGATTTTACAAAAACATACACAATATATTCACTTTATATGTAACCAAATAAAAAATATAATAATAAAAATCAAAGTATTTTGATATTTCATTCAAATTGGATCCTTATTCAACAAACAAGTAGTTTGTCAATTTTGACTTTATCATAATAATTGATTTTACAAAGCCATTCTTACTAAATTACTCAAGTGTGTACAAACCAAATACAAAGTTGACAATACACAATAAAAAATTTAGACCTTGGTTCACACTTTTAATATATACATTCACATATAATACATGCATAGACATATTATTTAAATTAAATAACAATTATTTAGTTTCCTTGATTAACTTATTAATTAATTAATTTTAGATTTCTCTATAACATTTTATGAGAATTTTGTTAATATTAATGGTCACTACTACTAATATTATTATTTGATTAGTAAAGTCTAAATTTACTAAATAAATAATTGTGAATTCATTATAACCTCGATCACGATCTAACATCACCGATGTTTCAATGATACAAATCTTGTTCAAATGAAAATTGAATTTTTGAAAATCAAAATTTTTCAATGCTCTATTTTTGCAGCTGTCAGTTTTGTGAACTCTTTCACCAAACAGATAGTTCAACTCTCCTTACTCAATTAATAGTTAATCAAACTTTCATTTCTTCCAATACATGAAATTAACTTATAAACTCATTTATAAGTATCATGATTGATCTCCATCAAACTCCAGTTGTCTAATTTAACCTCTTGAACTTGACTATCTCAACGGGAACACAGAGTCTGATACTTGTGTGACCCTCAACATTTCAGAGATACATCTAACCATGGGTTAACAACTTCTTGTGATTCAGAATAACAATTATTCTTATTCGAGTTTATCCTAATTAGTATCATTCTTTTCATCACCCTTTGATCAATATTGTTAGAACTCAAGTCTAATTGCACTAATCAGATCATGATAAGATCATCTAGTAGCATCATCTCATGATCTTCTATGTAACACTGGTAGTGCCTCAAAGAACCTTAAGTTATGGTTAGCGTACAACCCGATCCTTTCAACTCATATATCCCGATCGAATCTGCCATCATTGGTATATCGAGAGTTGCATATGAATATGATAATAATGTGATGTATCTTTGAATAATAATAGTGACATGATATGTGCAACTGAGGAAACACCTTTCCAGAATGCACATGTCATACTCTAACCAGATATTCCTTGCACTATTAGCTCATAGTATTTCCTTATTTTAGGGTGATATTTCTTAATGAGTTTCATGATCTTACGTTGAGAGACAGATCTCATGGTACCTATTATATATTCAAAGATTTTATATATGCAGCTTGCAAAAGTATACATAAAAGTAAATGACAAAATTAGATAAAACAATAAAATATTATTGAAATAAAGATTGTTTTATATTATAGTCAATAAAGCTCAACCCACAAGTTGGCTTGCTAGACACTTACTCTAACATGTTCTTGGTTCCAACTTCCAAACCTATGCTAGTGCGGCTGTGCATGATAAATTTCCCCAACAGGTCATTTGTGTCTATTGTCGCTTTCGTCACGAAAGTGGTTGACCGAAGTTATCATAAGGGTTCATTGTATGATCTTCTACTACAGTTCAAACACGTTACAAAATCTAACATGTAAAGAGTAGTAGATATGATTTTTTGGTGATTTAGATGTTAAATTTCTTGTTTCTTGATATTTTACATCCCCAAACATAACCACACAAAAAGAGCTGCAATAACTAAACTTTACGAAATCAAGCCCACAAACTCAATTTCACATGCCATCATTTCACTAATCTTAGAACTCTCTAATCTTGAAATTTTAACCCTCTGATTTATTCAGGTTAAAGTGGGGTGGTGTGGCTTTATTAGATGCTATTTTTTGGTAAAGAAAATTTGGGCGTTTCTGGAAACAAAACTTTGTCACTTTATCCACTCACTACGACAATAGTGACCTGAGAAATTAAGGATGGTGGGATCGATGAAAAGTGGTAGGAGGCACTCTTGTGATTATGGGAGACATTGTTGGACATATGGGGTCATAAAATATTTTCTTAGGAATATGGTTCACCCTCATAACCCATTCCACGAACTCAGCGGATCATGTCGAGAGCTGTAAAAAGTTGTGTATCATATATCAATGTTGTCCAAGATATTGTAACATCTAAAGACAATACGCAGTAGAATAATATATCAAACAAATAAATAACTTAAACAAAAATAACTCAGAGATAATAATGCACAAGTATAAATACTTGTACGATGCTTCAGGACAAAATAATCCCTAGAAAACAATTTGAGTTAACAAAAACCAACACTAGTGATTTATGAAAAATATCTTCCATAAAAAGTTAAGAAATCAAATTATATCCTAAAACAAATAATCAGATTAAAAACATATTGAAGGAACGCAAATAATATGCCGAAAACCGAAGCAACAAAAACACGATCTTCAATCAACATTTTCACAAGTGTTGTCTTCATATATCTCAAACAATCACGGCAACACATTGTAACAGCACTCTTCAAGCGACGACGCTCTTGTCAATTGAATTTTCTCTCTTGATCTCTCGTCGTGTAAAAGTCTTTTTCAGCCACTACGTTCTTCTCTTTATATAGACTCTTTTTCTCTCAGAGTTTATTCCAAAAATGAATCATAAAAAATATGAAAACAAGAGTTTTATAGAAATAAACTTTTTTAAACAATAATACCATATTATGAAAATCTTAGCATAATTATTGAAGATCTAGAAAAGCAAAACCTTTAATTAATTATTTCACACAATCTTATTAACAAGGAAAAAAATTATTTTAAGGAATAGATTATATCTTGGAAATCAAGAATTTTCTTCCAGATCATACGATGGTCGTTTCTCTGGTCGAATAAAAAAATTTATTCAAATTTTCTGTATAATTTTTCTAAAATAATTACTAAGTTAAATATTTGTGTAAAGAATAATATTCTTGAATTGTCAAATCATTATAACAATATTATTACCATGAGAACATATATTTGATGTCATGTTTCGGACCCGAGACACTGACATCAACTTCACTTTCAAATAAAACTAAAAATTTAATAAACTAGTAGTACGGAATTTAACTAAAAACAACATATTATTTCATAACGAAATTTGTCCTCACATCCCAAAATACAACAGATAAGTTATATACATCAACAAAAGCTAAATTTATCATCATAACGGCAACGAAAATCAAATAACAACAATTTTTAATTTTTTCTTTCACATGTCCCAAACTAGGTATTTTCTTCCACTTTGAGTTGTTCCTTACTTATATATGAGGAAGGGATATAAGGGGTGAGTATTTTGGATATACTAAGTAAGTGAGGGTTACTCAAGTACGTATAACAAATACAAATGAAACATTCAAAACATCGACAATAGGTATTGATCATATCAAGAACGTATCATAAACATCTCATGTATGCAAAGCACTGAAATTCATTTCAGTTTCATGGTTTACTGAAATCAATCCTCTTATTGTTAATTCTCTAAGCGTAAAGTCATACAATGGTTATAATCTCATCGCATATGAGTCATATCTTATCATAATTTGGAAATCTTTACCTGATATTTGTCTCTCATTGTTAATTCTCTAAGGAGGCCAAGGCATGTCCCTTGTTGTCAATTCTCTGAGGGAGCGAGACCATACAACATGAAAGGAATTAGTTGTAAATGATCGAACACGAAGGCTGCTGAATGACTCGAGAATGGGTAGAAACCTCTCGAAAATGTGCAGAATCTGGTGCATCGAAAGTAGACATTGTGAAGCAACGAGATATATTTATAGGTGGGAGAGAGCCAAAATAAACCGCCATCAAACCCAATCAAAGGCCGAAATTGCTCCATCATATACTGATATACAGCACCAATTCGGCTTATAAAATTGTTGAAAATTGGCTCAATTTAAGGTCAGATTAATGGCTAATTGGCATGGCATGCCATGGTGCAGCTGTAGATTTCGGTTCGATTTTTTTTTTTTTTTTGGTTTACGTTTAGGAAAAAAAAAATTGACCCTCATCTAATCTTGGAATAATGCTGCCAAATTTTTGAGTTGTGTGATATATAGCATTCAATTCATATCCGTAGGGCCAATCGGCCAATTCTATCCTACTCCGGGAGATTTACTCCCCTTTACTTTTTTTTCTTACACATGTCTTTTTTTTAATTATTATTATATTTCACACTACTTTAACCAAAAATCAACCAAACTAATTTCGTTTCATGTATATAACATGTGTTATATTATTATTATTATTATTATTCTCAAATTTTAAAACTTAATATTTTATATTTAAAAATTTCGTGAAATTTTTATTTGATAGTAAAATTTTTACGTTTGAGATTTTTATTTTTATTATTTTTATTTTTGTGCTAGAATCATATAAATTGTAAAAAATCAATATTTTAAAATTTAATTATTATAAGAAATTCTATGTTCTACCCATTTATAAACGCTAATAAAATTATTTTAGCTATTTTTAAATGCTAGACATATATATTATTTAGTGACAGGGAGTAAATCTCCCGGAGTAGGATAGAATTGGCCGGGCCAATCGAACTTGGAGATGATTGTTGCTCCTTTTACATTAAATTCTTTTAATAATAATAAAAAGTTTAACATATAATTTTCTTAAATCTAAATTTTGCTCCCCAAAATATATTTAATCGTTCACATCTGAAATATATGTGAAACATTTTATCATCTCATATTTCTACATATTTGAATTATTAATGAGTAATAGCTTCTCATGGCACAAAAACAATAACAAAACACAAATGATATTATTTGGGAAACTAAGAAAAGAAAATATTTTAAAAACTTTCTCACTTCTGATGAGTATGTCTCTTGTGAGACAGTCTCACGAATCTTTATTTGTGAGACGAGTCAACCCTACCAATATTTACAATAAAAAGTAATACTATTAGCATAAAAAGTAATACTTTTTCATTGATGACCAAAATAAGAGATATGTATCACAAAATACGACCCGTGAGACTGTTTCATACAAGTTTTGCCACTTCTCATTCAATTTTTTTTATTAGCTAGGATAGTGTTATTCCAAGATTTTGATCAACGAGGAGAGAAGAAAAATCAATAAGAAAAACAGGATATGTCGTATTAAAAAAAAAGATGCGAGGAGAAAAGAGAAAGGAATTTGGCGGGAAATAATTTATGCAAAGTTGACACGTAATTTTTCCCATTTCCCTTTATTTTTTATCATCCAATTGATTTTGGGAAAATGCATTGATTCTTTTTTTTCTTTTTGTGACTGAAATCTTCTTTGGGAAAGATGGAATGAGATAGTTAATAACATCAACAAACAAGAATAGTTCTTTTGAGAAGTTATTTTGACACTTATTGTGTGATCACACACCGAAGTTTTTTTTTAGCTGGGATATGTTTATTATAATTGAATCTCAAACTAAACATTTCATATCAAATTTCAGATTTTGCTGTCAGATGAACTATAAATAATTGGTGATTATATATTTTAAATTTAAACATAAATCGTAATTCTAAGCATACTGAATTTTTGTATATAGCATTCCTATGTTGGAGTAATTTTTTTCTATCAAATATTGTGTTTGAGTTTTTCATTTCATTATGATTTTCATAAATTAAGGGTCTTATAGAGAGTGCTGTTTTTGGATTAAAAAAATGTGATTTTGTTTTATTGACCAAAAATAAAAATTTCAAGGATTTCACATATAAAATATAGAAAACCTATCAACCCACTTGAAAATGAAACCCAACCAGTCATCATATATTGATAGAACCAATTTAAAATATTTAAGCTTAGACGACTTTTATAAAATGAAAAGTCTCTTATCATACGTTCTCATGGATTTAAATCTCAATGAAAAATAATAATATTTTTTATAAATAAAAAAATATTTTCATAGGTCGGATCCATCTAACTTAATTATTCTGTGAAACAATCTCACGGAATTGTGTTATAAAATTTGAAGTTACATCTTTGAGATAGCGACTTTTAAACCAACAACTCACACGTGCATCCATATGGATCAAATGTTTTATTATTTTTTCCTTTCTTCCCTGGTGCATACGCTTGGTTGATTTGTCTCATTCACTCACGCATATGCTAGCAAAATTTCTATGTTATTAGTTCAAATGATGGGGACAACGAGTTCCATGTGAAGAGCAGTGAGTACAAGATTGGAAGATAGTGAGGTTGTTGGCACCACCAATTCTTTAGGTCCATGTTTTTTTTGGCATATATCTTCAATAATATGAGTTTCAACAGTGCAAGTGATTTTCACATATACTGGTCGTTCTTTCATGATGGATTATGTATTTGGAATGAACAAAATTCGAGTGAATTTCAAATCCGATTATATCAAAATTGGAAATTTCAGTAATAATGATTATAAATTTCAAATATGCGAAAAATATATTTCCATTGGAAATCCATTTCTGAAGGGGGCTACAGTGAATACTTTCTGGTATATGGTCGTTCATTTCACGTTTTGAACGTTATGGCTCGAGAGAAATAACAAAATTTTCAATGACTCGTCTGATTCGGTAGACAAAGTTTGGGAAGTGCTGAAATTCAAGGTGGCGCAGTCAACAAGAAATATCAAAGAATTCAATCATTTAGCTATCTCAGAAGCCACTCAACGAGGGGAAAATCGGCAACTCCTCCTGCGCATCCTAAAGAACGCCAATCTTGATGCCACAATCGATTATAGAAAATTTTCTTATACAAATCACAAATGTACATAAACTAGCTCAATAGAAACCGAACGCCAAGGGCCTTACCACCAGAATAATTTTATAAATACTCAACTTCAAAAAAATGAACGATTAGAAGCCACTTATCCTTGATGACGATTTACCAAGAGTTCATGCATATTATCAATGGTCATTCCAACTCAAAGATCGCGGGGGAAGTTGCTGATTTGCCCTTCCTCCAAAATATCTTTGTCATTCACCTTATAACTTATCCTAATACGCATGATGAGGGATTTCTGAAAAACCAGAAATGGTGACCAAACATTATAAATAGAAATCAATTCATTTTGCATCAGCCTATGAATCAAACTATTATGAAGGTTTCCATCCAACATTTTGGACACATGGTCTTATGTGACAGAAAACGTGACAGTTAAGTTAGATGACTGGTAGAAAGAAGAAGAATACATATAAATCCATGCATGTACCTTGCCCTGCTGGCTGTTTGACACTCGCAACTTCTGTGTGATTGATCCATTCCCACTTGCAGGAAGTGTAATGCTGCTAGCTGGTTCCAACTGTAGTTGAAGGAACTGGGGACCAAATATACAAATATGACATATCGATGGCCGGAAAATTAAGGCTAATTAACCCCCATTCCACTAGACTAAATTTTTTATACAAATATGACATATCGATGGCCAGAAAATTAAGGCTAATTAACCCCATTCCAACTAGACTAATTTTTTTAAAAAATTAGATACAAAATCTGCCACCCAAATTCTCATTAAGAACCACAGAAAGCAGTCACTGTTGGGCTAGATAACAAAACAGAAATCAAGGCAGAATGACCAAAAGGAAAATTATTGAAGCAAGAAACCATAACCACCTAACTATTCGACATCTATTCGGCTGGTAGTGTAGTGCAAGTGAATAGATTAAACACCAAGACATGAACAATGACAACTGCACATCATGCAAAACAAAGAACGTGCAAGGAAATAAAATCTGAAGTGGAGGCAAGATAGGATTCTCATCATTTTCAGATTCTGGCGAAGGAGACAGCGGAACAACCAGAAAATGAAGTGAAATAGAAAGTTTAGATGATCGATTCCTTAAATTACCTTTGGGACGGCAGCCTGGAATAGAAAATTAGAGAAGATGTTGGGCGACTTGTTGATAAATTGAGCCTCAATTACAGTTGTCTGTGGGTTCCCAGATTCCTTTGAGAAGCTGAAAGTTGCTTTCAAGGAGCTGCTTTCAAATGCAACAATTGATGGATAGGTTGGGCCGTTGACTTTTGCAACTGAAAGAAACACATCAAACAGGAACAAATTAACTAAGCCAATGGGGAAGTTCCATAGATAGACGAATCAACAATGAGATAGACTGTTGGACCGTACCAGGTACAGATGGGTTGGATCCAAAACCATCCAACAAATTCATCACGGAAGAACTTCCTAAAGGGGTCGAGACTTGTGCAGAAGGGGAAGCCAACTTATCTAACGAATCCACTGAACTTTTGCCATTTTGACCAGACGATAAAATATCAAGAGCAGGCGAGCTACTTTGAGCTGGAGGAGTTCCAATAGACAAAAGGTCCAGTAACACATCAGTGCCACTCTTTTGGATCTGATTAGTTCCTGAAACTTGAATGTAAAAGCAATTTGATTAATAAGAAAAGTTTTCCATAAGGAAGAATTCTATCTGATTTTGCGTCTCTGACCTACATTATGCCACAATAATGCATAATTTCTTGACAGAGAAAAAAAAAATTGACCTATGATATTACATAAATATTACTAGAGTTGGTAAAGAAGGCAGAACTCTGAATTGCGTGGCGTCAGAAAGGAAAAATGGTCATGTACTCTAGGATCTACCACTCAACTATTTTTGGTTTTCAAAATCCCCAACGAGAAAAATTAAGAGAACGGTGCAGGTACAAGCTTTAAAGACACTTTACAGAGCATAAATTGCGAAAAATCTCCAACGTGTTCAGAGCACTCTAAGCTAGCCATTGACATGCATTTGCACTAAATAAAAAGCAACCTTGCTGTGAAGAGGCTGGTGACAGATCGACACCAAGAAGATCCTGAAGAAAATTTCCATCGGACGGGCTAGCTGCTGGAATGTCATCTGAACTAATATCAAGCAAGTCAATAAGAGGAGCTGAAGTTGGTTTGGCAACTCCATTTGGAAGTTTAAGGGGAGCTCCTTGTGAAGTTAAAACAGAAGGTGATACAGAGCCAGCTTTCCTCCCACTATAGGTTGCTTCATCAAGTACTGGCATCCTTTCCACTAGTGAAGACCTAAACAAAATTCATCCAGCATCCTCAATTACGGAGAACCAAAATGTGAATTCATAAATTTACAAATAATTAAACCACTTTTTTACCTGATTTTCGAATGCTTCCCCATCACAGAATTAAATTCAATCGCTCTCTGTTGCAGTTCAAGCACAAGGCTTCCTTTGTATTGAAAAATTATATCATTTATCCTCCTGATATTACATCAATTCTTTCCATAAGTTAGTTACAAAAGTGTACCCGTACATTTTTACATTTTAAACATGTTCAATAAGTTCAGAATATGATAGGTCATATGTGATGGTGATCTGAATCCAGAAACGTGAATCCAGTAAATCATATCAAATAAAGGTCTGAGTTCAGCTATTAAATTTTACAGGAATGGTTTAAAAAATTAATAACACGTTGAATTTGCAAATGAGGTTTTTAGCAAACGTTTAATGACACAAGTGGTAATCTAAAATAATTTGGAAACTGTAGATATGCACCATATAGTAGTCTATCAGAACTTGCAAAAAGTATGAACGACATACTTTGAACACGAAGGAAAATGACTTGACAATTTTAACAAAGAAATCAAGCACATAGCTTGAGTTGTGAGATCCGAAGAATGGCGTCCAATTGCAGTTTCAACAACATCCACCGCATCAGCCTCAGTTACCTGCTTCAGAAAAAAAATTGTTAAAATATATTAAGAAATTCTGCTGCCAGAGCAAAACTAACAAGATTGATGATGCTGGCCATGACCTTACCAAGCGTGATTCTTACGTTTTTCAGTATTATGTTCAAGTGTTTAGCTCTCATGGGAGTAAATGCCAATATATGGTTATAGCGTTAGATAACCAACTGAGAGAAGTGTCAATTTAAGGATAGAATGTCAATCTACTGAATATATCAACAAGGTATGCCAGAAAATGTTAAGTATGTAAAAGGGCCAGAGAACAGCTAAAATTATTTACAATAGTAGAGCATCATGGTAAAAGTAACTAAGCTACATAAAAGCTACAGTGTGATATTGCACTTCAGATCCATTAAAGGTTCAACATAACACAATGCGACAAAGATGATAATTATGCTTTAATGATCTATAAACAGAAAACCTGCATGGACAAGCTTTACAACATTGGTTAGAACGAGAGCTGACCAGTTTGGCGACATCACAGATGCATATGAATGGTACCAAGTCCAATGCAAGTTTTATGAGCAATACTGTGAAATTTAAAATAGTACAAACTCACAGTGATGGGGTCTTCGATATCAAGAACTCCACTATTATGAACCAACATCTCCCCATATTCTCCGATGCACCAAACAGTAACTCGAATGAGAGTTTCCTAGTAAAGACAAGGCAGAATTGTAAAACATGAGTCAAAGTACGTGATCAAAAGCCAATAAAAATTCAGTGTTCATATCAGCAGACTTTTGACATACCTGCTCACGTGCTGTTTGTACAGCCTTGTACACAGATCTTACAGAATATCCATGCAGGTTAGAAGCATTAGTAATTACAACAATAAGAGAATGCCACACTTCGGCCTTCACAAATTTTCCAGCCTGCAAGACATATAACACCTATTGACTCTCTCCCTGAGAGAACACATTATTTATACAAGAGACAAATTCAGATAAAATGGGTCAGGCAAAGACCTCCCTTGAAAAACATTTGAACATGGCATACTTCTAAAAAAGATGTAAAAACATGTGGGTAACGAGTAAAGGATTCAAAATATTCATATTCCCAGGAGGAAGTATGAAGTTCATAATCATAAAAATACCAACTTCACAATTAAAAATGTTGTCCTGCAACTGAATCAATAATCTTAGATGGAAAACGTTCACAGACATCTTAAGGTATATGATGCAGCTATAGTGGATGTGTAAGCATAAAGAATAGAGAGAAGCCCATTATTAAGCATGTGTAGTCTAGAAGACGTGGGGAGGGTGCATGTGGGGGAGAGGGAGATATAACGTATAGGGGGTGACACAGGGAATCATTTAGTTACTTTTCTTGTTGTGAGTTTATACTAGCTAATGCTAGGGAGTGAGGAGAATACTTGTATAGAGACACTATTCTATCAAGGGAATCTATACATACCATTACATATTTTTACTTCACAAAATCTGTCTTCCTTGATTTCTTTGAACTTTACAGTTAATTTGGTTCCTTGTTGCAACAGTTTAGTATTTTCTCAAATCTTGAGTGCTTCTAGAAAATTTAGTCTTTATCACCATTTTGAATGGGTGTCACGACCAGCCCAAAACCAAAAAGCGCCGAGCCCAGCCAAACAACTTCAAAAGATATTGTTTATTAAAGGCGTACACAAGAGAAGTCCGAAGTTGCGGATTAGCTCGTAGGATTCCTGATTTTTCTTGCTTTTAATTTCTTTAAATAATAGCTTCTCTCAATTTGTTAAGAAGTTACCCTTTGGGTTTAGATAGAGATTTTTATCCTTTAGACAGGGATTCTTATTTTTTAGTTTTCTTGATTGCCAGAACTTTGTGTATTTATTGGAGCTTTGACAAATAAAACGGCATCTGAAATTTTTTTTTGTTTCTATCAAAAAGTTTAGAGATCGTGAGGTTCTCACTTCAACGAGCATCAATCAACATTTATCAAAATAGCGAAGCCGAGGCGTGGGAGAAAATCCCATAAACACGCTCACAACTTTGCAAGTGGTGAATTCTCCGTAAATCGCCCCAACGTGGCACCAGAGACAGGCGCTATGGAGGATTTGCTTTCCACGCAAAGCAGCTGGAGGCCTTTATGGCCATGTACAAGGAAGACTGGATCGCGAGTGGCCAACGACAATGAGATAGTGACCAGCGACATTGAGATCTGGCCAGACGCTTGGAGGAACTATTGATGCAAGTCACTGCATCTAAAACAGAAATTGTGTATGACCAAAGTTCCCATGATACGTACTATACAGGCCCGCGCGCACGTGAAAGGAAAGACAACTCATTATTCGTACCTAAGTATACCAGGTTAGATTTCCCACATCACGATGGAAAGTCAGACCCTTTGGCTTGGATAAATCGCTGAGAGCATTTCTTTGAACATCAGCACACACATGAAGCAGAAAAAGTAGGACTAGCGATTAAAATGGGATCATCTCGGTGATTCAGTGAGACGCTTCGCAGAACAATGCGATCTCAGCTTTGGCCCACTCATTCGAGGGGATACTTTTGGCGATCTTGCCAAACTACGTCAGACGGACACGATGAATTATTGTCAGGAACGCTTTGAAGAATAGCTGGCCTGTTCGGGTCCCGTAACATCGAGGCAGGAAGTTCAATTGTTCATTAGTGGATTGTGCAGAAGCATTGCTATAGAAGTTAAAATCCACCACCCAACAAATCTCATTACTGCTATGAATCTGGCAAGATTATATGAAACAGGAAATGACTACCTAAGGGAGGAAACGCGGGCACATTTGCTCCGCACTAGCTCCCAGCAGCAGCAGCATACACCCATTATCAAACGGTTGAGTAGACCAGAGTTAGAAAAGCGGCGTTCCAAGGGGCTCTGCTACAATTGTGATGAAAATACATGTCGGGACATCAACGCAAACGATTGTTTTTGTTGGAAGGAATAGAGGACATTTCTTACGATAATGATCCCGCGGACGAAGAAGAATCAGAAGATTTCGGAGCCTCTATCCATGCAATTTCTGGCGAAGACAATGCAAATTTGGGGAGAAATTCAGGGCTGCCACTTGAGGGTCCTCATTGATTCCGGAAGCACGTATTGCTTCGTTGATACACTAGCAACCAACAAGCTAGGTTTATCCGTGGAAACCAGACCTACCCTAAGGGTGCCAGTAGCCAATGGCGGACAACTTCAGTGCTTGGGAGTGTGCCGCGGTGTACAGATTGTTTTGGGAGGAGCTCGATTTTCTGTGGACCTTTTTTTTTATACCGTTGGGAGAATTTAGAGTGGCCTTGGAAGTGAATTGGTTGTGCACACTTGGACACATCAGTTAGGACTTCACTCACATGGTAATGAATTTTCCATACGAGGGAAACTCGATCAGTCTACAGGGAGAAGAACTTAATGCGGATTCTGACCCTTTAGCCCTTACCATAAAATAATCCATCGGAGAGGAACAACCAGGCCTTCAGGTGCTGCTGAAAGAATTTGAAGGTATTTTTGGGGAACCTAGTGGTCTTCCCCCGCGACGGCAACATACCCACAGAATTATATTAACCCAAGGGACTGATCCTATCGTGGTTCGACCCTACCGCTATCCACATGCGCAGAAAGATGAGATTGAGAGGTAGCGTGCTGAAATGTTAAGGCAGGGAATTATCCGACACAGTACATCACCTTTTCATCACCCGTATTATTAGTCAGCAAGGCACATAAATCATGGTGTTTCTGTGTAGACTATCGGGCTTTGAACCCACGAACTGTGAAGGACAAATTCCCAATCCCAATGATTGAACAACAGTTGGAAGAACTTAAGGGGGCCCAATTCTTTACCAAGCTCGATCTTCGAGCAGGTAACCACCAAGTTTTGATGGATCCAACATGCATCCCCATGATTGCATTCAAGACTCATCATAGCCACTTCGAATTTTTAGTTATGCCCTTCGGGCTAACAAATGCACCATCTACATTTCAGTCCATCGTGAACTCTATCTTCGGGGGTTACTTACGCAGATTTGTTCTCGTCTTCTTCGAAGATATTCTAATTTACAGCGAATCTTGGGAAGAGCACTTGAAACAATTACGTATGGTCTTCTCCACGATAAAGGCACAATAGTTTTTCCTGAAGCAATCCAAATGTTCTCTGGCTCGAACATAAGTGGCCTACCTCGGCCATCGAGTGACTCAGTCAAGGGTCAAGGTCGATGAAAAGAAAATTGCAGCCATTGCTAATTGGCCGACTCCCTCCTCTGTCCACGCCCTTCACGGATTTCTGGGCCTTGCGGGTTATTACCGCAAGTTTGTCAAGAACTACGGAATTATTGCCGCACCCCTAACCAGCCTTCTTCGCAAGAACTCCTTCGCATGGTCACAAGAGGCTACATGCCCTTTCGAAGAATTAAGAAGAGCAACAACATCTACACTCGTACTAGCCTTACCTAATTTTGCAAAACCAATTGCGGTGGAATGTTACGCTTCAGAAATTGGATCAGGTATTGTCCTTCAAAACGGGCGTCCCATTGCCTTCTATAGTGCACATCAACCATTACAGTCTCAAATTTCTATTGGAATGTATCACGACTTCGCCTCAGCAAAGATGGATCAGCAAGCTGTTGAGATTTGAATTCATGGTGGAATATAAATCAGGAAAATGTAATGTGGTTGTAGACGCACTCTCGAGACGAGATGAATCAAACAATAGCTCTATTTGTGTCTTATCAATCTCACGGCTGGAATGGCTGGCGAAAATCAGAATTGAACTCTTCTCTAGGCTGGAGTTACAATCCTTGATTGATAAGAAGAAGGCAGGAGAAGCTTTTGGCCCCTGGTACTTCTCGGATGACCTCTTATGGTATAATCAAAGGCTTTCTTGCCTCCAGATTCGGAATTAACAGGTATTATCATTTCCTTTATTCATAGCTTGTGCCATGAGGGATATCTAAAGACATTGCATCGAATCACGAGGGACTTCTACTGGCCAACACATGTGCAACCACATAAAGGCATTTGCTACTAGAGTGTATGGTGTGCCAACGCAATAAAACTGAAAATTTGAAGCCTGTTACAGCCCCTCCCAGTTCCTCACCATGTATGGACGGACATTTTCATGGATTTTATTGAGGGGCTGCCCCTATCACATGGGAAAAAATTTTCTCTTGGTCGTGGTCGACATATTTTCAAAGTATGCGCATTTTGTTGCTCTCTCACACCCATATACGGCAGTACTTATAGCTCGTATTTTTTTTTTTTAGAAAATTTTCAAGCTTCACGAGCTGCCTAAGTCCGTTGTTTGCGACAGAGATGCCACATTTACGAGTGGATTTTGGATGGAACTGTTCCGCCAAAGTGGAACCCGACTTTGTTTTACATCGGTTTACCATCCTCAATCGGATGGCCAAACGGAGGTGGTTATAACCATATTGTGAAAATGTCTCTTTGTTGCTTCTCAGGTGACTTCCCTAAGAAATGGACTACATGGCTTGCGTGGGCCGAATTCTACTATAACACCAGCTTTCATTCATCCTTGTGCTCCTCACCATTTGAAGTAGTTTACGGCCGCCACCGCCTCGTCTTTTATTATTTTGCCCAGAGGTGGCAAAATTAGATGTCGTCGACAAAGAATTACAGACAAGAGACGAAGTCATGAAACGTCTCCGGCAACGTCTCTTACACGCCCAGAACCTCATGAAGACGCAATATGATTCATCTAACAAGGATGTCCAAAATTCTGTAGGAGATATAATTCTAGTACGCGCAAGTCACATGTAGTTTAGTGGATAAAGCCTATGTTTCTTAATTATGAGGTTTTTCTTATCAAAAAAAAAATAATAATAATTCTAGTACGCTTACAACCGTACCGCCAATCTAGTGTGGCGAAGCGTGTGAACAAGAAGCTCTCCCCATGCTACTGTGGCTACTTTGAAGTTATTACACACATTGGTCAGGTCGCATACAAACTCAATGTTCCTGACTCCTCATTGAGCCACCCAGTATTCCACGTCTCATCTCTGAAGCCATCTAGGGGAGATATTCCCCACAGCTCGGACCTGCCAGTGTTCAACCAAGACGACCCACCACAGCAAATGGCCATTCTGGACTCAAGAGTCCGCCAGGGACGTCGCGCGTTGCTGATCCATTGGGCCGGCTCTCCCCATGCTACTGTGGCCCCTTTGTAGTTATTGCATGCATTGGTCAGGTCGTATACAAACTCAATGTTCCTGATTCCTCATTGATCCACCCATAATTCCATGTCTCATCTCTGAAGCCATCTAGGGGAGATATTCCCCATAGCTCGGACATGCCAATGTTCAACCAAAACGACCCACCACAGCCAATGGCCATTCTGGATTCAAGAGTCCGCCAGAGACGTCGCGAGCTGCTGATCCATTGGGCCCGCTCTCGCCCATAGAAGCTTCTTGGCTGGATGCTTCCACCTTGGCCGAGGAGTTTCCTTCATTTGTGATCGTGGACGATCACACGTCTCCGGATGGGTGTAATATCACGACCAGACAAAAACCAGTTGAGCCCAGCCCAACAACTTCAAAGGATATTGTTTCTCAAAGGTTTACACGTGGGAAGTCAAATGTTGCGGATTAGCTCATAGGATTCCAGATTTTTCTTGCTTTTAGTTTCTTTAAAATAAGAGCTTATCTCAGTTTGTTAGGAAATTACTCTTTGGTTTAGATAGGGATTTTTATCCTTTAGATAGGGATTCTATCTTTTAGTTTTCTTGATTGCTAAAACTTTGTGTATTTATAGGAAACTTTGACAAATAAAACGGTATCTGAAATTTTTTTGCTTCTATCAAGAAGTTTGGAGATCGTGAGGTTCTCTCTTCAACGAGCCTCAATTAACATTTATCAAAATAGCAAGGCATGAGCGAAATCCCATAAACACGCTCACAACCTTGTGAGTGGTGAATTCTCCATAAATCGCCCCATAACTAGATCCCTTACTCGTGAACATAACATTGGAACTTGTAATATTCACAGACCAGAATTGAACCTGTACCCTAAAAATGTTTCATGGCAAGTGGAAATGAATCTTCCCATTCAGATCGACAAAAAATCGTTCAAGCAGTTTTGTTATGCTTAAAAAGCACCTCCATATTAACTACCTGTTAGATAGACTTGCATTTTTTATACACCTACACAATTCCTATTTGTAGAGGTTAAAGTTGCTCCATTGGCAGGATTAGAACATTCTATGATTTCTTTCTGTCAATTATCAAGACAGACCTCAAGCTTAGAGCCAAAATTTGAATACTATGAGTACCTCTGACAGCACCTTGAGCATTTGATCAATATACCATATTTTCTCTGGGGAAAACCTGGAGCATCGCCACAGAATATTAGATTAGTCTGTGAATAGCTTCAATAAACTGGAAAAAGAATCATAGGTTTCTACAATTTTCAACAAATGACGTCAAGTCAATGCATCTAATCACTGCTGGTGGAGGCCATAAAACATTCCTGAAAGAATCGACTGAACGGAGACCCTAATATAAGTTTACATAAATGAAAAATAGAAAGACAAAGTAAGGTTTTAAACTATAAATTTATTTCAAGAAAAGGGAAAAATGAATAAAGAGAAGGATTCCATTTTCTGTTATTTATTGCACAGCAATATGTGAGTGCAGGCCAAGTAGGGACCATGGAGGCCTACAAGTATTTCTCCACCCCTAGATCCCCTCCCCCATCCACTCAGATTTCCCTTGGTCCGCCCATGTCTAAATTTTACCAAATCTTGTGAGATCTTTCCATGAAGATGTTTTCGTGTCTTGGAATTGAAATACAAATCTCGTATCTAGTTCATATTAAAAAATATCAATCTATACTCCCGGAATTATGACAGATTAATAACCTTGCATACACGGACCCTACAGAAAGATACAAGAAAGCATCGATCACTTACAAGTCCAACATTGTGGACCAAGGAGAGTAAAACTTGACCATAAACCTTTACACGTTGAACTTACTTCTCAACAATGGAGCAAATTTTAGAGGTAAGATCTCCCTTGAATTCTGGGTCACTAACTTCAAGATAGTCAATCAACTCTTTCGTCAAAGATTTGACATTGCTTTTGTTGACCAGAAGGTAAACAAGCTCGAGGGCTCTTTTACGGATTGAAGCATCTGAATCCTGAGAAAAAAATGTATCCATGAGTTGCTGAAAGAGATGGGATTTGATCAAAATGCCCCCAACGAAAGAAGAAAGCACCCATTGACACAAATTTGTCGCATGTGGTTTGCTGGAGGGAGAGTCTCACTAGCACACAACTAAATACAAGCCCAAAAAATGCTTTGACTCATCCAAACATGTAGGAATCAATAATACATAACAAAGTCGTCAAACCTTATAGACTACATTTAGAAGATTCAAAGACAAAAATATAGGTCATGGGTGGTGGGTATAAAAATCTCAGAAACACCTTATCTCACTCTCACGACAGATGGTACCAATGAACTATTAAGAGAAAATTGAAAGTTAAAAATTCTACATGAAATGGCAGCCACGAGATACCTTCACACATTCCAAAATTGTAGCTCGATGCCTCTGAACTGCTTGACTGTCCAAGGAAATAGCTTTCATCAACATGTTCAGTGCGACATACCTGATATAACAGGGTTTCAACTTAGTAAGAAAAAAAATTATCATGAAACAAGAAACCACATGCCAAGGGACTTTTTGACTGCAAGACGCAAAGAAAGATCCTCAAGAAGAAATAAACTTCAGGAGTTAGATGCCAACCTCTCAAACTAACGTCAGATGCTATTCTAACTTAGGTGAAATAGACAACATGAATGTGTTTTTTTATTAAAAAAAAAATTCATTCACAAATCTCATGAGAACTTGGTTGAATGATCACATTCTAATAAAAGCAAATTAAATAATTCCAGCATGATTCATTCTGACAAAAATAACTTGCGGAACTCAAATGTAAAACAACCTCACATCCATCAGCTCAATGGAAAATAGGTTGGGTCAAACACAATGAATGAGGACAACCTGATATTGTTGTCGCGACTGGACAAAAATCTTCCCAATATATTGATAGCTAACACCCTTAACCCACTATTATCTTCAATGCTCATTATTGTAGCAACACATTCATAGAGGATGGCATTCCCTGCATTTTTGTTTGATTCAGTTTTTGTTGACACCTACAATTACAGGGAAACCAAAACTGAAACTTTGATCTGAGAACACAGCATCCCTTGCAAAATATTAAATTGAATGAGTTCAAGTGTTGATAAACGTGGTATAATTTTTTCCAACTATTATCATAATGAAAATTCCCAGAATAATAAGTAAATCACGTTCAGTTCTACCTAAGTTTCTCATTTTCCATAAGGAATTGAGGCACAGAGTATTTGACAAAGTTTATGTTCCCAAATCCATCTGCCACTAAGATTTTTCGAATAGTTTCTCTTTAACTATGACCAATGAATCAAAATTCAAAGACCTAGAAATTGAGAATTGACTACAAGACTTTAGCCGATCAGAGGGAAAATTGGCACAACATTCAAATGTACATGATTTGCCTCCATGGACAAATATTTGCACCACATTGCATATTCATAAACACGTCACTATTTCATTCCGTAACATGATAAAATTAGTATTTGTAAAGTAAGTTAATGGATTGAGGACGAGTCTCATGTGAACTAGCATAGACAGTAAGAAATGCCTAAAGACCACTCTTACCTGAGCAAGAATATCATTCATCGCATCACTAGTATCAGCGTCTCCTTGGCCCAAAACGGATAAAAGCTTGAGCAATCTAACATGAAGAAAAGGATCAGTAATCCCTGAAACGTCGTACTCTGGTGCATATGGACTGTTTGAAAGATCCTTAAGAACTCTGACCAAGCCATCAATGCATTTCTAAAACCACCCAAAAGGAAAAGGTAAGTCATAAAGTAGGAGAGTTTTTCATATTTTCTTTTCTCAAAACAAACTCCAGGATAAATATATAGCTGGCTAGAGTTACCTTTCTGAAATACTCAAGAGCCTCTGTACTGACTTTACACATATCCGTACAAAGCTGGACTCCGGTTAATAACACTCCATGGTGCTTCTCTTTCAATAAGGCAGCAGCAGGATTCATAAAATTTTCTGCTAGCTCTGGAACTTTCTTTATAATCCTTATAGAGCATAATGCTGCCTACATCAGACAGAAAGTAGGGTTTCTAATAAGTTACGATTAAGGTTTTGCATCAAAGATTTGAGAGAACATAAACAAATTGAATGATAAATTGCCGTAAAGTGGTATCGTTGTCATTTCTTTTTGAATGAATGTACAAAACAGATCTTGATATGTAATGCATTAATAAGAATTTCATATATCTAATTCGGTGTACTAGTTTTAGGAAGTCCTAATATTAACTTCGGATTAGCAGAAATCAGTAACTAATTTAGAGCTAAGAAATTCTTTGATAAATTTGTGTGCCCATGAAGCAAACAATTCACTAGTCTTATACTCAGACAATAGCAGTATTCTGTAACCACTGCCGAGACCAAGTCATAGACAGCAATGAGCATACGACACTGATGTAAAATTTGGAGTTTAGCTACAGAAACAACACTCTTCTGCCAAAAGACATTAAAGATCACAAATTTGTTCAAAAATTATTATTATTAATCATATAATTATAGAGCTCACAGTTTTATGTCACTACAATAAAACATAATTCCATAATCATTTAGATAATTTCTAACTGAATCTTTAAATTGAAGCAAGGACTTCTTAACTTTCAAAAAGTTTAACTCAGTGTTTAGTAATTGTTTCGTTAATAAAAACCTACTTTCTTCCTGATATTAGGATCTCTAAACTGGAGCAATCTTTCAACTTCTGGAGCAAGATCACGAGCCATTTCTGCTGAGCAGATATTCCCCAAGGCACAAAGAGCAAGTCCAACAATGTACTGGTTGGTATGATTTAGATCTCTGTGCACAAGTTAAGGCATTTGAAGATACAGAAACTTTAAATTATACATAGCAAATAAATGAACCATCATTAATGACTTGGCTAAAATATAAAACACAGAAGAGACAGACATGCCCTTTCCCATGTTAATTCATTATTCTTACCATTTAGGTAGTGCAAGTCCAAGGAGAAGTTACTAACTTCAAAAAAAACAAAATGCAAAGGAAATTAAGTTTTATATGGATACTGTTTTATTGAGTTGGTAACAAGCATAAGAACTTCCTGTCTTTCATCAAGAAGAAGCATTAGGCCAAGATATCCTATTCTCTTCTCAGGGAACCCTGAATGTGCAATTAGCTTCAAGCATTCCATTTGACCAAAATGTGTTGGGTAACCAAGCATGTGTATGAACATGAGCTTTGCCAAATTGCGATGCCTATAATCTTGGTCATTTTCACTAATTGCGGCTCGAATAGCAGCACATTCTTTTCTCACAACAGCACGTTCTTCTGCTGCAGTTTTGGAAGCCCGAATTGCCCGAATCATGTCCCTTCAGCAAAACATCAAGGGTAAAAATTTGCATCTTAACAAGTACCAAAACAAAAATAATCAGCCATAAGAAAGAGAGCGAAAAAAATATCATCATAAGAAAACAAGCAAGCAAGAATGATGGCATATACCAAGGAGGATGTGGAGATAAGATGGAGGGAGGATATTCCAAGAAAAGAAAGTATAAGAAGAAATCATTTGCTTCGGCAATCAAAGTGACCATAAAATTAAATAAAAAGGTTGGTTGGATTACTGACTAAGTTTACTTTTAAATATCTGGCATCCTCCTTAAATATCTGGCACTCCTGCCTAAAAACTTGGATATGTCACAATAAGAAACAGCACCAGTAGAAGAATGTCGTCCATTCGTCCATTTTCGGGGAAAAATAATTCCAACTAACTAGCCAATTTCCTTGATCTAGACTAAAATCCTAGTCACCCCACAAAGCCTCTGCTGTCATCATAAATGGTAGATCTCTTGTTCCTTTTGAGTCTCTAAACATGAATAAATGTAGAGTCATGAGTGTTTGCTTCACTAATACATTTTCTAGGTTACTTCAGTTTCTATTACAGCCAGCGTCTTTGTAGTTTGCATTTTCTCATCACATATGATATACCCTAAAATTTTCCAACATGTGGTATTGATCTTTCTCTGGCAATGTTCCAAAAACAATCCAGTAACACATAATGCATCTACTTGAGCGTCGATCTCCTTAAAGGACGCTTCAAAAGAGTGATCACCCATCATTTTACACATGTTATATACTAAGAATGATGTCACTTTCGGAGACTTGGCTAGGGACTGGAAATTTGTAATGTCATGATAGTGGTGTTGTCTGATATATTTTACTTTCATTAGAGCGGATTTCTTATCCACTTATTGTACTACGTAACTTTTTAACTTTTTTTCATAATTAATATAAATTGTTTCCTATCAAAAAAAAAAAAAATGATGTCACTTTCCCAAAGTTCCAAAAAATTTCAGGTGACACCAAGCCAGTATTTTTAATCCCATCATCATTTTCTTTCTCAACATCAATAAACACTACTTAGTCTACACATCCTCCTCAAATTCTTCAGGAACAGCATGCAGACATCACAAGTCAATTCATCAGTTAACATGCAATCCTAAACATTCAGATTCCATACTGCATGAACTCGATTGCCAAAATATTTTTCAATTTACTGATCGATTAATTGTTTCACTCCTACTATTATCCTCCTCTTCTGACAACTTTCATGATTCCAAACAGTTCTTAAAATGCCTACTATTGATTAAAAACCAAACAAGCCACATAAAAGGTTAACCATCCTCATCCTAGCAATGATAAGACGATTGGCAAATGGCAACAATAAACCGGAACATACACAGACATTACCAACTCAAATCCCCCAATCACGCTAAAGCTATTACTAAGAAAAAACAAATCCCAACCATCACAATAAAAATCAATCCGAAGTACATTATCAAATAACAGAACGCGAAAACCGAACCAACCTCAAGCGAGTGCCCGAGGAGAAAGGATTCATGATTGAATCCGTTTTGAAGCTCCGCGATAATTCAACTAGATCCAGTTGGAATTTTCACTCGGATTAAACTTTAAAATCACCGAAGAGTTTCTCAGATCACAGAGAGACGAAAAAAACGAAGATGAAAGATCAGGACGGATTAAAATGGGCAATTTGGCTGCTTCGAATCTGGAGAATCAGTCGTGCACTAAAACTTTCTACGCTGTCTGATCGGAGAAAGATCACTTCTTTATGTCGCATTTGGAAACAGTTCGTTTGGGCAGAAAGAGAGTGTTGATTTATGATCAAATTAGAGATTTAATAAACTCTTTTAAAAATATTTTGCAAAACTTTGATTTGCTTTAAATCGTTTTTAGGTTGTTAAGACTAGGACCATTGAAATTTAAACAAGTATGAAAACGGTACGACTTGACTAGTGATAAAAATATTTGATGCAAACAGGTAGATAATAAGAAACAACTAGATATGCAATAGACAGTGTAAAATGCATAATCTAAAGAAGACACATATTCATGGATGTTCGGAAATGAATACTCATATGTCACTTCTTCCTTCAATTATGAATAATTTTACTAAAAGACTTTGGTTTTACAACACTTTGTAATACTTCAACTAAAACTTATCATTACAGTTGAAACTCTTAATTTACACTCAAACGAATTATGGATGTTTAAGAACCATCAATTTATCATAAACCAGCAATATAATTCAACGATGAGCTTAAACGACTTGAGTTGGTAGGGTAGCACAAGATGGTGGTTGAAGATCTGATAGATTTTGATATGTGTGTGCTAAATTGAGCAACTTGAAGTATGATCTCTTAAGTGTGCTCGAAGATATTGAAATATTCCAGAATTGAAAGATGAAAAATTGTATATATTCATTAAGATATTTTTTCTTCCGTCTTGAGTCTGTATATTTATAATTGAAAAGTTTCAACGGTTGGATTTGTTTTTTAACGATCATCTGGACTATCTCCTGATAGAATAGCCTTGTCACTTTCTACATCGTACACTACAATAAATATCATTTAATGTATCTTTGCTTTTACTGGATTTTTTTGCCATTATAGCTTCTGAAAACTTGATTGACTTAGGATATTGTAGGAAACAATCTGTAAATCGGGAATGGTTAGGATGTTGTGCATTAATGTTGTATCTGTATCAGCTTGAGTTCAAAGTATCCATATCAATTTACTCATATTTGATCGATTGCAGTGCAGTTTGAGTTTAACTATTATACTCGTGCACTTCATTTAAGACTTTATCTGGCCAGAAGTAAGATGATCTCTTGCAGCTTGAGTCGATAAAACACTTGAGCGATCTGACTTGATCTAGCGGTCGGAAAAACCTGTAAATACAATGGATAAGCAGTTGAATCCTGAAACGACTTGATGTTGTTATTTTTCAATCAACAAAATTTAGTGTAACATAACAATTGTTCTCTTTTCACTGATGATAAAATCAAACTATAGGACTATACAACAACTACAGAAAAACAATATGAAATTGAGATGATTCAAAGCAAATGAATTTCATTGAGTAAATGAAATATCATTAGTATAGGTGCATGAAAAAATCTTATTACACCTAAAATTAAAAAAAATAACATATCATGAAAACTTGAACTTGAACCACTTCCATCTTCTCTTTTCTTTTAGTCTCCTCCTCAAATCTTTTGTTCTCATCAGCTCTTCTTCTTAGTTCTTCAGTTCTCTTATGATCATCCCCCTTTTAAGCATCACCACGCTGTATATATTCAAAATTATTTTGCAACTGGCTACTAATGGTTGCTTGGATATGATCGATTCGGTCATCCATATGATGTTTCACTTGAGTGATTTGGCCCAAGAGTTCCACATTCATACTGACAGCTTAATTTTTCAGAGCTGCTTGATTTGTAGCCATTAGCTTGAAGTTTTTCTCTGTAGAGCAGAATCACAAAGAACTCGTGTCTTGAAATTTTCTAAAGCAATTGTATTTACAAAGTGCTTTATTTTGACATTGGTCACAGATTTCGACAAGTATCCGTCCTCGCTTTACAAAAATGATTAACCCAAGTTGCTATAAGCAATTATAAACTCATTTTAAATTTTTCATTTTTAAGATGTGAGACAAGGGTATCACAATCACCCATCTTTCAGAACGCGACGTCCTTGTCGCGGCCTGACCCCTCGATCCACCAGCGCCGAGAATCTAGAGGTGACTCCTACAGGTTCAACAGGTGGCTCCCAGCTCCCATCATGTAGCACTTTTCCCCGCAGGTTAAATAGGTGGCTCCCATGCACGTAACACTTTGCCCTCATAGCACTTATTTTCTGGTGTTCCACGTCGGTGACCAGCTCTGATATCATCCCATACCCACACACCATTACGCATAGGACTTATCCAGCCCAGGCACTGGAATTTTTTACCATCCCAGGATTAGAACCCAAGACCTCCTGGACTTATATAAATCTTAGCAGCAATCCTGGTACCAATTGAGGATCTATATAAGTCCAGGAGGTTTTGGATTCTAATCCTGGAAAGGTAAAAAACTCCAGTACCTGGGCTGGATAAGTCCTATGCCTAGTGGTGCGTGGGTATTGGCCGAGACCCATGTTGTGTCATGGCCCATGGTCGTTACAATAGAAGGTGGTACCGGGATTGCTGTCAAGATCTATATAAGTCCAGGAGGTCTTGGGTTATAATCCTGAGAAGGTAAAAAACTCCAATGCATGGGTTGGATAAGTCCTATGTGTAATGATGTGTGGGTATGGGCCGAGGCCCATGCTGCCCATGACCGTTACACTTTCTGTTCCATCTCATGAATCATCTAAGGACCTGTAACTGTGGCTCGATCAACATCATCCCAGTATAACAGAGATCTACAACGTCTCTCATACAATACCTCAAATGGAGCCATCTAAATATTATTCTGATAACTATTGTTATACGAAAGCTCAACCAATGGAATAGATGAATGTCAAATAGATTTAAAATCCATAAGATAAACATGCAACATATCCTCCAATGTCTGAATAGTGTACTAGTCTGACTATCTGTCTGAGGATGATAAGCCGTACTCAATCTTTACTCTGTCCCCATCGCAGTTTGCCGTCTTTCCAAGAGAATTAAATCGAGGATATCTACCGAAAATAATAAACACTCGAATCCCATGTAATCGCACAATCTCTCGTATATACAACGGTGTCATCGTCAAGTAAGTACTACTCATGCTATGGGGTATAAAATGTGCAACATTCGTCAATCGATCAACAATCATCCAAATATCATCAATAGTTCCAGTACTTCTTGGAAAATGCATCACAAAATCCATCGATACGTGCTCCCATTTCCAAGTCGGCACTTCTAAACTCCTCAATTCACCTCTTGACCTTCTCTTCTCAGCTTTGATTTGTTGACAATTGGGATATCGATATACAAATTCAATCACATCGTGTTTCATTCCCTTCCACCAAAATTGAGAGTGTAGATCTTTATACATCTTATTGCCACCAGGGTGAATAGAATTCAAACTGCAATGTGCATGTCGCAACATGCCCTGGCGCAACTCACATGTATTAGGAACTACTCATCTATCATTCTTCCTCAAACTTCCATCATTAGCCACTCTAAAACGAGTATCTTGTTTTCGAGAAACCAAATATTTTCATTGTTGAACATTCTCATATGTTATTTGTTCAGCTAATAAAGTAGATATTTTGTATAGGAATAGTCGAGATATCAAAATCATATCCCGAGGAACAACAAGACATCATCATAGCTGATAAACGACTCACATCCTCTACACTAGAGCTCACTTTACGACTCAATGCATTAGCTGTAAGATCGACTCGACCAGGATGATATTCAATCTAATGGTCATAATCCTTCAACAAATCTAACCACCATCTCTGTCTCATATTCAATTGGCCGTATAAACAAAAATCTCAAACTCTTATGATTTATATAAATCGTAGACAATGTACCATATAAATAATTCTTCCATATCTTCAAGGCAAAGATAATGACTGTCATCTCCAAATTATGCACATGGTATCTTGTTTCGTGTGTATTCAGCTGTCTCGAGCCATATGCCACAATATGTCGATCCTACATCAAAACACATCCAAATCATGTAATGACACATCCGTATAAAGAAAAAACCTATCGTTTTCTGCAATGATTGAAAACATCGGTGTGGTCGTTAGTCGGTGCTTCATGTAAGGTCTAGATATTCAAACGACATAATCTGACTGCATGCAAATCTGAGGTGTTAGGAAAATGCTTATTTAATTATTTAAATTCGTCAAATGCATGGTTATGATATGGTCATATGTTTATATTGCATGATTTACTAGATTGCATGTATTATGGCTTTTAGCGGTATTCGATCCTCGAACGAGGAACGGAGACCGGGAACAGTTTAAGGAAAATGTTTTTATTAAATAATTATTTTTAATTATTTAATACACGGTGTATTTAATATGTAATATTTGAAATGAGTATTTTATGGTATTTTTACACGTCGAGTCATATTTTAAATATGTAGTCGATTTTTGGCAAAATTGAGGACTTTTTGAGGGCTCGGAGTAATATTTTTGAAAAAATATCAAAACGAAATATTTTACGCGATGCTAATGGACATGTTTTAATAGAATTTCTGGCCAAAGTTCACTAACCTTCATATTGTAAAAATTAGGTCCAATATTCTCATTCTTTTCTCAAAAAACTCACGCCTAACCCTAGCATCCCCTCCCTCACCTCACAGCTGAACTCTCACACATGCATACTATCAGATTTTTGCCTCGTTTTTCAAGGGGAATTCAGTAGGTTTATCGTCCCGTCCCCCCGGTGTTCGTATCTCGCTTCGTTGGTTTGATTTTTCAAGCATTTAGATGCAAAAGCACGTCCTACACATTTTTTTCTCATCGATCACATCATAATATGTATTTTGAATGATTTTTCATGGTAGTTAATAGATCCACTAATATGAATCGGTTTTATACGGTTTTTACCTGAAAATATGAATTTTCTTGTCATGCTCCTCACGTTTCTATCATGGTTTGAAGGGGGCTTCCAGGTTTGAGGTATGAGGCATGATCTACAGCAGGTTTATATTTTTTCTAAATGCTAGGTTCAGATCTGGAACGAGTTGTGTAAGGGTTTGATCGGATCTTCATGGTTGTGGCTCAATTGCTTGGGTGAAGGGGTTGTTGTGCATAGGACCGTTCCAGGCTATGGTTTAGACTCTGAAGGGTCTGATTCGTGGTCCTAGATGGTCGGTGCATGATTGGTTCGAAGGGCTAGGGGTAGGCGCACGATTGGTTCAAAGGGAGTTGCGTTGCGGGGTGTCTATGCCGAACCATGAATGTCTGCGTGCATTGAGCTGTGGTCCATGGTTAGATCAGCCTAGAGGAGGGTTCAGTCAAGTCCTAGGGGTGGCTACTTCGAGGCTGGTCTGGTGTGGTTTGGGCTAGGGTCGAATTATGGGCTTGGCTTGGAGTTAGGGCTATCGGTTCATAGGTACAGAAAATTCCAGCGGGTTGCAGGGGGTTTTCGAAGGTCTTATATGGTCTGGACATGGTTGTTTTAGGTATGGTTAGGTGTCATTTAGTTATGGTTGAAGTTTGGGAAAGTTTGGATTAGTTTCGGGTTTATTCGGGTTAAAACCGAGATTCTGGCCTAAATTTTAAAACGAATTATGGAACTTGGTTAACATGATTAAGTTTTTGCCTAAGAAATGATTATAAGTGTGTTTTAAAGTGTTTTGATAATTTTGAATGGACTCGAGTCCAAATTTTATGGTCCATGGATAAAATGGTCAAATTAGGGTTTCAGGGCAAAATGATCATTTTACACTCGAGTCAAGTTAGCAGTCCTTGCCGTGCCCTGATAACTGAAAATGTAGGTTTAAAAGGTTTATTTTGAAATGAATATGGAATTTTTACGAAAAATGCTGAAAATACGTTGCATGCTTGTTTTCTAGAAAATGTATGTATATGAATGAAATTTTATAAGTGATGAATATTATGAGGTGATTTATTTGTGACTGGTACGGACACAAATACGAAACATGTAAGGCCAAGGCTCAGTTGACAGGTGAGAGTGTAGCCGATGTTCCCGCTGCTTGGTATCATGGTTATACGTTGATGGATCCATCGACCAACAGCTGATACGGAAGTAAAAAACTAATGATCTAAAAAATGTATATGTTTACGATGACATGATCTGAATATGTTTATGTTTAGGCTTCGGAGATCATGAAAGTTATTTTAGTTACAGTGCATGATATGTATACGTACTTTGTTATCACGGTTCAGGTGTGTTGAGTCTTTAAACTCACTAGGTGTGATTGATGCAGGTGATCATATTGACGACGAGACTGGAGGTGCTGAGGACTGAGTGGACTGAGCTGGGGTTGCACGGGAAACCAGATGACCTTGTATTTTTCCGCATTACATGATTATAGGAGGACATGTTTAAAAAATTTTAAAAGGTTGATGATTTTACTGTGTTGAGGGTTTTTGGAAAATTTTATTATACTTGGTATTTTACTTTTAACTGTAAACATTTCAGTCGATTACACTTTTAAAATTTTTTATTGCAGTTATTTTATTCAGTAGTTGGATTATTTTATAAAATGCATGGTTCGAATTTTATACGTAATTTTGTGTATATATATTTGGCCGAGACTTAGGGATTTTTTTTTAAAAAATTTCAGTAGTTTAGTAGTAGACGTTTCACTTCAACTCCTAAAAAGTCCTCTCACATGCCTCAGACCACTAAAATCGCACACCTTTCTGAGTCAACTATATCAAAGGTCTAGCAATCTTTGAATATTCCTCGATAAATCTACGACAATAACCTGCTAAATCCAAGAAACTATGGATCTCCGGTACAGATATGGGTGCAGACCACTGCCACATGGCTTCGACCTTCGTTGGATCAACAGAAATATCATCTTTCGATAAAACATGACCCAAGAAGACTGAGAGGATTTTCCACGATTATTGAATGACGTCCATATCACTCACCCACTCAAAAACCCTCTCATATAAGAATAAGGAAGAAAATGAGGATGAAGAACATATCTAGTTCTAGGGCTAGTGAAGGAGATGAATCATTGCTGCTATTTTTTCTTGTTATTCCACTGTATTTATTAGACATTTTGTAATTTCTGTTGTTGATTCGATCAATGTAAATGCAATGTATTTTCAATATTATGAACAGATAGACTGGTTTAAAATTTTGAAATCTGTACTTCTGAAGCTTGTCGTTTTTGAATGTATAATTTGATAACAACGCCGTTGTCACACATCGCACCTAGGGTGCAGGGCATGACAACTAGTATAGCTTATTTTTTAGTTACTGTTTGATCTAATAAATATTAATTTATCAATTTGGGGTCAATTAAATTAATTAATCAGATTGTAAATTGATGTGGTATGTTTTCGACAGTTTGTAGTCCGAATTAAGGTAGAGGATGACTACATGAAAGTGGAAGAACTGCGATGTTTAGAAGTGTAAACGAACCGAATCAAGTTGAATATGATGAAAAATTTAAGGCTAAAGTTCAACTGAAATAAATATAATTGAGCTCGAGATCGGCTCTAAAAATGGGCCTTGAAAATGAGCTCGAGTAAGTCTAGTAATCACGAGGAAGTTAGATTTTAATCGTTTTTTTTATTTTTAAATGGAAATAGACGAAAAAATAGATATCCAAAAACAAAAAATTCTTACTTCCAGAAAACATTTAAATTTTTAAATGTTATTTTTTTTATTGGAGATGGCACATTAGACGTCGAGCCCAATCTTTTTATTTTTCTAAAAATGGGCCTTCAAAATGAATTATGAATTCATGTGAAGATCCAGTTGTAAGATATTTTACGAATTTTTAGCTGTGAACAACATATTTATAATAAAAAATAATACTTTTAGTATAAAAATTAATATTTTTTTATGAATTACCCAAATAAAATATCTAAATCACAAAATACGATCTATGAAACTATTTCACACGGATTTTTTCAAAAAACTAGTGTACCGACACACGCGTTGCGTGCTTGTATAATATTTTTATAATTCATCTGATTTATATTTAAATGAGGATAAAAATATAATTATAACAAATAGTGAGAGACTAAACTGTAATTTTGATATATAAATTAAAAAATAATTTTGCCTAAAATTTAAGTCCAAATATCACAACGTACAAGTCCAAGGTGATTGTACCTCTGCCTCCATTATCCAACTACTCAGCTCAAGGTTTCAAAAACTCAAACTTGGAACTGTTGATCCTTTGAAAAAACCATAGTTAAAGGTGAGTAAATTAACGGTTCGGATTCAACTCAGGTACGTGGGATTTCGAGTAGCGCTCAGCGTGTTTGTGGAATTGCCTGATAGAGTTTTCTTGTTGCTGTGTTTCTCGTTATCATTTCGCAGTTGATATACTTCCATCTTATCTTCAAGTTTCAGGTGCCCATTAAGGTATTTCAGTTCTGGGATTGTGTGCATTCGGTTTGCGGACAAGAAATGAACTCGATTTCTTGTGGTAGCATTAACTGCGTTTCTAGCTATAGTGTTCTTGCCTGCACCGACGTGTTGTTGAAGAATCCGAAGACTTCCATCAAGCTATCTGAACTGGTAGGTTACCATGAATCAAGTTGAGATTTTTTTTTTTTACTTACTAGGAGTTGGTCGCGGGAGATACTGTGCGGCAGAATGTTGAATTTTGTATTATAGAGTATTATTCTGTGGGTGAATGTTTGGTTCTTATGATTTGACGCAGGGATGGAAACAAAGGAAAGGTTGTGAGCCTAACGAGCGCAGGAAATCAAGCATTGTTTGTTATTATGGCCTGAAAAGACCGCCTTATAAACTTGTGAGATTTGCTACCCTTACTAGACTTCTTGTGTTCAAATCTTCTTGCTGGTTACAGGAAATTAGATACCTATTGAAATTGTTTATGCTTCAACAAATGATAAATGCTTCTATGTTTTTCTAATTTGATATTTCACATGAACAAATCACGGTTGGTGAGTGAATCTTGATTGTATAAGTTGGCAATGGCTTAACATTTTGTCATTCGCCACGTGTTTATAGTGGATTGCCTATCTCAGTCGTCCAGTTGATAATTTTTTCCTTACATTTTTAGGATGCTCTGGAGCCATACATGAGTCGGAGAACAATAGAGGTACACTGGGGTGCTCATCATAATGGTTATGTGGAAGCGCTTAACAAACAGCTTGAGAAGAATGGCGTACTTTATGGATGTACCATCAATGAGCTCATCAAAGTAACTTATAACAATGGCAACCCCTTACCAGAATTCAGTAATGCGGCTCAGGTCAATCATCGATATTGATTTATATTTCAATTATTTGCTTTCTCTAGCTATGACCCTAGTAAAAAGGTAAAACTTTGTAATTGTTGGTTGTGGTGTCCTCACAAGGTAAGATGCTTGCTTCCATTTTTTAACTAAAAAATGTTTATACAATTTTTATGGTGTGCCATTTTTTTTTCATTCAAGTAAACCGTGTTTCTTCCTATCTAGTTTTATTAACCTCATAATGTTGACATATTAGGTCTGGAATCATGATTTCTTCTGGGAAACCATGGAACCTGGAGGGGGTGGCATGCCCACACTGGGCCTACTTCAGCAGATTGAGAAGGATTTTACTTCATTCGCTAATTTCAAAGAAAAGTTTGTACAAGCAGCACTAATGTTGTTTGGGTCTGGCTGGGTTTGGTTAGTCTGTAAGTCCTGTTTAGTCTTGTTGAGTTATGTTTAGATGGGATTGGTAAGGATGTCTTTGATCAAAATGTTACAAGTTGGTTGCAATTTTCTCATCTGCAAATAAAATTAAACATGGGTGAAAAATAGTTGAACTTTTGGTTTCGTGTTACTATACATGGGAAATTTTCGGCCATAACAAAAGGAGAATGTTGCCTGCTAGAGTTTAATTAGATTATTGTCTCATGGCTATGATGAAATATAAATAAAATACGATTTTAGCCAATTTCAGGGGAATATTTATCAGTGGGTTTTTTCGAAGTCCACAATCACATCTGCCTGTTTGCAAGGATAGTGCTTTCATACGTGTAGTTATTTGTTATATGTCCAGTTTAGAATTTGAAGCTCAAAATTTCTACTGTGTGGTGATTATGACATAAAAATGAATTGTAAATTCATCATAGAGGAAAATGGAACACAATATTTACGTGACTAAATGTAATTTATTTATTTTTCGAACTCAAAACTCACCTCTTCTCTTTTGTACCTTTCTTGTTTGCCTTGCTGCAGTGAAGAGGGAGCAAAGATGTCTTGCAATTTTGAAAACATCAAATGCCATCAATCCTTTAGTGTGGAATGACATTGTAAGAAACATTATTATATTTCTAATTTTATATTGACCATTTCGTTCTTGGACATTTCGATTCTTACCAGTACTGCATTGATATCTCTTAACCTTGCAGCCGATCATCGGTTTGGATTTGTGGGAGGTATGAACATTGATTTCTTTTACTACACTTTTCTTCTCTACATTGCGGTATATTGATTTTATTCCCACTGGCTTTGCAGCATGCTTATTATCTGGATTTCAAGGTATACTGGTGGCATTCACGTTCTCAAAATTTGATCTCTCAACATCTCTTCCAATATAACGTGTCCTAATATATTGTTTTTGCTTTTATGATGTTATTCGAACAGAACGATAAAGCAAAGTACGTGAACACGTTCATGAATCACCTTGTATCTTGGAACGCAGCTGCAGCACGCTTGGCTCGTGCCCAAGCCTTTGTAAACTTGGGCGAACCTAAGATCCCAGTTGCATAAAACCCCCTTCCTATCTTCCTTCCCCCATCCGCCAAACCGTATCATCCATTCCCTCAACAAAATGACTTCCACATTGCTTTGTTCTCCAACTGAGACAGTAACCACAGAACGAATCATGCTAAGACAGAACGATGCTATGATATTCCACGGATCTTTAAACAGCGTCGATGGGAAAGACTATACTCCAATGACGGGCGATACTAGCTGACATAGGCTGCGAGAAGTCTGTTGTCATATAATATAGAAGAGTATGCGAAGCAAACTAAAATTGTATTTGGGTACCACAGAGCGTGCTGTTGTGTTTTGTCAAGACCGACATTGAATTGTCTTGTTAAGATATTAAGTCATTTTGTAATTCAAATAGTGTTATTGTGTTTTCTCCCCTTACTGATTTCCCTAAATTATGTAAATTAGGATGGTCAAATGCGGTAATTTATTATCCTCTCGTTGTAGTCTTATAGATCTTTGTCATCTCATCTCACGAGTCAAATATTCCAGTCGTCTCAAATATTTCCTAGGAGCCAAGTGATACAAAAATATAAGATATGTTATTTATATATATCCTACAATTTATTATATTTATATTAAAATATTTTAAATTATCTCATCTTACATGTCAAGTGATAGCCTAATAGTATGTAACCATTAGTTTATATTTTAATATTTGTCGTTGCAGAAACAAAATTTAATGTTGTGTCATATTTGAGTTTTCGTATCTGGGGTCATATTAATGATATATCTTCTGTATGCCCCACAAAATAAAATGCAATATTAATTTGTATTAATTTATTCAACTGGCGCATTAAATATTTAAAATAAATATAAAATAAATTTGAAGTCTTTTAATTTATCATCATTTAAATAAAATAGAATTTTTTTTATATAATATTATATTTTTCAACTTCTTAAAATAGTATTATCGTGAATTTTGATATATTGAATGTTCATAAATTATTATTTATATTAATTAAAATTTCAATATACATATTTTTTTAATATATTCTAAAAAATAATTAAAATTTTTGCATCTAATAAATGAAAAAGTTAAGATCAAAAGCTTACCATAAAGTCAAAGTTATAACTGTTAGCCAAGATATAATTTTATTTGTTAATATTTATGGCAGTGCAGAGTGCACCTACTTGTGTGCTAATGAGTCGACCTATTTGACACATGAATCTGGAGATGTACGTGTCCTTTTGTTGATGCTGTTTTATATATCTTAGATATCATTCTTATCATTTGTCTACCACCGACCTAATACCTAAAATACACATATAAATCGTTAAGATCCGACATTACTCTTTTACAGTCCATTTAGCCAATCAGATCAAGCGGCGAAAGTCAGCAGCTTGACGCACGAGAATTTCTCAGGAGGTCACTCATCCCAATACTACTCCATTCATCCTAGTTTAACCCAACATCCCTCTCCCCAAGAAGTATAGAAATATGCTCTTTGGGAGACAGAAACCCATGACTTCGTTTTGATATCAATTGTTAGGATCAAACACTTACCACTAGACCAAAAGCTATAGCTGATAATCAAGACACAACTCTATTTCCTTTTACTCAGCGCAGAGTGCACTTACTTAGGTGCTAATGGGTCGAACTGTAAGGCCCATGAGTCCGAGGATGTGCGTATCAATCTGCTTGTGCTATCTTACTCTTCCTCTACCGCTTGCCCAGTCATCAGTAGAGAAAATATTACCCATTAAGATCTACCGTTGCTCTTTTATGGTCTATCTAGCCAACCAGATCAAACGACACAATGTCACAAGTTGTCCGTACGAGAACTTCTATCATAATACTACTCTCATTCATACATGTTTAACTCAACACACAAATTTTTTTTTTAAAAATATTTATTTATTGTTATAATTTTTATAAACAAAATAATATATGATTTTTTAGATATATATTTTTTCTGTTTTTTAGTAATAATTTCACTCAATGATATAAGCATTTTTGATATAATAGTTTTTTATAATAATATTTAAAATTTCATTATATTCATTATATTATATCAATAATTTTAATAAATTTTTTAACATCAATACTTACTAATTTTAATAATTAATTACATAAAATAACACTAACTACATCGCACGCGTAAATTGTTAGCTTTTATCTTTATATATTAAAAAAATAAATTTCTGCTATATTTAGTAAGTTCATGCCAAAACAGTTTGTTAAATAAGGAATAAAGAAGAAAAACTGTTTCCTAATATATTTAATAAATTTACGTTGAGAATAACAATAAAATTGGTTGTCTCTCTTGACTTTTCGAATCACTGTTCAAATACCTATTAGATAAAAAAACTTAAAATATTTGATAGTTGATAAATAATCTGTGAAGGGAAATAATATTTCCGATTTTAATTGATATATTTTGTTGAATATATTTCCCTAATATTATGTTTTCCTTGTTGATTTGATTGTGTATAATATTTAATTATGGTTTTGCCTTTCTAGATAATTATGTTAAGATTTTATTGTGATATGATTTCTTACTTGAATTTAATTTCCTATTGATAAGATTATGTGGAATATTAGGTTTTATCTTTCTAGATATTATCTTTGGGATAAATATCTTCTAGATATAATATTTATGATAATGATTTACATGATATGATATTATTGATTTGTTTCTAATAGAATTCTTGTTTACCATATCTTGTAGATTTTTTGGAAGATAAATTCTAGGAGATATGAAAGCTATATATATGATGTGATCAACGTGAAGTGATGGTGGGAAAATAGAGAGAAGATTGTAGAGAGAGACTAAGAGAAATTCATAGAGTTTTAGTGGAGGAGTTTTTTCGTGGGAAAGTTTTCGTGGTGCTCTCTCTTCCTCGGTTAATATTCACTCACTTGTGCACGTTCAGAATTTCAGAGAAAATCCTATTCAAGAGACGTGCTGCGTTTTGAAGAGTGTTGATCCCGTGTTACTCTGAGTGTTGCCAACATCTACAGACAACATCCGTAACGATGTTGACTGAAGATTACATCTAAATTGATTGTGTTTTTCGGGATCAAGTTTTGCTTTCTTGTTAACGTTTTAATATTGTTGGTAGTTTTAGAAAGCTTTATTTTCTCAACTTGTTGAGAAAATTGATTTTTGTCATAATCACTAGTGATAGGTTTTTGTGTAAACGATTTGGTTTTTCTAGTGATTAATTTTTGCCATAAGGCACCGCACAAGTATTTATACTTGTGCATATTTAATATCGTCCATCTATTTATTTCAAGTCAATTTGTGTTATAAAAGTTAAGTTTCCGCTGCATGTAGATGTTGTCCGAGATGTCGTAACATCTAGCACAACACCTAATTCTGATAAAACAAAAATTTACTGTTTTTAATCTTATTCTGATATTTACATTATCCTTTGATATCTGTCGGACGAAATAAACCTTACAAGTGGTATCAGAGCCTACTCTTGATATACTAAGTGCTGATTCTGGTTTTTATTTTGTTTTGACAGAAATATTTAATGGACACATCACTTGCAAACGGAGCACTTCGACCACCAGCTCCTAAACCTCCTGTCCAACAAGAGTTTCGACCAAGGAATGAAGAAAAACGCTGGTTGCAAGTGAATCATTTAGGTGTTGCCCTAGGTGTTGCCACTCCTGGCCGCAACATCTGTGAAAAATCAGTTTGTTTGAAATCCACGTCTTCTGGAAATTTCAGTGAAGATGATTTGGAAGCTGATGGTGAAGAAATCACTCTTGAGAGTGTGCAAAAGCTATATGAAGAGTTGTTTGTAGATTGGACCAAAAGAAATAAGTTGAACTCAAGTCTTATGAAGGAAAACATTGATCTAAAAGCTGTGGTTGCCAAACTTGAAGTAATCCTGAGCGAAAAGGACTTAGAACTAGGTAAGACCAAAGAAGAGCTTCAAAAGGCAACTGAAACTTTATCCAAGTTCAACTCAAGCACATCCAAGCTTGATTCCATACTCTTGATGGGAAGAGATGACAAGAAAGGTTTAGGTTTCAAAGACAGTGTGTTTGAAATAGGTGAGTGTTCAAAATCTACTGTGTTTGTGAAAGGAAAAACTGAAACATTCACACCATCTCAAACTACATCTTCAACCAAAAGCTCTCCACCAAAAAGACAACATACTACACATGTCCCTAAGAGAAGAAAACGCAGGTATGTATGTCATTATTGCTTTAAGCCTGGTCATATCAGGCCCTACTGTTTTAAACTCAGGGATGATCGCATGAATCAAAAGTCGAGCCAGATGTTGCCCCGAATGTTGTCCAACACTTTCCGCAACACCTCCCACCATCGACCTACAGTAAGACAAATTTGGGTACCAAAGGTAAAAACTCACTGTAATGTTGTCTATACTTCATTGAAAACTGACACTGCAGGTCATTGGTACTTTGATAGTGGAAGCTCACGCCACATGACAGGTTCAAGAGAACATCTCACTGATTATGTTGAACAAAAATGTGGTAGAGTAACATATGGAGGGGGGGCTAAAGGAAAAATTGTTGGAAAGGGTACTTTGAATGTTGAAGGACTGCCAAAGCTCCACAATGTGCTTCATGTCGAAGGATTAAATTCAAATTTGATAAGCATAAACCAATTGTGTGATGATAATTTGCATGTCAAGTTTGATAAACATACTTGTGAAGTTTTTGATGAAACTAACTTGTGCATTATGACAGGTACAAGGTCTTCGGACAATTTCTACCAAATAGGTGAAGAGCTTTCATGCAAACATGCAGAAGTTAGTGAACTCGACCTATGGCATCAAAAACTTGGACATGCTAATTTCAAAACCATGAAGAATTTGAGTAAGTACGATGCTGTACGAGGTATGCCTAACCTATCATCTAGTACACCATATGTTTGTGGAGACTGTCAAAAAGGTAAGCAAACTCACATGTCACATCACAGCAACACGTTGCCTCACTTTGGGACAACACGTTGCCTCGAATTGCTACACATGAATCTTATGGGTCCTGTGGAAGTGAAAAGTTTTGGAGGTAAGAAGTATTCATTTGTTTGTGTTGATGATTTCTCACAGTTTTCATGGATAAGTTTCATTAGGGAGAAATCAGACACTTTCAATGTATTTAAAAAATTGGTCACAAGGATTACAAACTTTCATAATTTGAAGGTGACAAGGATAAGGACTGACCATGGTAAGGAATTTGAAAACTCCTCATTCTCATCTTTTTGTGACAAGAAAGGTATTTCACATGAATTTTCTGCTCCAAAGAAACCACACCAAAATGTGATAGCCGAACGTAAGAATAGAACACTTCAAGAAATGGCAAGGGTGATGTTGACTTCAAAGTGCATTTCAAAGCGTTTTTGGGCAGAAGCCCTTAACACCACATGTCATATTTCAAATAGGGCGTATTTGAGAAGTGGTTCGACTATGACATCGTATGAGATAATTATGGGAAAGAAGCCTAACCTTAAATATTTTCATGTTTTTGGTTGTGTGTGCTATGTTTTGAATGACATGGATAAACTTGCAAAATTTGATTCAAAGAGTGATAAATGTTTGTTTTTGGGATATGCAAATAATAGTCGAGCTTACCGCATGTTTAATTTACGAACTAGGACTATTATGGAATCCATTAATGTTGTTTTTGATGACTGTGCAGATTTGAAGAAGAAAACAGTTGAAGATGATGTGGATGAGTTTCTGGAAATTCCAATATCACTGGAAAATGCAGATGTTGCCCCAGATGTTGCAACATCTGACACAACACTTGACACTGAAGTCACTGAAGCTGAGGACAGAACGAATAACGATGATGGACAGAATATTCCAAGTAAAATTCAGAAAAATCATCCATCATCTCAAATAATTGGAAGTATGCATGAAGGTGTCCAAACTCGAAAGAAAGAAAAAGTGGATTATCGAAAAATGGCTGGACTTATTTGCATGAGCTCCTTATACTCACAGATTGAGTGAATATCTACTGGTAATTGGCTTCAAACGAGGTGAGGTAGACAAAACTCTTTTTATTCAAAAATCTAAAGGTGAGATTCTTATTTGACAAGTCTATGTTGATGATATAATCTTTGGTTCCTCATCTCAAAAGCATGCTGATAATTTTGTTTCTTTTTGTGTCACTTTCAACTGCTGAATCCAAATATGTGGCAGCAGGAAGTGGTTGCACTCATCTTTTGTTGATGAATCAAATGATTGAATACTATGGACTTTCAAGTGAAACTTTAGTTGTATACTGTGATAATTCTAGTGCAATAAACATTTCAAAAACCCAGTACAACACTCTCGAACCAAACACATTGACATTCTTCATCACTTTATTCGAGATCTAGTAGAGAAAGGATTGATTCGGATGGAATTTGTTGATACAAATAACCAATTGACCGATATATTCACAAAAGCATTAGACTTTGAGAGGTTCTTCAACCTTAGGAAATCTTTCAGCATGTGTTCTGCCTGATCATTCATAGATGTTGTCTCAGATGTTACAACATCTCGGACAACACCCAACATGCATGTGCATTTCTAGGACTTAGACATACTGCATTTGCATTCATACTGTTATATGATGTGTTATCACAATGTTGCATAAATCTTCTGGTGCACTTACAATTTCTTGTTCTATCTAAACTTAGCACACTTGAAGATGCTTAACAATCTGATTAAATCACAAAATAGTTGAAGGATGATCATGTACTCCATGACATTGTCCCATACGAAAAGTGACTTGAAAAGATTGAGTAAAAAGAAAAATCAATTATGCATATGCTCTGTATCAGAAGAAAAGATGGGAAAAAGCTACCTAAAAGAGTCCAATGAAGACTGTGCTTTTAGTGTGAGAGCTACCTCTTCTGAATTTAATACAAAGGGCAAAAATAGAAGAAAATGGAAAAAGCTACCTAGAGGAGTCCTAAAGAAGACCGTTCTTCTAGTGTGGGAGCTACCACTTCTATGATCAGAAAGTTGACAAGTCTTTAAGTGTGAAGAAAAAAAAAATCAAAATTGTTTTTCTGGAATTGTGCGTGTTGTCAGAAGATGTTGCCAACATTTGTGCCAACATTTCTTTTCTGAACATATCTCATATTTGTTTTCATGTTTCTATTCCGTTACATTCTGTTATTAGGCATAAATAAGTCATGCATAAACATAACATTGTGAATATTGTTGGTCAAGAGGGTATGCGTATTTCAATAGAGAAAATTTGATGAAAATCCGGATTTTGCTAGAAATCCAATATTTGTGATTTTTTATGGTTCGGTGGTGTTAATTCGATGTGTGCTTCAATTCTGGAATTTTTTGAAATGATTCTTGACGCAATTATTCAGTAATTTTGGATAGTGATTACTCGCTAAAGCTGATTTTGTCTCTTATGAGAACTTAGTTTCTGACTATTGTCTGGCTATGGAGGTGGATGTCCATTCTGGACAAAAAAAGGGAGAAGAAGCGACTCAAACTCAAGGGACTGTGAATTGAAAGGATCACATGATACCATCTATCTGATATCTTTACTTTATTTCATTTTTAATATTCTGCTCTGTTAAAGTTCTGCTTCCCTTATGTGATTCTGTTTTAATGAACTGTTAATGATTTTTGCAGGTGTTGTCTCAGGTGTTGCCAACACGACGAACAACACCCGTACTAACTTGATTTTATTCAGGGGGAGAAAAATTCTCATATTAAGGGGGAGTTAATTGGAGTTTAACTGAGAAGCTGAGTTTGATTTGATTTTGTCCAGAAAGGCAAAAAGGGGGAGATTGAAGGGAAATAATATTTCCGATTTTAATTGATATATTTTGTTGAATATATTTCCCTAATATTATGTTTTCCTTGTTGATTTGATTGTGTATAATATTTAATTATGGTTTTGCATTTCTAGATAATTATGTTAAGATTTTATTGTGATATGATTTCTTACTTGAATTTAATTTCCTATTGATAAGATTATGTGGAATATTGGGTTTTATCTTTCTAGATATTATCTTTGGGATAAATATCTTCTAGATATAATATTTATGATAATGATTTACATGATATGGTATTATTGATTTGTTTCTAATAGAATTCTTGTTTACCATATCTTGTAGATTTTTTGGAAGATAAACTCTAGGAGATATGAAAGCTATATATATGATGTGATCAACGTGAAGTGATGGTGGGAAAATAGAGAGAAGATTGTAGAGAGAGACTAAGAGAAATTCATAGAGTTTTAGTGGAGGAGTTTTTTCGTGGGAAAGTTTTCGTGGTGCTCTCTCTTCCTCGGTTAATATTCACTCACTTGTGCACGTTCAGAATTTCAGAGAAAATCCTATTCAAGAGACGTGCTGCGTTTTGAAGAGTGTTGATCCCGTGTTACTCTGAGTGTTGCCAACATCTACAGACAACATCCGTAACGATGTTGACTGAAGATTACATCTAAATTGATCGTGTTTTTCGGGATCAAGTTTTGCTTTCTTGTTAACGTTTTAATATTGTTGGTAGTTTTAGAAAGCTTTATTTTCTCAACTTGTTGATAAAATTGATTTTTGTCATAATCACTAGTGATAGGTTTTTGTGTAAACGATTTGGTTTTTCTAGTGATTAATTTTTGCCATAAGGCACCGCACAAGTATTTATACTTGTGCATATTTAATATCGTCCATCTATTTATTTCAAGTCAATTTGTGTTATAAAAGTTAAGTTTCCGCTGCATGTAGATGTTGTCCGAGATGTCGTAACATCTGGCATAACACCTAATTCTGATAAAACAAAAATTTACTGTTTTTAATCTTATTCTGATATTTACATTATCCTTTGATATCTGTCGGACGAAATAAACCTTACAATCTGTAATTGTTAGACCTCTTAGTTTTGGTGATGACAAAAAATAACTTATTGTTTTAGATTAAGTTACCATTTGCTCTGTACTACATGTGTTGTATATTTTCTGCTCGCAAGCGCACGGTTGTCAAGTTTTAATATATAAGAATAAAATATTGGTCCTGATGCTGCACGAAATTCGGGTGACCAAGTTATTATGAGAGAATATCCACTACTTCTGCGTCCATACCAGTAAACTTCAGGGTCGCCACTTATGTCACGATTTGAGGATAGATGTGTCAGGAGACAGCCGGCGAAAAATCCTCCAACATTCAAGTTAGCAAATGCCTCAAATATGTACTCACAAAAGCTAGAGACTTTTGGGGCATATAATGAGATAATGTGAATGTCCCTTTAAAATGGAGAGATAACTCCTATTTATAGACTTCCATGACGGGCCATGGGCTTGAACCTCATGGGCTCTCTATTGAGCCTATTCCCTTAATCAATGGTCCATACCAATCTTTACAACTTTAATCAATTTTTAATTATGCCGAACTAATATTCATAAAAATAAGAAATTTTCTAGACTAATACCCATCATAAGCCCCCCACTCTCGAACACCTACACTCTAATGAAGGTGATCGAGAGTACTAATTCAACCGAAGAAAAAGCTTTCCCCCACGCTCCCAAATAAAATAAAATATTAGTAAATTAACAACAAATTCGTTTTTCTCTTCATTTTAATTCTTCCACTAGGTCAAAACCTTCCTCCCTATATAAGGGTCCCACACGCCTCACTATTCTCCAGAGTCCCCGCCGCCATGTCAGGTATTTTCTCTGCTCTTCTTTTACTCTTTGGATGATTGCTCCATGAAACCATCGTTTCTCTTCTCCCTTCTACTTGGTTTACTCTTATAAATCTGTGAGGCACCCTGGGACTCTCTGATCCCGGCGCCTCGGTCTGATCGTCTTGTGGCCTGTAAACCGCTCAAGTTCTAAAAAATGGTGGTTTGTTTTGCCTTGGAAACTATATGACAAACTAGACCATTTTTGATAGCTTTGACTATTCGATGTGCATCTCCTCCTCTTCGTCGGGAAAAGTTGCCGTAGACCGTCGTTCTGCGCCACCTGCCACTCCTCCACAACCTCATCGACATCCAGCTGTTGCATCCCTGAAGCATCGAACAAGCAGAAATCCGACAACGCCGCCAGCCCCCCACGTGGCTTGGTCTTCCGGCGTCCAGTGCCGACGGGAACGTTTCGAGGGCTCCGCCGGCTGTCCAGTTTCTTTGAAAGCCCTTACAAAAGTGTCTGGGTCGATTAACATTATAGTTGTTGAAGTAACTGAACTTGGTTTCCATATTTCTTGCATCTTGGGCATGGGATGATCTGGTGCAGTCGCGCGAGGGCGCAAGCTCGTTCGCTCTCATCGCAGCATGTGGGTGCAAGAGTTGCTATCTTGAGCTTGCTGCTATCTCGGAAGTGGTCGGGACCTCGATTGGCTCGATTCAACAATTGTGCAGCTTGGGTTTGGGATGGGTTGTCTTGCCAATAGTTTGGTTGGGTAGTTTTGTGCAATGAGTTTGATTTGGGGTGGTTTGGGCTAGGGATTGGGCTGAGATTATTTGTGGAATAGATTTGGGTTGGGGTGATTTTGGCTAGGGATTGGGCTGAGATTATTTGTGGAATGGGAATGGATTTGGGTTGGGGTGATTTGGGCTAGGGATTGGGCTGGGATTATTTGTGGAATGGATTTGGGTTGGGGTGATTAATAATCTTTGCAAAATAATATGGGTTGTGCGCCTAACGCTACTCTTCTCGGGTTAGCTGATAAATTTTAAAACTTCTTGCAGGGTGTGCGCCTCGCGGTAAGGAGTACTCCTTACTAATGGCTAGTCGTATGCACAAATCTCCCCTTTCGAGTGATTTTAATTTGGACGAGGCTTCAGATACTTACTCCTGCCACTCTGACACTCCGTCCCTCTTGAGCGATTTGGGTTCTTTGGGTGATCTGACCCTTCTTGGTGACTTGGGCTCTCTGGGTGATGATGATTTAAAAGAAGAACTTGAGAGTTGTTCTACTCCCATCCCCCCAGTGCCTCTACCTCGCCTTCATGGTTCCTCGTTTGGCGATAATCTGGATCGAGAAGTTATTCCTGGGGACCTAGATCAGAGCCTTCTGACACCTCGGGATGTGAAATGCTTGAGTGGTAAACTGGAAATTTCATCTGACTATACGTTTAAGGCTCCTGGAGAGGGGGATTCTTACCACAACCCACCCGCAGGGTATTTTACCGTGACCTTGGCCCATTTTAATAGTGGGTTTTCTATCCCACCTCATTCCTTACTAGTCGAGGTGACTCGTACCTTAGGTGTAAGCTTCAGTCAGTTGTCACCAAACTCACTTACTTATTTTCTGGGATTTTGTTATCGAGCAGACGAGTTTCAAATTCAGGCTACTACTTCTTTGTTCCATTCTCTTTTCTCACTGTGATTCCTTAAGCCTGACTACTCCATCTATTTTCAACCTCGTGCTGGTTGCAAGTTTATGGCCAGACTACGCTCGACTCGAGGGGATTGGCGGTCCCATTTTCTTTTTGTAAAGGACATCGGGTGGGAGGTACCTTCAACTTGGAGCTCTAGTTGTAGTGTTGTGAAAATGAGAACGATTCACCGACACTTGCAAGCTCAGTGTCAAACCTTGGGGTTTTTTGATGATTTATTCGATCCTAAGAGTTTGTTGGCCCGCGGTATCCCTTTTCTTGCTCTAATTGTCTTTTTGCACATCGTTGATGTTTGTGTTTTTTAGTTGTTACGTTTGATTTATGGACCTTTGATGCTTCATTGCCGCTATTTTTTATTTTTTGTAGGGTTGCGCGTGAACTTGGCCACCCTTCAAACTCGCGAAGACACTATGAGGAGGCCTCCTTCTACTGGAGAGAAGAAAAGAGCTGATGACCGTCGCTACCCTCCCGCTCCTCGATCTTCTATTCCTATCTCGGTGTCGCACCCCCAGTCTGGTCGTGGAGGAGGGTCTAGTTCTCACGGTCGCCAGGGGCCTCATCCTATGCCGAATGACAGCCGTGCTCCTGGAGCTGATGCTGATCAAAGAAAGGACCAGTGTACTAGAGGACACGACGATGGCAAGAGGAAGGGTGAAGTGGCCCCTCCGCCAATCTTTAAGAAAGGTCGAGGAGATCCGTTATCGTCTTCTCGAGGCCCTCGGAAGAACTCTCTATTCTTGGAAGGAATTAATGCTAAAGATAGAGTGGGGTCTTTTTGGGATACAGACGATCCTGATATGGTATGGAGAAAGGGGAGGGAGATGATAAGTGACTATGACATGGCCCATCTGGTCCCTCAAACACCCGCTGCTCTATCCCACTCCTTGGCCTTGATAGGTTGCCAGGTGCTTTCCTTGTCTCTCAATGCTTTGTCTGCAGGGATGTTTATGTGATGTAATAAATTGTTTCTTGTTTCTCAGGCTGTGTCTCTGGCCTGTGCTTACCAGGCTCGAGAGGAGAGAGGTCGAGCTGAGGAAGCTCGATTTTGCCGAGAGCTTTCCCAATTAAAGGAAGAAAATGAACGCCTTCGATCGGAGAACATGAAGTTCCAAAACGAGCTTTCTTGCTTGACAAAGAAATGTGAAGAAAAGACCAGAGATGACGAGGAATTACGTAAAGAGCTTGGTTCCCCCTATGATAAGCACCATACCGAGGTGAAGACTGGTAGGATGTTCTTGGCTTCTAAGGCGGGGAAGTCTTTTGTGACGGGTATTGAGGAGAAAGCATTAGCAGCCTTTCGAGTTTCTCCGGCCTATGCTGATGAGGTTTACAGTCACGCTTTTAGGTCTCCATGACGAGGTGGTGCGAGACTGTCGTCGCCAGCTCCGCTTGACCGGCTTGGTTCCTGAGGAGGTGGTTATGAAGATTTCACCTCATGTGCCAGAGTTGGATGATACCGCTCAGGTTGACCTTCTCCCAGATTTTCCTCCAGTGGGGGACGTTGACTGCGAGGTCATTGGTACGCTGCACTTGCTCCCTGCTGATGAAGCTATCGAGGATGGATGATTTTTGCCTTTTCGTGAGCTACGTTATTTTATTTTGAGTAGTACGAGTTGCTATTTTGCCACAGGACTTGGCTGACCTTTATTCTGAGATCGCCTTTCTGCGCAACTATTTTATTCAGTCGTGGTTTATTTTGATTACTATGCCACATGAGCATTATTTTATGTTTTCTTATCTGTCGTACTTTATGCTTGTTGCTTAGTTGAATATGAATTTAGGCATAATTAAGCTTTTATGGTCTCGACGGGAAGTCCTCACCTTAGTGACGAGGTGTAGGTATCTCGGGACTCTATTTTGGTGACCTCTTACAGTGTCTGAGCATTTTCCCACTGGGCTAGCCACGCCTCTTATGCTTGGGTGGCTCTATGTGACATCTTGGGTCTAATGATGACTCTCGCACGCGCTACACTCTATTTTACTTTATTGGGTACAAGGGTCTTTAATTAAATAAAATGATAAGATGATAAATTCAAGATTTTATTGATAAAGGTGACTGAGAAAACAACATCTTGTCACTGATGGTTCTTTAAGTAAAAACCAATAGAAACACACGGTCTACGCGTAAAATTTCTTTAAGTTCGCAATGTTCCATGTTCTTGGTAAGTTTTTCCCGATTTGTTGCTGAAGACGATATGCTCCTCCTTTGATTATCTCGATCACTTTGTACAGGCCTTCCCATTTCGGATCAAGTTTACCTACCTGCCGCAAGATTTGTGCCCTCCTCAAGACTAAGTGCCCTACTTGAAATGAACTATGCTTAACCTTGTTATTGTACGCTCTGGCCATTTGCGCTTTGCACCTTTCTGCACACAGTGATGCCTCATCCCTAAGCTCGTCCACGAGATCCAAAGATAACCTCATTGCTTTTTCATTATCCGTTAGAGTATAATTCTGGACTCTCATGGAAGGTTGTCCGATTTCTGCGGGAGCCACTGCTTCTGCCCCATAAACCAAGTTGAAGGGTGATTCTCCGGTAGAGGTGCGTGACGTAGTCCTATAAGCCCAGAGGGCACTCGGCAGTTCATCCACCCATTTGCCTTTGGCTGTGCCTAATCGTGTTTTGAGGTGCTGCAAGATAGTACGATTTGTAACTTCAGTTTGTCCATTTGCTTGGGGGTTTCCTACGGAAGTGAAGAATTGCTTGATGGAAAACTCCTCACACCACCTTCTTAACTTAGAACCTGAGAATTGTGCTCCATTATCCGAGACAAAGGCTTGTGGTATTCCAAATCTACATATTATATTCTTCCACACAAAGTTTATTATGTCTCTTTCAGCTATCTTAGCTAAAGGTTCAGCTTCTACCCACTTCGTGAAGTAATTGACGGCAACGAGAATGAACTTTCTCTGCCGAGAAGCTATTGGAAATGGTCCCACGATATCCATTCCCCATTGCGCGAAAGGCAAAGGGCTCTCCAAGGGTTGTAAAAGCGTAGCTGGCTGATGATTGATATTTGCATGCTCTTGGCATGCATGACAGTGTCTTACCAACTTTTCTGCATCACGCCTCATTGTAGGCCAGAAAAATACTTGTCGCAGAGCTTTTCCGGCCAATGCCCTTCCTCCTAAATGATTCCCACAAACTCCTTCGTGAATCTCTCGAAGTACATAATTAGCATTACTGGGAGCAAGACACTTCAAGTACGGTAAGGAGTAGCTTCTTTTGTACAACTCATATCGATTACTGTAAATCGAGAGGCTCTTCTCCGAAGCTTTCGGGCTATAGAGGGATCTTGCGGTATGCGTCCTTGCATTAGGAAACTGATTATTTCATCTTTTCAGCTTGGTTCACCCTCTCCAGCGCACATAATGTCAAGAGTTGGTCCCTCCAACTCTTCCTTAGTAATTGCTAGAAAGGTGACCCTTCTACTGTCAATATTCGCCATAGAACTCGCCATCCTGGCTAGCATATCTGCTACTTCATTCTGTGCCCTGGGTACCTGCTTTAGCTCATAGTTTTCTAGATGCGAGAGCAACTCATTAACTCGGAGCCACATTTGGCCATCTTCTCCTCTTTAGCCACATAAGTCCCTTGAAGTTGGTTAACCACAAGCTGGGAGTCACTGTGCGCTATCAACCTTCTTGCTCCTGCGGCTAGAGCTAGCTTTAATCCTATTATAATAGCCTCGTATTCTGCTTCGCTATTTGATGTCGAAAATTGAAGCCTTATGGAATACTGAAACTTGTCTCCCTGAGGATTTTCTAGTAATACCCCAGCTCCACTTCCCGATGCGGAGGAAGATCCATCAACAAAAAGTGTCCAAGCGGGACTGGAACATTCTGCACCCATTATCTCCATTTCTACTATGAAATCCGCGACAACCTGGGCCTTGACCGCTGGGCGCGGTTGGTACTCCAAGCCGTACTTGCTCAACTCGACCGCCCATTTGACCATCCTACCAGATGCTTCAGGGCTGGAGAGTATCTTCTTCAAGGGATGGTTGGTCAACACTACTACCTGATGCGATTGGAGGTAAGGACGTAGTTTTCTTCCTGCAGTGACTAGTGCCAAGGCTAGTTTTTGATATTGGTGTACCGAAGTTCTGCCCCTGCAACGTTTTGCTCACGTAATATACTGGCTTATGCTCGCGCCCTTCCTCTAAGGTTAGCACTGCATTGACTGCTTCGGATGAGACTGCTAGATAAAGGAACAACGTATCTCCTTCACACGGTTTTACAAGTAAGGGTGGTGTGGTCAAGTATTTCTTCAAGCTGTTGAAGGCTTGCTGACACTCGTCCATCCATTTGAATTTATTTCCTTGTCTAAGCACTTTGAAGAATGGCAGGCCTCTATCGGCCGACCGAGAGATGAATCGATTAAGAGCGGCGATCCGTCCTGTTAACTCTTGTATTCCTTTCAACGTCTTCGGAGGATACATGTTCAAAATTGCATTGATCTTCTTGGGATCAGCTTCTATCCCTCTAATTGAGACCATATAACCTAGGAATTTTCCTCCTCCGACCCCGAATGTGCACTTTTCGGGGTTTAACCTCATTTTATACTTTCTCAGAATGCCAAAGCATTCTTTGAGATCTTCAGTGTGGGTTGAAGCCCATATGATCTTGACAAGCATGTCGTCTATATACACTTCCATGTTGCGCCCAACTGTTTTTTCAAACATCTTGTTTACCAACCGTTGGTAAGTTGCCCCTGCGTTCTTTAATCCAAATGGCATCACCTCGAAGCAGTAAATCCCTCGATCAGTTACAAAGCTTGTTTTTTCCTGATCTTCGGGTGCTAGCCGAATCTGATTATAGCCTTGATATGCATCCAAGAAGCTGAGCATGTCGCACCCGGCGGTGGAGTCGACCAATGAATCAATCCTCGGCAACGGGAAAGAATCCTTAGGGCATGCTTTATTCAGATCAGTGAAATCTATGCACAAACGCCACTTGTTTCCCGGCTTCGGAACGAGCACGACATTCGACAACCACTCTGGGTACATGACAGGCCGGATGTACTTAGCTGTTAATAGCTTCTCTACTTCTTCACTGATATGTTTGCTCTTCTCGAGACTGAACGTTCTTTTCTTTTGTTTAATTGGTTTTATCTTTGAATCTGCTTTGAGTGTGTGGAGTGCATACACCTGGGGTATTCCGAGCAATGCTTCATCCTTCCAGGCAAACACATCTGCGTTATTTCTTAGAAAAGCTGTCAGGGCTTCTTCTAAATTAGTTGGCAGACCCGTTCCAACCTTGACCTTGCTCTCGGAATTTCCTGGTATTATTTATATACTCTTCAGTTTTTCTGCGGCTTTAAGTCTCTCGTCTCTTCCTGATTCGCTTTCAACAACATGAACCTCGCTGTTATCCGGATGATGCTCCAACTTCTGCTTACTTCTGGGTGATGAGTCCTTTGGGGCAGCCTGCCTCTTTCGGTGACTTGTTGTCCCCTGCAAGATGATGGCATGACATTCTCTCGCCAATCGGCTATCACCGGTTGCCTCCCCTGTTCCTTCGGGTGTGAGGAACTTAAGTTTCATGTGATATGTAGAGCCTATCGCCTGAAACAAATTTAAGCTAGGCCGTCCCAAAATAATGTTGTATGCTGACGAAGACTTCACTACGAGAAACCTCACCATCTTTGTGGTCCTTAGTGGGTAAGACCCCACGGAAAGGGGAAGCGTAACCTCTCCCAATGCCTCAAATACCTCCCCCGCAAATCCGACCAGAGGGGTATTTACCGGGGGTAGTAGGGCTATGTCAATTCCTAGTTTTACAAAAGCGCTATAGAAAATGATGTCTGCAGAACTTCCTGAATCGACTAGTATCTTTCTCAACCAGAAATTGGAAATGATGGCGGAGATGACTAGGGCGTCATTGTGTTCCCCACGAGGGAACTCCAGGTCACTGTCACCGAACACCATATCTTCCTTCGACTGGACTATCTCAAGCACGGTGTGTGATTTGGTACTAATCGCAGATGGAAGTTCTTGCAATGCTGCGCGAATCAAGGTTTTTCTCGCCCTGTTTGAATCCCCACATGCTGGGCCTCTAGAAATTACTGCGATGACTCCTTAGTAGGCAGGTTCTCCTCTATCCTTTCGGGTCGTTTCCCTTGGTCCTTGTTTCCTCTCAGAGGGCTAGGCTTGCGCTGGAACTCCGGGCGCTTATTGTCCTGCTGATTTCGTGACTTATCCACGAAACTACCCGATTATCCTCGCTTGATGAGTTTCTCTATTTCTGCTCGTAGGACAAAACAGTCTTCTGTGGTATGACCTTTGTCCTTGTGAAAACGACAATATTTGTCAGATTGCTGTCTTTTCGAGTTCTCTTTCATAGGGCGAGGGGGCTGCAAAATACCTTGCTTCTCGGCTACCACTAATATGTCCGTCAAGCGTGAGTTCAGCGGGATGTGCTGGAGATGAGGGCTCTGAGTTACCCGCCTTTCTTCCTTCCTGACTCCAAATTTCTCATCCTCTCTCTTTCTTTTCACAAGATAACGAGGTTCTACAGCTTCTTCGATGCGAATGTAGTTTTCTGCTCTTTCAAGTAATTCTTCCAAAGTACTCGGGGGTTTCCCCGCTATTGACTCTTTGAATCTCCGATGACGGAGGTTCTGCTGCATGATTCCTGCCAGTAAATCGTGATTGACATACGGGACCTCTTGAACGGCCTGAGTGAATCGTTGTACGAACTCTCTCAGGCTCTCTCCCTCTCTTTGTACTATGGTGAACAAATAAGATGCTGTTTCGGGATACTTCCTATTAATGGAGAACTGTTGTAGAAAACGTATGGTGAGTTCCTCCAGGCTGCCTACTATCCCCGTGGGTAGCTTGTTGAACCAAGTAGGGGCTTGTCCTGATAGGGTAGTTCGAAAGATTTTACAGTAAGCAGCGTCGCTGATGTCATAGAGGTCCGCCTTTGCATAAAATTTTTCGAGGTGATCTTGTGGATCCCCTTCTCCTCTATACTCAGGTAGGTTTGCTATCTTCAATCCAATCGGCATCATTTCCGCTAGTACGGCTGTGGTGAAAGGGCTACGTCGTGCAGGTGAAATTGCCATTGCAACCTCTTATCGTCTCTTGGCGTGGAGTTTCTGACAGGAAGGAGGTGCCTGGCTATGAGCCTCGTCATCTTGAAGTGCAGTCCCCTTCTTTAGGTTTTTCGGCGGCACGTTGTTGGTCCCGACTACCTCTCTCTCTGGCAAGATTCTCTCTGAATGATGTGAATGGGCTCCTTCGCCGTGCGCTCCCCTGTTCTCGCGGTCCTGCTGCCGAGTCGCGAGGTATTGCGCCACGGCCTCGGCTGCAACCCGAGATGCTGCTTCCTCCATCAATGCCTTTAGAACCTCGGACGAGATCTGGAACTCCTCCTGCTGCAGGCGAGTTGGAGGAGGGCACCCATGCTCCTCTTGGGCATTATGAGTCGTACGCGACTGTGTTTGCGTTCTCAGTGATCAGGTGGCAGGCTTCCCACAGACGACACCAAACTGATGCTGCACGAAATTCGGGTGACCAAGTTATTATGAGAGAATATCCACTACTTCTGCATCCACACCAGTAAACTTCGGGGTCGCCACCTACGTCACGATTTGAGGATAGATGTGTCGGGAGACAGCCGGCGAAAAATCCTCCAACACTCAACTTAGAAAATGCCTCAAATATGTACTCACAAAAGCTAGAGACTTTTGGAGCATATAATGAGATAATGTGAATGTCCCTTTAAAATGGAGAGATAGCTCATATTTATAGACTTCCATGATGGGACATGGGCTTGAACCTCATGGGCTCTCTATTGAGCCTATTCTCTTAATCAATGGTCCATACCAATCTTTACAACCTTAATCAATTTTAATTATGCCAAACTAATATTCATAAAAATAAGAAATTTTCTAGACTAATACCCATCAGGTCTCACGAGAAGTGTATTAAAAAACGGATACCAGTGCTTGTAACTAAAATAGTTACGATTTTATCTAGAAGTAAAAATTAACGGTTTGGTTTGCTTAAAATGAATTAATTGTAAATAAATATTAATCTATTCACCGAATTAGAGTATATCAATGAGAGAAAATATTTAGAGGAGTAATTTCACTAAATTTTCATGATAATTATTCCCGGTTGAATTTATATTCATGAATTCCAATTATTTAATACCAAGAACACTTAATTATTTTATTCCCCATTTCTCAAGTGACGAATAAATTGTATCATTCAAACTTCGATTTAAACATTCATAATAAAAATTTAATTTTAAATGATATATGCCAACGATGTTCTTACCTAGGCATCGCTAGAGTTATATGCCTTCCAGACAATATAAAGATTCAACGACGTGTCTCTAATGATCTATAAAATTAGCCCCTCTCTCGAGTTGTAGAATTAATCAGACAACACACAATTTATGGTCAGTAAACTGAAGTCAAATAAAAAAAGAAACACAATTAAACTAAAACGAATTCAATCACATAAACCACTGAGTCAAACTTATCGTATCAACAAAGTTACGTCACCCTCTAGAATAGAAAAGCTACTTCATAACAAAATCTAAACAAAAACAAAACATGTCCGAAGGTTTAGACATCGCAACACAAGAAATAAAAAGGCGAAAGATTAGATGACAAATCAGAAGTGGCATCTTTATCCCCAGATTTGTCATTCTTTGTCTTCATGATCGATCTTTTCGCTCCGATTCTTATTCTCCAGTGTGTGTTCATTTCTCATTGTGAATCCTTTCTCTCAAAATGGCTCTCGTTTCATCTGCAACCCTAGCATCCTTTTTATGTTTCGTCCGGGCCGTAAACTCAAGCCTATTAGTCGAGTTTTCGCAGGTACTAGCACCGCGGCACTGCTGGTCCAGTGCCTAGGCGCCCGCTGGGTCGAGGGTATGGCACCGCCGCCCTTTCACATTAGCGCCTATGCGCTTCTTGTTCGGTGCTCCTGGCGCTGCAACGCTGATGGTTCAGACGTCCTAGCAGCTGTGGAGTCTATTTTCTTCCTTGAAGCCTTAGCGTTGCAGCTCTTGTTCCTTGGCGCTACAGCGACAGTCCATCAACCGTTCAACATCAAAATTTGTCCTTAATCGCCATCAATCATCTGACAGTCGTTTATCTCCTGCACGACACAAAAACAACAAATACCACGCGTAATTATGTCCGCAACTATCATAATTCAAATGGATTCTCATATAAATTAACTGCAATTGTTGTATTCAACTGCTTCATTAGAATCAATCTTTTCAACCAGTCTTGCAATACTAAGCTACTCGACCGCCTCTTGTACATTAGTTTGTGGAAAACTACTCAACCACTCACTCTATCCAAGAATATCTATAAACAATTGAGTCAAAACACCTTACAAGCATTTACTTACTTTTCAGAAATATTGGTAGACTGACCTGTACCCACAAACAAGATGTAAGAAGATCAGAAGCTTTCCACAAAAGTCTAGGGGCAGAGGTAGTTATTTATGCTGTTAGTGGTCGTTTTATATCGGATTTTGTATATCTCTATCTGCTCATTAAATCAAAGGTACAATAAAGGAATAAAGGACGAAAACAACAACTCTTTTGTACTAATGCTCATTTAATGAGCTACAGTTAAACATTGAACGGAAATTTTTATAAGGTAATATATATAGGGAATGCCAAGTAGGGCAAATTGCATAGACGATACAAGCTTTCATTCTTAAAAAGACTTTCGAGCGCTTATCATTTTGATACTTACTCACTGCTCATCAGTCCTCGCTCCAAAGTATTTATTCAGATCATCAGGGATCTTCAAGGGTTTCTGCCAAACCACTCGATCGTTTCTTGCCAAATCATTTGAGAAGTTTCTCGACATTTTGAGTAGAATGATTCATCATCTTATATCTATATTGATTGTTAGACTGTGTATCTTAATTGTTGTAAAAAGTTACTAGGAGTTACAAAAGTTTTACAACTTTTGTAAAACTAAATTCTTCTAGTGTAATCATTCCATAAATGAAAGAAGAGGTGATGTAGAAAATTGAGTCTCCAAAAATCCATAAATATCACTTATGTTATTTCCTTACTGCATTTACTTATCTTATTTAAAGTGCTTTATTTGAGTATAAATTAGTCATAAGTTTCATCGGAATGTTTTCACACAATTTGTGGTCCGACCATTTCTTAAGAAGTTGATAAAGTATGGTTTTGAAATTTAACACCATAAAGACTAGTCACACTGTTTGATAGGGTTTAGAAGAAAATTTTAAAAGTGTTTATTCACCCCCTTCTAATTCTAATCCGATCATGACAAGTAGTATCAGAGCGGGTTTCTCTCAACCTCTTATATTCATTTATTCATATGGCTTCTTTCAACAAAATTTCTATGTTTTTAAAAGAAGATTATGAAAACTGAAAATTTTGCATGCACAAACGCATGCACACACTTATATGCACAAGACGATGACTTGTCATATGTCATTACTAATGGTTCAATGAAATTCCTAAAGACAAATACATCTATTTCCATAACTGAAGGTGCTTCATCAGATGGTGGAAAAGCACATATCGAAATGGAGGACTAAAGAAAAAAAGAAGGCTAAACTAGACAATGTGGCCAAGGATAAGCTTTAGCATGATAGAAATTGGATTTCAATTCAGTGAATGCGATAAATGTGTTTATACATAAAGAACAATGAAAATGATTGCCATATTATATCTTTATGTAGATGACATACTTATCATTGGTAGCAATGATAAGATGGTTAAATCCAACAAAAAGTGGTTAAACTCAAGATTTGATATGAAAAATTTGTTTAGTCGATGTGATAGTTGGAATTAAAATACATAGAACATCAGAAGAGCTAGTTCTAAGTTAGTCACATTTTGTGGACAAAATCCTTGATAAATTCAACAAGGATGATGTTGCATTGGCTAGAACCCCGATAGATACAAGTCAACATCTATCAAAGAATCGTGGTGAGAGTACCTCTCAATTAGAATACTCTCGAATAATTGGAAGTCTGATGTACTTAATGAGTTGTACAAAACCAGACTTAGCTTATGCAGTAAGAAAATTGAGTAGATTCACGAGTAATCCAGGGGTTGAATACCGTAGAGCAATTATCAGATTGCTAAGGTACTTAAGGTATAGTCGTGGCCATGGACTGCACTATACAAAATATCCCACTGTTATTGAAATATACAATTACGTAAACTGGATATCTGAGATCAAAGACTCAAAATCTACAAGTGGTTTGTATTAAATATAGAAAGTACAACAATTGAGTGGAAATTTTCTAAACAAAATGTAATAGTCAGATCCACGATGGAATCTTAGTTTATAGCTCTTGACAAGTGTGTTGAAGAGGCTGAATGGTTGCGTCTATTCTTATAAGATGTTCCAAGATGGGCAAAACCTATGCTGGCTATATGTATACATTGTGATAGCCAATCTACGATTGAAAAGGTACAAAATAATATGTATAATCGTAAGTCTAGGCATATATCTCATAGACACAATACCATTAGACAACTACTCTCAACTGAAGTTATCTCTGTTGACTAAATAAAATCAAAGGATATTATAGCAGATCTTCTAACCAAATTATTAAATAGAGAGTTAGTTGCGAAATCGTCAAGGAGAATGTGGCTTAAACCTATGTAATAAATTGATGTGAAGGAAAACCCAACCTACACTGATTGGAGATCCCAAGAACTCGATTCAATGGGACAACTCGGTTTTATGCGTTTTGGGTAGTTTTGTATTGTTTGTGACGGAAATCATATATTCGAATCTCATATATGATTATCAAATAAATTCATACTTTTATGTAGGATCTTTGTAGTTGATTTACTAACCTTTGTCCGGAGATAACAATGTTCTTCGATGGTCCGAAACCGATCACGAATGGAAAGGAATCAAGTTTTCACAACCCAAATGCTCCAAATAAAAGTGATATATTTGTTGCAAACTTTTTAAGAATGTCTCGGCCGTTCCCTTTCTATGAACCAACATGTAATGGAAGTTAAAGATAGATTTATCCAAATAAATAACTACTCCCTCTCATAATTCAAAATCAAACTTTTGAATTATTTGGGTCGGGTCAGGTCGGGTTAGCCCTCATGGGCGACCCATTAACCCATTAGTTATTTCTTACATATCCCACTCGCACATGAGGGCTAGACATCTTGCCTAGATTTATCACAATCATATATCACCAATTTCATACAAGCAAATGGATCGTGTGACCAACGAGCATATTAAATCAGAGCTCAGAGCTATACACCGGTTAAGGATATATAGCAGCTCAATTCAAAAACATATTTATGAGGACATTTTACTCGTTATACCTCAGATTTATTTTATTACACTAATCAATGTATCTCTTGTCCCAAAATAAAATTTAAAAGAGCATACTTGATTCAAAATTATTCATATCTTCATGTATTCACAATTATGTTCTAACAACGAAGTTAAACCGGCTTGTGAATATAAAATAAGTGTCAAAATAAATCTTTCTTTCCCACTAGAATCTTTCAATCTTTATTTTAGCTGCTTTCTTAGACATGTACCTCATCATCGAATCGTTCATGGCTATTAATATCATGCTAAATTAGCATCACTAAAATAATATTAAAGAGACTGTTGAAAGTCTTAAGGGTATAATATTAAGTATATATATATAAACCTATGGATCTCACACAATGATCTGGGACTCGAATAATCATTATCCAAATGGTCACTCCAGCACACGCGGTATGAAACACGTGCTACGATGTGTTTCTTCCTCTTTAAAATGTATGTCACAAAAAAAATATTCACATCGTACAGATCTTAGTTCAAGTGCATATCAACACTTAACTTGAGTTTTCTTTTTACTTATCCTCCAACATGTATCAATATAAAGAAAACTCTAATCTGGCTATAAGACAAGTTAAATGGATTGTGGGAATATCCATTTCGATTACAATAAAATCTTTATAAGTAATCTCATCTTGATAATTTATAACAAGGCAACATATGTATGGATTTGTTCTCAACAAAACCAATATCGTCTCATCTCTGCATGTTTCTCAACACCAGAGGTGATTCCTCGTGTGAGAGAGACAATCTCAACTTGTCAGACATACATTCAACTTTCATATTAGTAATTCATAAAGTGTACACATTACACATGATGAAAATATCATTATAATAATGAGTACAAAGTTTTAAATACATGTGTTTAGTTACAATCATATCCTACGTAGTCCAAGAGATCTAATATGATCTATAAATATGTCTCTTGGTATTGGCTTAGTAAATGGATCAGCCACCATCATGCGTGTAGGAATGTATTTCAAAATCACTTCTTTCTTTTCAACTATATCTCTGATAAAGTTGTACTTCGTGTCAATATGTTTGGTTTTTCCATGGTATTTGGGGTCTTTTGTGTAAGCAATTGCCGATTGAATATCACAATAAATCGTTAAAGCTCCCGCTGGACTGCTTACGATACCCAAATGACATAGGAATCTCTTTAACCAAACACTTTCTTGCACTGCACAAGCACATGCCACAAATTCTGCTTCCATTGTGGATAGTGATATACAAGTTTGTTTCTTGCTTCTCCAAGAGATGCATCCATTATTTAGCAAGAAAGCATAACCAGAAGTTGATTTACGCTAATCTAAATCACCACCCCAATCAGCATCTGTGTATCCTTTCAGTGTTAAATCTTTTCCTTGATAACAAAGGAAGTAATCTGTAGTGCCTTTTAGGTATTTTAGAATCCTTTTAACTGCACTCCAGTGTCTTCTTCCTGGATTAGATTGATACCTGCTGACCAGACCCACAGCATAACAAATGTCGGGACGAGTACACATCATTGCATACATTAAACTCCCAACAGCACTAGAATATGGAACTTTAGACATCTCATGGATTTCTTCAGAAGTGTTTGGGCACATTTCACGACTTAAGCTTTCACCTTTGGCCACAGGAGTGTCAATGGGTTTGCAATTTGACATTCTAAATCGTTCTAGAATCTTTTTAATGTAAGATTCTTGAGACAGTGCAAGAAGTCTCTTAGAACGATCTCTGTGAATTTTAACACCTAGGATGTAATCTGCCTCACCCATATCCTTCATCTCAAAATTTGAGGACAACCATTTCTTAATGGTTTCTATATACTCCTTGTCATTCCCAGCTAACAACATGTCATCGACATAAAGAGATAGAATCACAAACCTTTTATTGGATCTTTTCACATATACACAATGGTCTTCATCTATCATAATGAAGTCATATGAGATTATTGCTCTGTGAAATTTCAAATACCATTGTCTAGAAGACTGCTTAAGGCCATAAATTGATCTATTCAATTTACAAACTTTGTTTTCTTGACCCTTAACAACGAAACCTACTGGTTGTTCCATGTAAATTTCTTCCTCAAGTTCTCCGTTGAGGAAAGCAGTCTTTACATCCATTTGATATAATTCTAAATCCAAATTAGCAACTATGGCCAATAATAAACGAATAGAAGTAAATCTCACCACTGGTGAAAAAGTTTCTTCATAATCAATACCCTCTTGTTGACTATAACCTTTCGCCACTAGTCGAGCCTTATACCTCTCTATAGTTCCATCAGACTTTCGTTTAATTTTGAGAACCCATTTGTTCCCAATAGCTTTACGTCCCTTTGGAAGTTCAACTAGTTCCCAAACTTGGTTTGATTTCATTGAATTCATTTCTTCATCCATTGCATTCATCCATTTGTCCTTTGAAGGACAAGATAGAGCCTCAACTATGTTTTTAGGCTCTTCATCATCTATTGCGGATATGACATAAGCATGCCCTTCAATCTCATAGTGACGTTTGGGCATACCTTTCCTATTACTCTTTCGAAGTTGGGGATCAGATGGATCAAAATGATCAGGATTGCTCCCACTAGGATCACATGAACCATTGTGATCATGATTGTTCCCATTGGAATTAATCCCACTCGGATCAAATGAATCATTGTTATTAGGATTTCTCCCGTTGGAATCAAACAATAATTCATCTACTTGAGCTTTTGATGATTCATTTGGCAACAACTCATTATCTGAATTACATAACTCAAATAAAGGTTCATTTCCCTTTATTTCACCTCTCTTAGGAAAGTCATTCTCCAGAAATTTTACATTTCGCGATTCAATCTCCGTAATGCTTCCATCTTCTTGTTCACAATTGAACACGTAACCCTTAAAATGCTCAGAGTATCTTACAAAAATACATTTCTTTCCTCGAGGACCCAACTTTCCATATTTACTTGTTGAGTCATAAATATATGCAGCTGACCCCCAAGGAATAAGGTTACTTAGATCTGGTTTTATACAAGTCCTATAGTTCATATGGCGTGGAAGGAACTGACTTTGAAGGCACCTTGTTTAGTATATAGGCCGCAGTTAATAAATCATCTCCCCAAAAGGAAATAGGCAAATTAGCTTGCGCCATCATGGACCTTGTCATGTCTAACAATGTTCTATTCCTTCTTTCAACAACACCATTTTGCTGAGGTGTGTAAGGAATTGTCAATTGTCTAATTATTCCCTTTTCATTACATAGATCCTTGAATTGATCAGACAGATATTCACGGCCTCTGTCAGTTCTCAAGGCCTTTATTGTCTTATCCATTTGATTTTCTACTTCATTTGCATAACGTTTAAAACATTCCAATGCTTCAGATTTATGTGAAATCAAATAGACATGACCATAACGAGTGAAATCATCTATAAATGTAATGAAGTAAGAAGCTCCATGTCTAGCCTTCACATTCATTGGACCACATATGTCTGAATGAATAATTTCAATGGAAATACTGCCCTAATTGCTTTTCCAAATGGTTTTCGTGTCATTTTACCAGCAAGACAGTGTTCACAGTCCAACAAATCAAGTTTGGACAGAGAACCTAACAGTTCTAATTTGATTAGTCGATTCATCCTGTCTTTTCCAATGTGACCTAATCTAGCATGCCAAGTGTAAGCATCCACATTTGCATTACTAGATGAATAAACATTTAACGAAACACAACGATCAACATAATAGTTAAACATTTGTCTGTCACAATCCAACACGATAAAACCATTCCTAAGATGTCCACAACCATAATACATATTACCATAGTAGATACGAACAAGATCACAACTAAAGTTCAAACTGAATCCTAGTCCTAGAAGAACAACAACAGATACTAGATTTCGTCGAATCTCTGGTGCATAGAGGATATCATGTAAGATAAGAGTCCGGCCACCATGCAACTCTAGTTTGCAAGTACCGATGCCTCTGACTTCAACTTTCGCATTATTTCCTACATATATCCATCTTGTGCCACAAGGAACTCGACGAAAATCTACAAACGCTTCACGATCTCTAGTTACATGGTCTGTTGCTCCTGAGTCTACAATCCACACAGGATAAGATTCAGTTAGTAAAACAGTACTAGAGACACATATAGTACTCACAAAAGCGTTATTAAGTGCTACCTTTTTCGGCTCAGGGCACTCACGAGCAAAATGACCAAATGCTTGGCAATTGAAGCACTTCATTTTGCTCTTATCTTTCTTCTTCTTCCCAAACCTCTTACGCTTGTTCTTTTGGTTTGGCTTGAAGTTGTTCTTCTTAGACCCTTCCACAACATTCTTCCCTTTCCAGTTTTTCTTCCAGTTCTTAAAGCGTTTAAAGCCCAAAGCTTTCTTGGAACTAGATTCAGCCACAAAAGCACTTGCTATGGACTTAGCAGCACCAAGCCGCTCATCCTCAAGCTCAACATGTCGAGCAACATCAGAGAAAGTCTTAATGCTATCATTGTGAGTCAGATTGACTTTCAGATGCTCCCACTTTTCAGGAAGAGATCGGATCAAAGCTTGAACCTGTTGCTCATCAGAAAGGATATGACAAGCTGAAGTCAATTCACGTATCATGTTTGACATAGTTCTCAAATGTTGTTTGATGATGTGATCAGCCTGTTTCTTGTAAGTGTCAAACTTGATAGTCAATTGCCTCAGACGAGTGACAGTAGTGCCTCCATATTTCTCTCTCAGGTACTCCCAAATGTCATGAGCAGTGAGATTGATGTGAATCTAGCCAGCCACTATGCGTTCCAAGAACCGATCCCGAGAGGACGCTTGAAGATTTTGAATGTTGTCCTTCATCCAACCAATAAAAGCTTAGAAACAAGGCTCGAAGGGTTCGGGTTGCATCACAATCAAGTAGAAGCTGACCGAGGCTACACGGACGTGTACACGGACCTGGACACGGGGTCCGTGTCTCATACATTCGAGATTGATATTTACAGAGCCTGCACGGACCCTCACCCGGAGGCCTACACGGGGTCCGTGTCCTTTACGAATTGGAGAGAATATTTTCTTAAATTAGAGTTTTCATTATTTTGGTTAGAGTTTTAATTATTTTGTCAAGTAGATTTGATATCTTTAAATATGCAATTTTCTATAGTTAGGGTTTTGTTACCTATATATAAGCTAGAGTACTATGTAAAGAATTCAACTTTTGTTCATTATTGATTTGATATCAAACCCTTTGAGAATTTTCTCTCAACTTTTCAAAGCCAAGCTTTGTTAAATCAAAATCAAACTTATCAAAGTTTTTGACTTTGTGGCGTTTGTCGATCGTTGCTTGTGCGGATTGTCGTAGGCAAAGTTCTTCGAAGGTTCGTATAGTTTTCGATTGTTTATCCTCGTGTTTATTTGTTGCTAAACTCTTGCTAGTTTAGAGGTGAATATCACACAATACTTGAATCAAAAGATCGGAAAAACACACGGATCTTAATATCGTAATTGAATAGAGGGTGCGATTTATTTTTAATCGTGTTTGCTATTTATTCGTATCAAGATTCACAGCATTTGGTATCAGAGCTCAAGGTTTATTGAATTCAAGTAGTATCAAAAAAAAAAAAAAAATCGCGATTACTGTTCACGTACTGTTCATCGTTTCGGATTCACTGTTCACGGCCGCCGAGTTACTATTCATCTATCGGATTTACTGTTCACGGCCGCCGAGTTACTATTCATCTAATCGGATTTACTGTTCACGGCTGCCGCGTTACTGTTCATCTAATCGGTACTGTTCACGGCGTATTTTCTATTCACTCCGTCAGCGGATTTACTGTTCACGCAATTGCTGATTTACTGTTCATCGGATTTACTATTCACGCCACTGTTCAATCCGGAATTATTGTTCACGGTTCGGAGTTACTGTTTACGGTACTGTAGCGTACTGTTCACCCCGAAAAAAATTTTTTTTTAAAAAAAACAAGAAGGGGTGCAATATGCTTGATAGTGAGTTTCAGTCATTGTTGGTACAATTTGGAAAAAGATTGGAGGAAGAATTTAAACATATGCGTGAAAAGTATGGGCGAGTGGATGAGATTGGAAGGATGGGTAAAGAGGAGAGAAGCATGGCGACACCAGCGAGGAGTTCAAAACGTGGATATCAAAGTACATCTAAAATTTCAAAAATTAGTACTTGTGATATTCAATGTGTTTGGTGTCTAGAGTTTGGACATCATATTAGCCAATGTACAATTGAGGATATGAAGATAGTGGATTCCACTTCCAACCTTGAAGCCAAACTTGTGGATGATTTGAATGTTGATATTCCAATTGTGTCTCATGCGAGTATTGAGTGTTGTGCTGTGGAAGGTGAGTTGTTAGATGATATGCAAGTTGTTTCTTTTGCTCAACTGTCAACGAATGTAATTTGTATTGATGAATCAATTTGTTATGAGTTGAGGGAAAAGAAAAATGAGATGGTCGAAAAAAAGAGCGATAAAAAGAGTGAGATGACCATTGATAAAAAAAAAAGAGTTGTGTGAAAAAGAGGCCAAACAAACAAAAGAAGAAATTATAGGTATGGCCCAAAAGAGTGAGGATGAGCAATTACTTTATTTTAATGAAATAGCCGGTTCGATCCCGAGCATTGTTAAACTCTACTTGCAGGATTGTGGAAAAGGCATTGAATACATTGATCTTCCTAGCTATCAAGAAAGACAAGATTTGAGGACAAATCTTTTTAAAGAAAGGGAGTATGATGTGAATCTAGCCAGCCACTATGCGTTCCAAGAACCGATCCCGAGAGGACGCTTGAAGATTTTGAATGTTGTCCTTCATCCAACCAATAAAAGCTTAGAAACAAGGCTCGAAGGGTTCGGGTTGCATCACAATCAAGTAGAAGCTGACCGAGGCTACACGGACGTGTACACGGACCTGTACACGGGGTCCGTGTCTCATACATTCGAGATTGATATTTACAGAGCCTGCACGGACCCTCACCCGGAGGCCTACACGGGGTCCGTGTCCTTTACGAATTGGAGAGAATATTTTCTTAAATTAGAGTTTTCATTATTTTGGTTAGAGTTTTAATTATTTTGTCAAGTAGATTTGATATCTTTAAATATGCAATTTTCTATAGTTAGGGTTTTGTTACCTATATATAAGCTAGAGTACTATGTAAAGAATTCAACTTTTGTTCATTATTGATTTTATATCAAACTCTTTGAGAATTTTCTCTCAACTTTTCAAAGCCAAGCTTTGTTAAATCAAAATCAAACTTATCAAAGTTTTTAACTTTGTGGCGTTTGTCGATCGTTGCTTGTGCGGATTGTCGTAGGCAAAGTTCTTCGAAGGTTCGTATAGTTTTCGATTGTTTATCCTCGTGTTTATTTGTTGCTAAACTCTTGCTAGTTTAGAGGTGAATATCACACAATACTTGAATCAAAAGATCGGGAAAACACACGGATCTTAATATCGTAATTGAATAGAGGGTGCGATTTATTTTTAATCGTGTTTGCTATTTATTCGTATCAAGATTCACATCAGAGATGTTGTTCACATTCATGGATGAGATCATCAATCACAGAACTAATCAGTATAGCACGAGCAGTGGAATCTTTCTTTTTCCATGCCTGGTAAGCTTCCTGATCTCTCCTCTGCTGTGCAGTGTTACCCACACCGGGATCCTGCATGACTTGGTTGATACCCTCTAAGGCATCTTGCTCATCAAGCACATACCCAATCTTATGACGCCAAGTATCATAGTTGCCACCATTAAGTTTGTCACCCTTGTTGAGATCAGCAATGATAGATTTTGATGCCATGGTCTGTTTATTTTAGAGGTGATAACACATGTTAATGCTCATTAAATGTACACTTTGGTTTTGTACTTAAAATTATCATCTATAATGATTTAACATGAGGCACAGACTCAAAAGTTCACTAAGTTCCCAATCATCATCCACAATCCTAATGTTGCATCATTATAAATTTAATTTCTATTTAGAAAAATATCAATTGATTTTAGGTGAGAATAACTCAAAATCTTCCAACCTAAAAAACTCCCACTTAATTTGGAAAATATCAATAAATTCCAAATAAACATATGTAGATAAACATGTATTAAAATAAACTAACATCAAAGTTTACAATACATGCATGCTTCTATTTAAACATAGATAAAACACACACTACATTACATATGTCACATAACATGCTCAAATATTAAAGATTGAAATAAACATACATAATAACAAGTCATCTTTCCTAGAATTTATCTGTAAAGATAATGTCTTCTTCATCTCAAGTTCAACATCTTTCTCTCATCTCTTAATCAATGATGACTTCAACTCATCAAGGTAGATCATTGATCCCCTTTGGTTAAGCAAATCATCGATTATGCTCTTCCAACGTCCATTTAGAGAATCTCTTAATAGTCCAACTATTATATCATGTTCAAAGTGATGACCCAAATGCATAAGATATAAACGTTTGCTATCTCAAACTTTAATATGTTGACGCAAGGTGTGTGTGGGATCCATTTTATAATGCTTAAACATGTGATACTTTGCTATTCGTTCAGGAGCTCTTTGAACTTTAGCTGCTCCCCGGAGGATACTTAGAGTGTGTTTAATCCTTGCCATATCTTTAAGATAAGAGGAAATATTAGATTGGACACAAAAAACCAACCTTAATATTTAATATTGAAGATGCAAATTTTCATACATCATAACAATCTTTCATACTCAATCTTATTGGTAAACTTTGATATTAAACACATGAAACTCTTATCGAGGATCACATGTAGCCATAAAATTTTTTATTTATTTAAACTTAAAAAAATATTTCAAAAAAATTTACACCATTTTCAAATGGTTACCGACGTATACCATTTCAAAACAGTAACAGTCCCACATTCATCTATATATGAACAAAGAATATTCAATTTTCTCAAATAAAAATTTGTAGATCTCTTCATGTTCATAATCACGAAGCATCAAATTCTTAACTTTTGCATGTAAAAATATATATGTAATATATGCATAACCATGTCATGTCAAGTGGTTCATTTTTTTATTTTTTTTTTTAAAATGAAAACGTGTTCGACCATGAATCAAGATGAAAACGTGGTGCATGCGGTGATTTCATGAATTGGGCAATGAATTTGATCCAACAGCATACATAAAAAAAAAACAAACCCACCGCTTGGCCAAAATACAAAATTGTGAGTTTATTTTGTCTAATATTCCATTTTGTTTTTTTTTTCTTCATCCTTCGAGGCAGGGGCGTAGCCAGAAATTTTTTTCAGCCTGGGCTATGATAGATAAAAATAAATAAAATAGTATAAATTACATATTAAAAAATTAAAATATGGTAAACTGCTAATTTATAATAAAAAAACATTTATCAAATATTTAATGGTAACTGCAAATATTACATAATGACTCGAACAAAATATAAACTACTGAAGTTGTGCTCTGCGGTTTTTCATAGAATAGAATTCATCAATTATTGAATCAGTGTCGATCTCTGCAGTAAACTCTCTTTCAATGTAGATAATCATAGAATCTGCCAACAACTCTTCTTCCATCTTATTTCGAAGAGAAGTTTTAAGAAGTTTCATAGATGAGAATGATCGTTCTGTTGTTGCAGTAGAAACAGGAAGAGTTAAAACAAGACGAATCGATCTGTCAATTAAATGATAATATTGTGTCTTTTCATTCTCTACTAATCGTCGACATAATTCAGAAATGGTAGAGATATTCTGAAACCTTTCGTGATGAATTATATCAAACTTATAATGCTCCAACTGACTTCTCAAATAATGTAGTTCTTGTCCACTGAAATCATTGGGATAGAATTTCTCTGCAAGCTTGTAAATATCTTCAATATTAAACAACTTAAAGTTGTCTCGAGGTTCCAAAGCAGAGCTAAGTCTAAGAAGTTCTACAGCTCCATCATTGAATCTGTTATTGAGTACTTCTTCAACTTGAAAATCTATTGCATCATGAAATACATCAAAACGATAATGGTGCTCAAATGTAATAGAATTTCTTTGATGGCACGAACGTCCTGTAGCAGATCGATAACAAGCATTCATATCTGGTATCTCAATGCCATTATTTTCACAAACTGATTGCACGATCATTAGAAGAATATCATAACCTTCTGCTCTCAAAGTATGAAGTAAAGCTTTTGTGGTGGAGACAAAATCCATTGAATTTAAAATATCTAAAGACTTCTCTTGCAAAGCTCGACAAAGCAAATCGGTTATCCCCATAATCTTGTGCATCAAGTATAATATAAATACGAAGTCAAATGATCTCAATGCAATCAAAGAACCTGTAGCTTCCCCCCGTATCTATCATGCTGCAAATCGACTCAAAATGAGAACTCCAACGCGTCTTTCCAGCTCGCTGCAAAGTTCAAATCTGATTAAGTCCAGTACCTGTCTCGCGCATACCATTTGCTATCATATCTGCAATTTCAATAGCTTGAGCAGACTGCAACTCAGTGTGACGTTTTGGAGATACCTTAATGAGATTACAAATAGAAGTTAATTTTGAAAAAAATAGCCAAATAGAACTCTCTTTTTCAGCAGCGGCTACCAACGCCAACTGAAGTCTATGTGCAAAACAATGAACATAATATGCTTGTGGAGAATCTTTTAGAAAAAGAGCTTGCAATCCATTCCATGAGCCACGCATATTGCTAGCTCCATCGTATCCTTGACCCCGAATATCTTTGATATACAACTCATGTCGACCAAGCACATTACAAATTTCTTTTTTTATTGTTACCGCAGTGGTATCAACAACGTGCACAATATCAAAGAAACGCTCTAATAAGAAACCTTCACGATCAACTAATCTCAACACAATAGCCATTTGCTCTTTGTTTGATATGTCTTTAGCCTCATCAACCAGAAGAAAAAATTTTGCACTCCCAACCTCCTCTCGTATTTTTTTTCTCACTTTCTTGGCAAGAATATGCAAAATATCTTTTTGAATGTCTGGTGATGTATATTTTGAATTTCTTGGTGCATTTTCTAAAACAACATTATTGATATTAACATCCATTTTTCCCATAAACTTTATCATCTCTATAAGATTACCTTGATTGTTAGAAGATGAAGATTCATCATGTCCTCTCAATGCACATCCTTGCAAACAAAGCCAACGAATGCTTTCAATTGTTGCCTTGAGCCTCAATCGGTTCTTATTCACTTCTTCTGATGTTTGTGCATTCATCACTTTATCGATGTGACCACTTACATTCATCAAAACACCCATAGATTGAACTGCATTGTTATGTGGTGAAGTAGGACCTCCCACATGCATCAATAAAGCACATCTCTTCCCATCATTTACTCTTTTCCAACTTCTAAAACCATTAACTGTAAATGTAGGATAACGAGTCTCTTTTCCTTGGAAAAGGAAACAGGGGTAGCAAAAGGCCGCATCTTTATTAGGAGAGTACTCCAACCACGAAAATTGCTCAAACCAACATTTTTGAAATCGCCGATACTGTTCTCCTAATTTGGTTCGCGGATATTCCATAACAGGTTGATATGGCCCCCTTAAGATATAAGCTCGTCTGATTGCATCTCTTTCATTGACAGGACATTGCCATATTGGAGTACGCATGACCGGATCTAGTTGAACATAACTACTAACATCACTTTCAACTCTTTGATACTTTGAGGGATGTTGGTCATCATGGTTTGAGATCCCAGCTTTAGTTGGAGAATGCTCCTCTCTAGTTGATGTACTTTCTTTTGGTTTATAAAATGAAAACATATTTTTCTTCTTTCCGCCTTGAGCTTCCATTAGAGAAACCAACCTATTAGGTACTGAAAAAAGTTATTATTATGAAGGGGTTACATTCCAATATCCATACTGAATAAGCTTAACAACTTTCCAACATCAATTGGAAAAGAAATACGATAATTGTAATTTTTTTAGCATAAAATAGATATGGACATCAATTTTAATATTAATCTTATATACTATTCAAGTTAACTAAGTTCATAAGATTTAAATAAAAACAAGTTAACTAAGATCATGAATATAAACAGAGTATACAAGATTTATTTTGAATTTACAGATTTTGTTCCCGTTGTTTTAAAAGATGTCAATTTGGACATGTTTTCGATTTTAATATCAAAACAAGACTTACAAAAATTTATAAATTGAGCATAAAAAGATTTACTCCTGTTTACAATATAAAAAGACTTACAAAAATTTATAACAAGATTATTGACAAGCCAATCACACAATGACAAAGGAATTGGCATGTAAATGTGGGAAAAAAAAAGACACACACATAACTGCACAGTAGTGCTTACGAGATGATGATTCAATTTTATTTGTAAATCTAGCCCATCAAAGTTGACTAGCAGCCACCACCAACTTCAAAGCATAGTTGGAAAAAATTAACAAAATCTCAATTGAATAAAAGTACAAGTACCTGGGCAACTTGATTGGAAGAAATTAAAAGCCACAATCAAAATACGACGGAGCTTAGGCTGGAGTTGGAAGGAATAGTAAATATTTTGCTAATTAATGGGCTTTACAAAAATTTAACCTAGTCCATGATTAAAAATATAGTAGTCCTATTTTTTTTTAGTTTTTCTACCTGGGCTGGATCCCAAAAATTAACCTAGTCCATAATTAAACATATAATAGTCCTATTTTTTTAAAATTTTCTACCCTGGGCTGGAGCCCACCCCAGCCTTTGGGGTGGCTCCGTCCCTGCTTCGAGGAAAAAAACGAAAATCATATATTACAATTTCTACCGCATGCAACGACGGAAATAAATTTAGAATATCAACTAAAAAACTTGTTCTGATACCAATGACGGAAATCATATATTCGAATCTCATATATGATTATCAAATAAATTCATACTTTTATGTAGGATCTTTGTAGTTGATTTACTAACCTTAGTCCGGAGATAACTGAAACGTCTACCCGTTTTTAAAAGTGCGGAACATATTTATTTATTTATTTCTTTAAAAGCTTGAACTCATTCAAAACCATACGTAAACATAAACGAATAAAAATCTTAAAATAACCACGTATAAAAACATTCATCTCCTTTCAATTTCATAAATTATAATGCGGAAAACATGCGGTCCTCGGGTCGTGTCGCCGGACCAGGCCTGCCTACTCAGAGTTCGGTACCTCCAGTCTCCTCATCATGAAGCTCACCTGCATCACACACGCCTAGTGAGTCTAAGGACTCAACACACTTATACCAGGAATAACAAGTACATATACGTAGCACACAACAGTGAAAAATATCATACTCAACATATATTTCATGAATTTAAAATCATAACGTAAACGTGTTGTGTAAAAATCACATCGTGTCAAAGCATGTCATCTCCTATCATCATATTCGTAAACGTGTCGTATAAAATCATGTCATGTCAAATCATGTCATCTCATATCATCATATACGTGTCAAGACAGCTCATCGTGTCATCATAAACTTAAACATTTTATTTTTATTAAATTCAGTTCATTAGTTGTGACTTTCGTATCAGCTCTATCGATGGATCCATCTATAAAAACCGTGGTACCCGGCAGCGGGGGACATCAGCGACAGCATTACCCGCCCACTAAGCCTGGGCCTCAGCTCATCATATCTCATGTCAATGGAAATACGATCGTCGGGCTTTCTCTGGGGCCTTCTCCCGTAAACGGGCTCCCTCTGGGGCCTTTTCCCTCACGATATCTCCAATCATATCATCGTATACATATACATCGTCAGTCACAACCAATTCACATCCTTCAAAAATATCATCATTTTCATCACTTAATAAAATATGCATACGCGTAACTTTCTTTTAAACCAAGCATGCATCATATTTATCATAATTGCGTAAAAATCGTAAAAATAATGCATAAACATTTAAAATATCATATATTTGTGCTCAGGACGCTGCTAGGTCCAAAATCTCACCCCGGATGAAATATGACCATTTTTCCCTTGGAAACCCGAAAATTATTGTTTCTTCCCTGGACCTCTAAAATTGACCCGAAGCTTACCAAACTCCTTAAAATGTCGCAAAACATTATTAAAATATTCTTAGACGTAAAATCGAGCCAAATTCAAACTTAATCGACTCGTTTTAAAAACTTGAACCGGGGTCCCGGTTTTAATCCGAATCGACTCGAAACACAACTAAATTTTTTTTCCAACTTTTTAACCCACTTTACAATCACTAAAAGCTCCTAAACATATCACTTCAGCCCCTTAACTCACGGCTAAAACTCCAGCATGTCATTGGACGCTAGTCCCTATCCACAAGACACGTCCTCACATGCTTACCTCTCTAAATTCATGCTAGCTCTCCTCCACCGAAACCAGCCATCAACCAATCACCTCTTGACTACTCGATCTAGGCCCCCCCTGGTCCCAAAGAACCCAAGTCTACCCATCCATGCACAGCACCTTTCTCTCCCAAACGCTAAACTCTAAGATGCGCCACTCATGGTTCAAGCTCCCTCACACGATCGAGCTGTCCTATGGGTGGTATCAGAAGCTCTCGAGCCCTTCTTCAACCACGACTCAGACTCAATATGGTCTGGTTTAGGCCTCGGATTGTTTCTCAAGCCATCGGCTCCACTCTTGACTCTCGATCTACACCAACCGTGTCCCCAACCGACCAAAAACTCAAGAACAACTCTCGATCTTTCTTACTACAGCAACAACGATGAATTTCACTCCTCAAACCACATCTTGACACTATCATCAGTCCCTTACCAGCACCGAAATCGCAGCCCATTGCACAAGAAATCATAGATGCGTGAATTAACCTTAAAAGAATGCATAACATGTACAAAAACCGTAAGTTCTTTTTATTCTATGTTGGACCGAGAATTCTTCACACAAAATCCACACATATCAGAAATATATATGACATGAGTGATGCAAAAATAATGGTGTAGGACATGCCTTGGTGAATGAAGAACAAGAACAATGCACGTGGAGTCCCGAGAGATTTTTCTTTGCAAACCCAACCAAAAAGAATGGTGTCTTCTGCTGTTGGTGATGAAAACCGAGGGGTGTGTGTTGAAAGAAATGAGTGTATATCGGTCATGGGAGTTACGGGAGATAAAAGGGTTGCATAGATTTAAATGTCATACTAATTAAAAGATTAATGGCCTCTAAACTTGCTAATTAAAGGTTTAAAATAATATTTAAGCCTAATGAGTTTAAAAGTTGGCTCGTTAAATTCAAATACACTCCCGAAAAATATTCTGTGTTGGAAAGATTTTGAAAATATATATTAGCCGAACCCTTAAAAAGTCCCCCGATTTGATAAAATTTGCGTACAGTTAAAAATAAAGTCATGCGGGTAAAAATACCCAGAAAAATCCCATTATTTGGAAAAATCCACTTAAAACACCATATATTAATTTATAAAAATTAATCATGTAATTAAAATAATTTTTCTGAAAATTATCCGATCTTCGTTCTTCGTTCGATTGTAAAATGCACTTAGAAAACACTAATGCATGAATTTCTAAAATGTATGGAATAAATTCTACCATGCATGAATTATGCATAAAATTCATAAAAATAATTAAACAAAATTTAATAAAATAAACATGCACTTTATACTTTAAAATAATTTAATAAAATATCAAAGTAATTTAATAACTTGCATGCATGTGGTTCACGTGGACCTTCAAATTTTCGAGACGTTACAATAACAATGTTCTTCGATGGTCCGAAACCGATCACGAATGGAAAGGAATCAAGTTTTCACCAACCCAAATGCTCCAAATAAAAGTGATATATTTGTTGCAAACTTTTTAAGAATGTCTCGGCTGTTCCCTTTCTATGAACCAACATGTAATGGAAGTTAAAGATAGATTTATCCAAATAAATAACTACTCCATCTCATAATTCAAAATCAAACTTTTGAATTATTTGGGTCGGGTCAGGTCGGGTTAGCCCTCATGGAGACTCATTAACCCGGCCATTAGTTATTTCTTACAGTTTGCAAGGATCAAGCTTACAGTTCTCGTAATCGAGATTCAATCGTAATAAACTCTTTTTAAATCTCTCAACGACATATTAATTTGGATTGGATAATTTCTATTAAAAATCAAACAATAATCAAAATAATTCAAACTTACTCATAAATTTGACTTTATATCTAATTGCATTCATATTCGAGCATTTAATTTCCGATATCATCGAAAGTGTTAAAATGATTGAAATTTCTTGTTTAAATATTCATACTACTTTTTCCATCAAATTATAATAAATATGCATAAAATTAAATATTTATGCAATTATATATTCCTGTGATTAATCATTAAATACATTTTTTCGCAAACCGGGAATGTGAATTTCTTGAAAATACTTTCTCCATTCTATTTTTGTCACATCTATTTCAAAGCTGAGTAGCTCTTCTTCGGACATTTCTTGTAATAATTTCTGAGTATTTCCTGTATGGAACCTGAAAAACAAAAAACTAACGAATTAAGTTAATGTGTAACAAATCGAGCCGAATATCAAGAAAAATTGAAGTCTCAAATTTGAGCTCGAATAATTATTAACTTTGCGAGCTATTCGAACTTCTACTCGAAAACAGATGATCAAAATATATTTATCTAATATAAGCATCTTGCAAAGTATCCCGCAAAATAATTTAGGCCGCGAACATGTTTGAGTTCTGCTCGAATTTAGTTGTTTCGACTAACCAATAGAATCTAACATTTTTTGAGTCTGCTCGGAAAGCTCGTGAATCTCCCTCCACCCCTCTTTGGCAGTATAAAAAAAAACTAGTTGTCAGTCAATTAATTCCACAAAACTACATACCTTGCTTTCATGAATCCTGAGAACTCATACAACTTGCAAAGTTGCTCGGCGTATGCAACCTTTGCTTTGCATTGTTTTTGAACTATTTTTTCATCTGTCCCGACTGCGTTGTTTCTGGACTGGTGATGCTCCCATATCTCGCGTCGGGTGTATTCAGACAAGTCATTAAAATTGTTGAAAAACTTAATTTTCCTAATCGCATTGCTTTCATGTTTTGAACTTGCGAACGACGTCGAAACGAAGTATTCGTGAATTATTTCGAAAAAATCGCCAATTTTCAAAGGGTTTTTGTCACCGGATGCCACATGGTATACACTCGTTTCTGGCTTCATTGAAATTCCATGCTTTGCAATTGCTGCAATTGTTGTATTCGTCACCATGTCCATCGGAACCTACACAAGCGTAACATTACATTTTATTTTTGAATTTTTTTTTTTTTATTTTGGACCTCTAATTAGTTCGATGAATTAACAATAATTTCACATACTCTCTTCATATATTAATTAGTGAAAATAATATTTAAATTTTAATTTAAATAATCAGTAAATATTAGACTTCAAGTTTTAAAAATTGTGATTTGGATTAATTAATTGATAAGGGATTTCAGTTAGTGATTTATTTATTTCTTTGATTTATGAAATCGAAACAGAATATTTAATTTATTTAAAATTATAATTAAAATAATTACGTTATATATAGGGAAAATAGTACATTTGGTCTTATATGTTTACTTATTTGTGATTTTGGTCCTCTGTATTATCAAATTTTAGGATTAGTAATTTATATTCCGATTTCTGTCCAGTTTAGTCATTTTTCATCGAGAGTGCTGATGTGACACTACACACGTCAGTGCCACATCAATGTCACATTAGAAAAATGATTAAATTGACATAAAAACAAAAATAACAGACTAAAATTTGACAAAATAGATGACCAAATTCGCAAATAAGCAATTACATTGGCGGTATATCAACAAGCAAAGACACCAAAATAGATAGATTATACTTACAATGTCTATACAAACTTGGGGATCGGCCAAAAATGCAGGAAGTTGGCCTTTGCCAAAAGAACGAATCACAGGATCAATCACCCTACCAACCATTTAGGAAAGCAATTCATAAATCACAACATAAATTGTAATCTTATACACAGTATGATAAGATAAAAATCTTCGGGAAAAACAACAATTTGTGTTGTACAAGTTGGCCTAAATTAGATTTTTTCTCGTATAATTTTTCGAAATATGTCTTACTCCAATAACTAGGCTCATGTACTGATATGACTTCGAACATGTCAGCATGGTCCAGGAGCCGAGTTAAACATTTTTAGAAGGGATATCAATGAAAAGAATAGTGAATGAAGCCAAGTTACCACTAATATCGAATCTGAACTAATCAGTGAATGAAAAATCTAATTTAGGCCATTTATATATGATCAAGTCTGCTGTTTTTCCGGGTAGATCGTCGGGCTAGGGTCGAAGTAGAACATATTACCTATTTCCTTGTATCCATCCTGGGAAGGGGTCTTGGAAACAACTTTCGATGACAGATGGTCTAATAATGAGAGTAGGTACATCTCCTTTTATTTCATGGATAACCATCTCCCCCATAGCTTTTGTCATATGATAAGCATTATGCCATCCATAAAATTCTGCTCTGTTACATTTGAAAATTTTGCAATATATCATATTAATTTGGTTTGCCTTTCAAACTCTTTTAACAATGCCTAAATGTCTTTACGTTTTCTATGTATTCTCGCGTATCACGTCTGGTGATGGATGACGCCGAACATGTCAGCAATATTCCAAACTGAAGGCAATAGACCTTCTATTGCATCTCATATATGATATATATTTATAATATCAAATATATATAAACAAATGACTATAATTCTTGTATTTTCTCATGTTATAATTAAATGAAGGGCAAGATAAAGAGTAAAAATAAAGAGAGGATCATGATTAACATAACCTTTCTTGTGCCAGCTTCCTCAAATATTCGGTAACGTCGACACTTTCATCTTGAGACGATGCGCACGATCTCGTCAACAGCCATAACTCGTCGCCCAAATCTAGCCGAGGAAATGAACATGGACCAGTACCATTCTCATCTTCCTTATTTCTCATACTTTCTCCCATAGTCAACGGCTCTTCCAAGATCAGCCCCTCATTTCTTGCGTTAACATATGCTAAAAATAAAAAAAACAATTATTTCGTTAAATGAAAATTAATATATGTGTATGTTTGTGTATCTGACAGTAGTGTTGATATGATACTCAATACTGCTGACATATATGTTCAGCGTCACGTCAATACTACAACAAAAATCTGACTAGTTAAATACGATGGAAAATATTTATCAGTTTTGACTAAGTAAATGACCTAAAGTCCATGCATACCAACACGCAAGACTGTTTTATTTACGTGACATGTATACATACCAGTCGATATGTGGGCAAAAAGTTTGAGGTTCTTGCAAGATTTGGCAAACCTCATCAATCTTTGCGGGGCATTGCAATTGGAATCAATTAACAAGTCATACCTAGGAATAAAAAAAAAACCCATGTTATTGTTTGCCACAAAATCACGTGCATAAATTAAGATTAAATTCTATGTCACCTGTCATTAATGTTTGCGCAAGCTGCAGATTCAATAATCAAATCTACTTCCTTCATAATCACATTTACAGAATCATTATCCATTCCCAGGTTAGGTTCCGTAATATTTCCCGCGATCGGGATCAACTTTTCCCTCACAAATGAAGCGTATGATTTCCCATGTTTTTCTCGTAGACATTTGAATAACTCGGAGTTTATGATCTACATTTGGAGACATATAAAGGTCGGGTATTAGTATTATTACTTACATATTTCCTTATATTTCAAGTTTTTTGTTTGCTAATAAAAAATATATATAATAGGTAACACTATATCATTTTTAACCTGTGATATGTGAAATTAAAAAGTAGGGAGAATTGAGAAAAATACTTCATTTGTCAATCTGTCTGATGCTTCTTCCTTACTCTTTGCCTTGATTAATACGTAGATCTTTCCCACCAGTGTCGATCTTAATATCTTCTCCACGAGGACTATCCACGAAGGTTAGAAAAAATGTTATACTCATTAAAAAAGGGTAAAAAATATATAAATAAAGAGAAAGGAAAGTAAAACTCGTAAATAAATGATATCATAAATTTTTATTACAGTCATATGTTGAAAATAGCCGAATTGATATCATAAGTAGGTCGAAATATAATTTTTGATCCTATAATTAGTCAAATTACGCATCGATCGTTGCAATAATTTTTCTTTTCTTTGTTTAGTGTAATATTTGCACTTATATTGTCATCCTAATTGAAACTTATGTTGTTTGAGTGCAGTTTTATGCGTTTCGGGTAGTTTTGTATTGTTCTAGCCGCCATCAATCATCAGACGTGATACACTAGAATACACATAAAACGTGAGAGAGGCGATCGAGAGGAAGATAAGAACTTTGGTACGAAGACGAATAATGCTACATTTGGGGACGAAGAAGCAAATTCAACTTGTTTCTTTTCTACTTTTCTTCTATAATTCTTTAGATTGATGTGTAGATTGAAACATATGATTTTGTTTCTTTTTTTTTTTATGAACTAATTTTCTATTCTAGAAGAACTACATAGCTTGGTTGGAAACTATGTCTGTGACTTTTGATTTATCTTATTGAATTCATCTTTGTTAATTTGTGTTACCTTGTTTTTAATGCTTTCAATTTACTGACCATGGATTGATTGATACCATAATTGGGATCTATCACTAGGACAAAGAGATCTAGATTAAGATTTATATAGTTCTGAAGGTGTATAACCTCATCGAAGTCCAGGTAAGAAAAATCATTGACATATATTGTTTGATTTTAGATTTTAAATAGGAATATCAAAATCAATATTAGATTGTAGATTATATTTATCACTTGAGAAAGGAGAACATAAATAATTAAATGTTATTGGCTAATAAACGATTTGAATTCATAAATATAAACGTTATAAAGAATTAAACATACTGAAAAACTAAGCAAAATCGAAACTCTAGATTATTTCTCTCATTAAATTCTCATTATTAACGTATTCTTAATTATAATTTCTTGTTAAATAAATAATCCAAATCACTTCTCAATTTGTAAATAAAGTTAAAACTATTTAACTACACTACTTGATATACTTTGAAGTAACACACTTCTCGTGAGAACGATACTTTATTCATCACATATTAGGACTTGGCACCATGTCTTTGCGAATAAAAATCATACAACACTTTTTTGGTGTCGTTGCCAGACAGTGTTCTTATTTGATTTCATATCAATATTTTTACCAATTAGTCTTGATTTTAATTTAGAGTTATTTTTATATTTGTTTTATATTTATTGATTTGTTGTTTTTTTCTCTTTGTTTGCATTTTATGCGCAAAACTCAAAGTCCCTAATCATTAATTTTTGGTCCAGAAATCAGAAGAAGTGCTACGAGATTAAGAAAAGAAAAGAAAGAATAAATTAAGGCTATGGCTGAAAATAGATAGGATAACGCAAATCCACCTCCTGCGGTGCCCATTAGAGATCATTTCAAGCCAGTGATCAACACGAATTATTATGGCATAGCTCATGGTTATTAAATAATAATGCGATTTGAAGCCCAATTTAATCAATATGATGAAGCAAAACCAATTTGGAGGCGCAATCACTACTGATCCTCATATTCATTTGAGAACATCCTTGGTGATTGCAGATGTGGTAAAACTAATGGTGTATATGAAGATATTGCTAGATTATATTCATTTCTGTTTTATCTAAAGGATATCACACGGATTTGGCCTCTTGGAAGCATCAGTACATCGGTAGACATGGCATCAAAATTTCTAGCAAAATATTTTCTACCTACCAAGTCTGTCGAACTAAAGAATGAGATCTGTACATTCAGGTTCAAGGGATTTCTTAGAAGATGCTCGAACCATAATTATGAAGATTGGGTACAGATTGAGTTGTTTTACAATGGGTTGAATAGGCAAACAAGAACAATAGTAGATGCCGGTGAGATTATCTTCGCTAAATCACTAGATCAAACCTACGAGATGCTTGAACATATGACTATTAACAGTTACCAATGGCCGAGTAAAACATCTTTAATGAAGAAACCTATTGGAGTTTGAGGGGTAGATTTTATTGCGTCACTTACTGATCAAGTTTTTGCAATAATTATTCAGATCACAACAATGAATAAAGAAGGTTAATCTATCCATGAAACAAATGCAGTTTCTACTGAGTGAGGGCCTAACAATGAAGAGGCTCAATTTGTCAGCAACTGATGTTATTGTAGCTATTGAGGTAACCCTATGCCTAACTATTATAATCTCGGTTTACACAATCATGCAAATTTCTCGTATATCAACAACAAAAATGTGTTGAATCCTCCTCCAAGGTTTAATAATTAAAGGAAAAATCATCTTTGGAGGACTTGGTTAATATGTTTGTGGCTTAATCGTCTAAAAATATTTGTAAGACTAAGTCTAGGTTGGATAATATCGAGACAGATGGCAACATGGGTGCCATAATGAAATCTCTTGAAATTTAGATTGTTCAGATTGCAAGTACATTAAAAGACCAAAAAGAGGTCAATTTTCTATCAATACTGAAGTTAATCCTAAAGAACAGTGCAAGGCTATAAAGTCGAGAAGTGGAAAAGAAGTTGGAGTTGTGGATCCAAAATTGTATGGCGATATAGAGGAGAAAGTGGACAAAGCGAGTGAGAGTGTAGAGAAAAATAAGAAAAAAATGATGAGCCAAAAATTTATCCTGAAGAGTAGCCATTGTCAAAGGAAAATCTTCCATATCTTCAGAGGTTCAACAATAAATCATTTGATGATCAATTTGCCAAGTTTATCGAGATTTTCAAGAAAATTCGCATCAAAATCCCTTTTTCTAATGATTTGGAGCAGATGTCAAATTATACCAAATTTATTAAGGATGTATTGTCAAAGAATAAGAAGTTACAAGAGTTTGAAATGATGAAGTTGACTGAAGAATGTAGGTGATATTCTTAAAAATAAGCTACACTAAAATTAAAAGATTTAGGGAGTTTTACTATTCCTTGTGTTATTGGTAGGTTCTCATGTAAATATGGCACTTTATGATTTAGGTGTAAGTACTAATTTTATGTCTTTTTTCATTACAGGAGCTTGGAGCTTGGAGAAGCAAAACATACCATCATCACTTGGCAACTGACAGATAGGTCCCTCACATATCCTTGCGGGATTGTTGAGCATGTTATTTTAAAATTGAACAAATTATCTCCTCTGTTGACTTTGTGATACTAGACATCGAGGAATATCAAGATGCTCTTTTGATTTTGTAAGACCTTTCCTAGCCATTGGTAGATCTTTAATTGATTTTAATAAGTCGGAGCTTACTTCTATGATATTCAATATCTATAGTGCCATCAAAGGGACTAATGAGGTAAGTACTTGTCATAGTATTGATATTATTGACTCTTGCATTGGGAATATTGTTGTAGGAAAAGTTTTAGAGGATTCATTAGAAAGATGTATTGTAAGCTCAACATCTAACGTGGATTGATTTTGTGAGTCAAGACAAATATAAATTTTTAAGGTTAATTGAGTGATACTAATAATTTTATTGAGATTTATAAAAATCATTTATATAATTATCTCGATTTCATTTATATAATTATCATATTATATAATATATAAAAATAAAATATTTATTTGATTTTAATTTCTATCTACTAGCAGAGATTTATAAAAATTATTTATATAATTATCATCTAGTGATACTAATTTAGAACTTGATTATATATTGAGGGCAATTAAGTCAATTTGTGATGTTTTTTTATCATTAAATTAAAATTATCGCATCTCACAAAAGGGATATTTTATCCTCGTATTAAATTATTTATCACGGCCCTATGATAATATCATAGGCTTTCTAAAAAGATATCAAACGTGAGATAAAGAGGATTATTTATCAATCCCTCTCTTATCTAGTTTACCAAATTATACATTAGGCGTAGTTTGATACACATGATAGGATAAACATGTGATATATAATATAAGGATAAGTCAAGGATAAATAAGATGTATGATATTATATTTAATGTTTGGTATGATTTTAATAAGAGTGATTAAATTTATATATTAGATTGTAATGACAAAATTAACCTTATCATAATAAATTTTATAATTTCAAAGTTGTTGCTTGAGTTCATATTTCTTATCTGTTCATGCGACGACAGTGCTTGTATGATTTATTTATTTTTACCTAATTTTATATATTATATAATATGATAATTGAGCCATTGATTTTGTGAGTCCAGTCAAATATCAATTTTTAAGGTTAATCGAGTGATATTAATAATTTTATTGAGATTTATAAAAACATTTGTATAATTATCTCGAATTCATTTATATAATTATTATATTATATATTATATAAAAATATTTATTTGATTTTAATTTCTACCTACTAGCAAAGATTTATAAAAATCATTTATATAACTATCATCTAGTGATAGGGTTTAGGATTTTTATATATTGAGGGCAATTAAGTCATTTGTGGTGATTTTTATCATTAAATTAAAATTATCACATCTCATAAAAGAATATTTTATCCTTGTTTAAAATTATTAATATCACGATCTTTCTAAAAAGATACCAAACGCGAGATAAGGAGCATTATTTATCAATCCCTCTCTTATTAAGTGTAACAAACTATACCTTAGTGTCTATTGTGTCAAAGATGTGGAAAAAGGAAGTGGTTGGCCAATAATGAGAATGTTTGCAAAAATCTAATTTTAAAACCAAGTTATTGAGCCTATGTGTAGGTTTACAATAGATTTTGAGTTCACAACCACTACATGTATGTTTGCCATTATCATTGATACTCCTAATGCTGAGAGAATATTTATGTGTTTTGTGATTCGTAATTAATGAGTGGAGTCTAAAACTTTTGTGATAGTCACTTGACACTGAAGTAGATGTTTGCAAGCACAAAAAAGATTTAGGCAATTATTCAAATTATTTCGGCGCGTTTTTATTATTTATATCATCGTTTGAAGCCCTTTGAGCCTAAATACAAATAATGAGATTTGTATAAACAATTGAATTCTTGTTTCTAAAACCTCAGAATTGTCAAAATGCACTTGATCTATACGAGTTCATTGTGAATTGAGATAGCCTAAAACTTTCTTTTACACTCTTTGAGTTGAAACACGGATAATATCTTATTAAGCATGGTCTACGCAACTTTTGAACCATTTGAGCCTTCCTAATGCATCATAATTATCATCAGTGTCTCATTTTGAGCTTAATAAAAATCGAATGGAATGTGTCAAAAGACACACAATTAGCTCTCATTCGAAGTTTTTTTTCAATGCATCATAATTATCATTAGTGTCTCATTTTGAGCTTAATGAAAAATCGAATGGAATGTGTCAAAAGACACATAATTAGCTCTCATTCGTAGTTTTTTTTCCCTCAAAGTCCTACATCAACTACCAAATGTTAGCCTTAACAAAAGTCCTGCCTAATTTAGAGAAGAATATACCCTTTTAGCGCTATAAAGTTGTCATTAACTTCCATGTGTTGATAAAACTAAAGAAGGATTGGAGGGGTTGTGAAAAATCAAGAAGAAAAGCAAGGGGATTCATTGAAAAAAAATATTGTAAAGAATGAAAAGAAAAGAGAAAAATTTAAGATAAGAATTGGTATGATGCTGAGATTGATCGGAAAGGGATTGTTGTTGAGGATGATGAAATTTAATAATGAGTGCAAAATTAGATATGCAGAAGTGTGGTACATGATTAAATTGTTCATTTTATCTGATTTTTTTTTATCTTCCGGCCTTTATCGTAGCCATGAGCCGAAGCCTGATGTTGCAAACTCAAAAAACATATCGATCAAGTCACATTTATCCAATAAAATAGTGAAGAAGAGTCGAGAGTTAAGCATACGAACACTTGAAAAACACTGTGAACAATATAGATTTTGATCATTTGTACATACACATCTCATGACACTAAATTACACTTTGGTATATTTTTATTGAATATCTTTTAAACCAAAATTTTCACCTGAAAATTCCTATTGATCTATGTGTGTAGATGTTTATTTTAGTAGATTGTGGTTTGAAATTGAATCAAAGAGTCCATGAATCAGTAATGTGAAATAATGGCATGAATCGGTCAAATGAGATTATCCAAGCGCTCACACACGTGAAATGTTGAGAGGTTGTGGCATGCGCTTTATTTGAAAAACTTGGATATTTGATTTCGGAGGCCAGTGATGATGACCCTATTCCACGACTTAAGTTTGTTCATTTTCTCCCCTTCTTTGTTTAATGTTGCTCTTTGCTCTATTTTTCTTGGTTTTGCTCGGTACTAGAAAAAGTTCAAGACGTCGAGAACAGAATTATAGAGCCCCTACACCCTATTCAAGCACCCCCATGCCAGGAGACATATAAAATGGAAACTGAGGAATTTTGCGAGCATAAAAGAGGTGCAACGCTAGCCGCCATCCATCATCAACGTGGTACACGAGAATACACAGAAAGAGAGGCGACCAGAGAAAATGGTACACGAGAATACACAGAAAGAGAGGCGACCAAGAGAAAAATCTGAGAAGTAAAAGAACTTCGGTACAAAGACGCAGAACGCTGCATTCAGGGATGGTAAAACAAATTCGGCTTCGTTTCTTTTCTTATTTTCTTATATTGATGTCTAGATTGAAAACATGATTTGGTTTTCCTTTATTTTTTTTTTATTATGAACTGGTTTTCTTTTTGATAGAATATCGGTTGGTATGTGAAAGAGTGTTTAGAAGGGGGTTGAATAAACACTTGACAATTTTACTACCTTTTCGAATAATGAGTCAGTTTAGTGATAAACTGAGTTCGAGAATCTTGTATGTCAATGTCGATCAGTTAACTAATGAAAGTGCGGAAATAAACTGACCGACAAATAGAATAAAACTGAAATTAAGAGACACAAGATTTATGGATGTTCGGGATTTCAATCACTCCTACGTCACCCCTTCTATCTCAAAAATATGATATTCACTAAAAACACACAATTTATTTCACATTTCAATTTATATATAAGTCGGATTTTCAGTTTTTATATATGTATAATATGAGTCGGATTCAGTTTCATATATGTTAGTTTAATTTTTTTTGAAGAAATTTCAAATTAATTTATTATGTTTGATAAATATTCAAATACATTATAAATTTTTTAAAAATACAAACATATTGATAATTAAAATTCTAAATATAAAAAGAATGTATAATTTATTAATTATAAAATTTTAAATATCATAATTTCATTAAAAAATAATTTAAAATAAATAATTTCTCGACTGTTTTTATAAAAAATTCAAATATTATAATTTCATTAAAATAAATAATTTAGCATTTTTAAGGTGATCGATCGTTCTTGGAAGATATCGATCCGAGCATCGAAAAAGATTTCGAGTAGGCAGATTCAAAAGTCTAGCAGTTCGCCAAATAAAGTCTACCAAACATGTTTGTCATATAAAAGTGTCACATGAAAAAGTTGGATTGTTTTTAACTATTTAAGTCCTTTTATGATTGTAAATGGTTTAATTTTAGTGGATTCACTTGACATCTGAGCGTGACTCGTAGACGTAAACGCATGTCTTTTAACTATATCTTCTTTACTTTCTAGTACAATCAAAAATTTATGTACAAACTAATAAGAGCACAAAAGAGGGAGAAATAAGCTGGTGAATATTTGATTAAAATAGAACAATCGTACCTTTTCCAAGAAAGCCCGTGGCACCTGTAATAAATATGTTCTTTCCTTCGAAAAACTTAATGATCCCTATTCCGCCGTAACTGTCCCTGGATTCTTCCATCAATGGCCGCTGGTGGCTGTGTACTTGACTCGGTATGTCGAAGGAATCTCCGTAGCGATGGACAGCCATTTTTAAATTATTGTTTCGTTCAAAATATGTTTTTCCATTACTGGATAAACGAGAAAGATTGAGTACTGTTTCATATTTATGAGTAGAATTTTTATTTCGAAAGCAAAAACATTGGCTTGGTGTTAGTGACATAGTTTAAAGGAAAAACAACTAATATTTTGACAATAACCCAACTTTTGTGAAGGTACGTTCCCCAATTTATAGGCAGGAAAATTGGGATATACATTGATTATAATACACTTTAAATGCTTAAAATTAATAAATGCTGCACTCTCTCGGGCTCAGTCATATTGGAAGGGGTAGGTCTTTCATAAGACGGTCTCACGGATCTTTATTCGTGAGATTTTTCCCATTTGGATTGTGAATCTTGTAATGACAGACTTTTTTTTATTAATGGATTGATATTTTTATTTGCTTTTCCTTTTTCTCTCTATTTTGATATCCATAAAAAATAATCAAATATGCTACTTTTTTTTTATCTTCATATGATATATGCAATTATTATTACCTATAGTTAACAATAATATTTTTATGACGGGTCGCGTCGAAAATCTGTTTCGCGAAATTAACTCATAAGATGGTCTCAAAATAGTTTTTATAATTAATTAATTATTGCTTCCTAATAATTATAAATTTTAGTTAACTTGTACATAATCGGAAGTACAAGTGACGTTTACATGAATTAGAGTCAACAAAAAATTAATTTATAAGAATTAAATTCACGAGTACCCTACATGCTAGCAATAAAGAGAGAACTTGACAAAGGTTCCCTGCACTCAATCGGCAGTAAAAAATAAAGAGGAAACCTACAGATGTTGCCTGATTTTAAGCAAGTCGGTCAAAACTCTAGGACTAATTTATAATCAGAACTGATGATAAGAAATCAGATAAATGAATACTTGATTGTGTTTATGGAAGTTATAGGACCGAATCACTCTACGTCTCCTCTTCCTCCGTTTATGGAAGGTTCCACGAGAAGACTTTAATTATATAAGTATGTTGTACAAACCAACTTCAAATAAAGTCACATTTTCAGTTTGAACTCCAAGCATACACAATCAGTAGGGACAACGAGCCCTAATTGACCATCCATCGATCAACTAGATGAAAATGCTGGTTACCTTCAACCAATCAACCCGACGACAATCATGACGATCAAATCTAGCTTCTTCTATCGTTATTTTTCATATTGTGAGTCAAACCGATCTTGAAGGCTGTAGAAACAAGTTGCAGCATGACAAGAACATTGATTCTTGATGGTCTGATATAGACATTGAAGTAGTGCTATGATGCTCTAAGGAACATCTTGGTTGAGCTGATATGTCGGTAAGATTTGAACATATATATGGATGCATTTGTGCTTCAAAATATGAACATTCATGATGACTCGAGTGTTAGAGTAGGTGCCCAACGAGCCAACCTATTGCCTGTACTTAATTGACTTTTATGTAAAAAAAAAATAATCTTTATGTTAATAATATTTTACGATTTTATCCAGTTATGACTTTTTCTTTATTTTTATACGCATTCAAGCTGCATAGATAAAGTTTTTGAATATACAAAATATACCATGAGGTCTACTTCTCAATGTAAGATCATTCATACAGATGAGTGATCATTTGATGATGCAATTAACAATTTGTTCTCAGAATTTCCAAGTGTTATCACTTATCGAATATAATAATCCGTGTTAATGATTGTACACCATTAGTCATTTAACCCGAGACAACATGGACGCTCTGCGTATTAACACTGCATTTTGACTCATTTATCGATTCCATTGAGGGTCAGCATGTGGCGAGGTTGATTGTAGTTTCGAAATAAATAGGAGTCAATGCATTGTAGTCGGAGATTCATCGTTTTCCTACAGGTGAAGATATCCAGTGTGATATGATGAGTTAATAGTGCAAAAAATATCTTGTTAGAGTAATATATGTGATTTAGAGAAGGTGGTTATCTAGTAGCACATCCGACATCACTATTATTACTCAAAGATATATCACATCTTCGTCGTATTAATTTGCAACTCTCGATATACCAATGATTGCAGATTATATCGGGATATATGAGATGAAGGGACCATGTTTTACGATAAACATAAATTAAGGTTCTTGCAGACACTATCAGTGATACCGAGGGGATCATGGGACGATTCTACTAGACATTCTTACCATGATTCGATGGGTGTAATCGGACTTGAGTTCTAACATTATTGATCAAGGGTTGATGAAAAAAATACGAATAATTAGAGAAAGCTCGGATAAGAATAAATGTTATTATGAATCACAGTGAAGTTGTGAACCACGACTAGCTGTATCCCTGAACTATCGAGGCTCGCATAAGTATTGGATTTTGTGTTCCCTTCGAGATAGACAAATTCAATGAGTTGAATTTGGTAACTGTAGTTCGATGGAGACTAAACAGATAGCTTCTAAAGGAGTTTATAAGTGGATTATATTATTGGAAGCTGTGGAAGTTAGCTCGACTGCTAATTTTATGATGAGATTGGAACTGTCTGTTTTTTGAAGAAGCTCACAAAATTAGCAGCTGAAAAAATGGATCAATGAAAATTTTTACCATCGAAATTTTCAATTTCCATGATATGAAACAATATAATATTTGTACAATCGATACATCGGTGTTGTATGATCGTCGATCGAAGATATAATGAGTTCACAATTATTTATTTAGTAAATTTAGAATCTACTAATTAAATATTAATGTTAGTAATTGTGATTACCATATGTACATGGTTCTCATGGAATATTATAGAGATATCTAAAATTGATTAATTAATTGACATTAATTTAAAAATTAAAATATTTTTATTTAATTTTTAATTTGTGTCTATACATATATATATATATATATATATATATATATATATATATATATATATATATATATAATTATGGCGATCCAATTTCGACACTAAATTATTTAGATCTCTAGTGCGATCTAAAAGAGTAACTCAGTCTCTGATCGTGGACTTAATTAGACAATCAAATGAGTGAAGTTTGTTTATAGGAATTTACAAGAAGAGCTATATCGACTTATACACAAGAATAATTGGAGCTGACATTATATATGCAAAGGTAAATCAGATCTAAACGCTATATGAATGAGATTTATTTCATACGAAGCCCAAAGAGGCACAAGCAGTGTATGTGAGATGGTCTCGTGCAGCCCTGTCCCACATACTCTTTTTGGGAGGCTCGGAATGATTTTTTTTTAAAAAAAAAATTTTTGGGTCAAAATTGATATTTTATGAAAATTATTCAAATTAACACTTGAAAAAAATTGATCTAATTGTAGAATTTTATCACGAAATAAATAATTAGAATTTGATTCAACTATTTATACTAAGAAGTGTTTTACAAGAAATTTAATTAGTTCTAATTATTTTATGAAAATTATTTTTAGTTATTGATGTTAATAAAAATTAAAAAGATACATGATTTGTTGATAATATTTGATATTATATAATTAAAATATGATCGACATCCATGAAAAATTTTCTAACGTGTATGTTAGGATATTTTGCATGTTGTATTTTTAATTACTTAAAGTGGGCCTGATTAATTGTTCATTCTCGCCCTTAAATTTGTATTTCAATGTGTCATGAAAATTTAATGCAAATATTAGAGTTAGTGGGAGATCAAGTTTTGAAGATAGTGGGCCCGAATCCTCAAAAGTTTTGAATATCTAAGACATGTAAAATATTGAAAGTTTGTGTAATATTGCATTTGCATCCCTGTATTTACTTAGGTTTTGGCCCTAGACCCATATTTGGCTAATTTGGATCAAATAGTCATCGGTTATTTTTCATCATAAATTATTCATAATACATGTGATATATTGTAAATAATCAGTATTTGTGTTATTATTAATATAATAGCAAGAGTTGCATTAATTTGGAAAACAGAAAAATAAATATGGCACAAGAATTTAAAATTAATGATGAGACAAATTTTCAAAAATTAAAATCCCCCATTTTCGATAAGATTCAAAATTTAAATCAAGCACATTAAAAGGAAAATTAAAAGAAATTATAATATTTTCTTGTCTTCCTTCAATAATGGTTTCATATATGATCGCTATCTGTGATCAGTGTTTAGCTCATATTATTGAGGGGCCTGGACGTCGACAAGTTGTGACTTTCACTGACATACTTGATGTGAACTATGTGAAATTTCCATGACTTCGGAACATATTATTGGTGGATCTTAAGGAGACCGTCCACTATGGTTCAACATTGATGGGTCAGGCTCGACACGTGAAGAGAAACATGATCATATTATTGGGTCTTCATCAGACGAGAGACAAAAACAAGTGAAGGTTTAAAGGAGTGTCAATTTGGTTCTATCTTTTGAAAATTATGATTGAATGATATTAATCGAGAACATTATTCAGCAATTAGGCCTTGCGTATTCTCTAACAAAATTAGATTTCTTGTTTACATCACAGGGTGGTGAAAATGTCAAAATAATGAGAAACAATTCATAAAAATAAAAACTTCATATTTTGTGTCTAATAATTTTTTTTTAAAATTGTCGTCAATGATTATATGTTTCATATTCAGTATATTTAGGATTTTCTCATGTAATGTTATTCTTGATTAAAACAAGATAACCGAACTCAAATTTTCAAGATTGGCTAAAAAAATTGTATTAAATTCGGAGAAAATGACATACACGCTAATGTTAGTCTTGTTGAGCTAGCGAAACATGCAAGATGGTAGGACTATAGTATGTAGCTAAAGTGTAATATGCGAGCTTCTATTTTAAATTAACTATGGAGATAGTTAGAGGAAATAATAAATGTTGTTGACATTCGAATGCACATGCAAGAGTTGTATGGTGCTAAAACCCATACAATGATGCACACTAATTTAAAGAAGCTCATGACTACACGCATGCGAGATAGAGCTATGGCCCATGAGCATGGTGTGCATGTGATTGGGCTTATTGACAAGGTGGTGTGCCTGAAATTGATTATTTCCAACGAGTTACAAGAGGACATCATCTTGTTGTCAATCTCTTACTCATTTAACGGGTTCATGGTGAACTTCGACATGAAAAAGTAGAGGCTAGCTTTGAAGAGCTAGTCAATTTGCTTACGATTTACGAAGCCATCATAAAGAAGGAAAATGTTTTTTTCCAAGTGGGCTTCTCGTCAGGGACGAAAAATGGCCCACAAGATAAAGAAAAGAAACATTTTTCCCATTACAAGAAAAACAAGCCCATAAAAGACAAGCTCCAAATGATACATAAAGGGCCCATAAAGCTCGATAAGTGAGAACATTTTTTTTCACTGCAAGAAATCTCGACATGAGAGAATATCTGAGTCAGAATTTTTTTGGCAATGATAAATGAATATTCAAGCGATTTTAACAGTAAACAAAAGAAAACAAGATAGTCTGAATCATACACAAGTTAGTTGGAGAGGGAATGCTTGACTAGTCAGACAAAAGCTCTTTTAAAAAATGCGAGTCCTATCTGGAAGGAAAGATGACCAAAGCCTTTTCTTAGGGAAAGTGAAACGTGTAGATGATCTATTGGATTTGATCCATACAGATGTGTGTGGCCGCTAAGTGTAAGCACAAGATATGGACAATCTTACTTTATTATCTTTACCAATGATTTCTCGAGGTATGTGTATGTGTATTTAATGAAATAAGAGTCTGAAGCCTTTGAAATGATCAAAGAATTCAGAGCTGAAGTAGAGAAAGAATTAGGAAAAAATATTAAAACACTTCGATCTAATCGAGATGGAAAATACTGAAGTACTGAATTTCAAGACTACCTTAAAGAGCATGATATTCTCTCACAGTAGACCCCACCTACCACACCTCAGTTGAATGGTGTGTCAAAATGATGTAATCGAACATTGATGGCCATGATTCCATCTATTATGGGATTCACTTAATTGACCCCATCATTTTAGGGATTTTCACTTGAGACTGCGGAAAAATTGTTGAAAAAAGTTCATACAAATATAGTGGATAAAACTCCATATGAGATATAGTTTAAAAAACCTCCCAAATATTTTTTCTTAAGAATATGGAGATGTCCTGCTTATGTGAACTAAGCAATGAGAGAAAAATTGGATAGTAGAGTCAATTTGTGCTACTTTGTGGGATATTCAAAGAATTCAATTGGATATTATTTTTATGATCCCAATGAAACAAAGATGTTTGTTATTCCTGAATGTTACCTTCTTATAGAAAAAGTTCCTATTAGATAGAAATGGCGGAATGATAGAACTCGAAGAGATTCAGGAACTACCCACTTATGAAATCGTAGAACCCATACCCCAACAGCCAGTTGAAGAAACATAAGTTCTTAGGAGATCCAAAAAGTTTTAAGGCCACCTAAGAGGATGAGCCTGCTTCTTGAAGAAGGCCAAGATGAGCTCATTCCTGGACGTGATCCAAGAAACTTCAAAGAAGCATTGTCTTATGCAGATTCATCTAAATGAATTGAAGCCATGCAGTCCAAGATGGAATCCATGAATTCGAACCAAGTGTGGTCCTTAGTAGATCTACCTGAGAAAATTGTTCTCATAGAAAGCAAATGGATTTACACAAGAAAATATGGGGTGGATCGGAAGGTAATGACATTCAAAGAAATATTGGTAGCGAAAGGATGTACTAAAAGGCGAGGTATTGACTCTGAAGAAACATTTTTTCCAGTCGCAATGTTCAAGTTCATTAGGATATTTCTAGCTATAGTAGCGTGGTATGACTATGAAATATAGCAGATGGATGTGAAGACATTATTCCTTAATGGTGACATTAAGGAAGAGATTTACATGTCTCAACATGAATGATTCACATCACTATGAAATGAGTATAAAGTATGCAAAATTCAGATATCCATCTATGGACTCAAACAGGTATCAAGGAGCTGGAACCTCATTTTTGACAACGCTATCAAAGAGTTTGATTTATTTAAAACCCTGATGAATCATGTATATGCAAGAAGGTTAGTGGGAGTACAGTGACATTCCTAGTACTTTATGTTGATGACATACTACTCATTGAGAATGATGTAGAGATGCTGTAGTCAAAGTATGGTTAGCTACTAATTCTACATGAAAAATATGGGTATGTATTAGGAATACATATTTATAGAGATAAATCAAAGAGGATGCTAGGGATTAGCCAATCCATTTATATCGATACCATATTGATGAGATTCTCTATGGAAGAATCCAAGAGAGGATATCTCCCAATGTTTCATGGTGTCATTATATCTAATTCTATGTGCCCCAAGACTAAAAATGAGATAGAAACCATGAGCCGCATATCATATGCGTCTGCTATAGGCATTATAATGTATGATATGATATACTTGACTTGATATTGCATTTGCACTGAGTGTAGCATGCAGATGTCAGTCGAATCCCGGTCCATTGCATTGGAAAGTCGTGAAGGATATTCTTAAGTACTTAAGAAAACTAAGAATTTGTTCATCATTTACGAGTGCGGAAAATAAAATTGAAAGCTATACTGAATCTAGATTCCAATTAGATGTGGATGATTTGAAATAAACCTCTGGATTTGTATTCAAGCTCAATGGTGATGATGTCTCTTGGAAGAGTTTCAAGCAATACACCACTGCAAATTCAACCACTGAGGTCGAGTACATAGCTGCATCAGCTGCTGCAAAGGAGGCTGTTTGGATGATGAATTTTATTCAAGAGTTGGTTGTTATTCCTCAAACAGTTGATCTTGTCACATTCTACTGTGACAACACTGGTGTCATTACGCATGCAAAGGAACCGAGGTCTCATCAGCGATCCAAACATATAATGAGGAAATCGTTGCCATCTGCAGATATTTTGGGAAGAGAAGAATTATCAGCAGAGAGAGTTACCTCTGCAGATAATGTTGTTGATCCACTAACAAAACCGTTTCCATGACCATTATTTGTGAAGCATCGCAAAGCAATGAGATTGAAATCTATCAGCAGTTGATTATAGAGCAAGTGAGAGATTGTTAGAGTAGGTGCCTAGCGAGCCAACTTGTGGATTGAGCTTTGTTGACTCTTACTGAAACGTCCACTACTCGATTTGCTTAAAAATTACTACAATTTTTTTAAAAAAAACTATTATAAAATTGGCCGAACATGTACGAAATAAGTAAAGTATTTTTGCACCATTTTTAAAATAAAACAACCAACTAGTATTTGAAAATCAAAGGAAATTAGTCAAAACATAAAATCGTCAAACGTTTTACCAAACCTAAAAAGCAATAATTTGAAAAGTATAGCACATACTAAAACCTCTCAAATACCACTCAAAAAATAAATAGATAGTCATAAAATCTTTAACATAATCTTAAAATCATAAGTACGGAAAAAATAGAAACGCTGGTCCTCGGGTTATGTGCACCTCCAGTCCAGTCATATCATGCATCAAGACCTCCACTACCCTCAACATCATACTCACTGCATCGATCACACCTAGTGAGTCTAAAGACTCAACACACCTTAATCTTGATAACAACATAATACTTATACAGATCATATGCAACAATGAAAATACTTACTTAAAATAACATTTTCATAAACATGTAGAATCATAAAAAGTTTCATATTATCATAAAAGTATCCATAACAACATCAAGATATACATATTCATATTCATGTTCGTTGAATTCAGATCGTTGATTGTGACTTTCGTATTCGTATTGGGGGCGATGGATCCATCTACATGTAACCACAGTACTGGGCGGCGGGGACATCAGCGATACTCTCACCCGTCAACTGAGCCTTGGCCTTACGTATTAACATATCATCATATTCGTACTAGTCACAATCCCTTTCCATCCTTCAACATTTCGTATTTCCATCACTTTATAAAAGCATGCATAATAATATCATTTTTTTAAATCAAGCATGCAACATAACTTTTAAATGTCCATAATTAAATCACAAAAATCCATAAATATTTAAAATAATCATATTAACATATAAAACGGCAATAAGAGCACTGCCATGACGTTTACTTATTTCTAGGTGTAAAATTACAGTTTTACCCCTAGACGTAAAAATCATCGAGTTTGATTTTTTCTTAATTCCATTGACTCTAACATGTCCCAAATAATTATTTAAGCTTAAATTAATTTTCTCATAATTTTATTTCGCATAAATACTAGACTTTTTTATTATTCCATATTTATTCGTTTTTAATGTGTTTTAATCCCGAATAATTTCAAACTTTAATATAAAATTCCTAAATTCAAAACTTAGACTTTTTATATTATTTTAGCCATCGTGAACCACGACTAGATCCTCATGAGACATTTTTCGAATTAAATCCCAAGGAAGAAAACCCTAAACTTTCAAACCAAGCAACCTCGAGCCACTTCGATTTTCATCGAGCCATGCTGGACCAACTTCAAGCCACACCTCCTATGGACCCTACTGGACCCCTAGCACCCTTAGGAACCGAACATAAGCTCGAACCGAAGCCATGCAAACAGAAAAGCTCTCGGCCGAGGACCCCTAGTTGCCATGGACTCTTCATGTGCGCCTAGGACATAGCCAACCGACCCAGCCTCTTGTGCACCCACCTAGGACCCCAAGGACCTAACCTAGCCCAGCCCAAAGCCCCCTGGCCGAGTGTTTCCTCCCCTGCACGGCTGCACCCATGCGCGCATCACTTGCTGCTCTCGGGAGCCCTTTTGACTCGAGTCATAGCATGGCTAGGACCCCATCCCTGACCCTTCACAAACCCTAGCCAGCCCTGGACCCAGCCGAGCCCAAGCGTAGCCACAACTCCCTCAAAGCCGAGCCCCTTAGATCAACACACATCAAAATTTACGTCCCGGCGTATAAAATCACCTCAAAATCCCTTATTTTCAAAAATAAGAAAAAACATCAACCATATTTTAAATAATTAAAAACAATTATTTAATAAAAACATTTTCCATTTTTCAGCCCTCGGTCTCCATTCCACGATCGCAACTCGTATAACCCTTAAAAATACATTTTAATGCATGTAAGTAAAAAAACAACTAACACATCATATAAACATGTCACAAAATCAATTTAGCAATTAAAATCAATTAATTAATTCTTTTTCATATTTCCTAGATTTGCATACAGTTGGATTACATCGTCTTAATTTGGGACCTTACACTTATGTAAAAACAATCTTTATTTTAATAATATTTTTATGATTTTATCCAATTATGGTACTTAATATATGTGTTTATCCATGCAGGCTGCATTATTAAAGTTCTAGAATATACAAAAGGCACCATGAGATCTTTTTCTCGACGTAAGATCATGAAACTCATTAGGAAAAGTACCGTATATTCCAAACAGGTTCTTAGTCGATCGAGCCTCCTAAATAAGGATAAATGTTCCTTGAGCTTGAGACTAGCATATGTGATGTAAACATCATGTTTCATTAGTAAGGGCACATAGATATCTATTCATAAAAATGAGTGATCATTTGATGACCCACTGAACAACTCTACCTCGAACTTTCCAAGTAGTTATCACTTATCGAGTGGAATAGTCGCCAGTTCTGGTTGTACAACATTAGTCCTTTGACCCGAGACAACATGGGGGCCGTATTAATACTGCACTTTGACTCGTTTACAGATTACATTGAGAGTCAATAAGTGCCGAGGTTGGTTTTAGATTTGAAATATGTAGGAGCCAACGTACTATAGTCGGGGATTCATCGTTTTCCTGGGTCAAGATATCCAATGTGATATGATTAGTTAATAGTGTAAGAAATTTCTAGCCAGAGTAAGATATGTGCTTTAGGGAAGGTGATTCTTGAATTGCACATTCGATGTCACTATTACTACTCAAATATATATCACATCATTATTGAATTCATTTGCAACTCTTGATATACCAAGGATTGCAGATTCGATCGGGATATATGAGTTGAAGAGACCATACTATATGATAACCATAACTTAAGGTTCTTGGAGACACTATCAGTGCTACCTACGAGATCATGAGATGATGCTACTAGACTCTCTTATCATGATCCAATGGGTGCAATTAGACTTGAGTTCTGACTTTTTTGATCAAGGGTCGATAAAAAAGAGGCTAATTAGGGTAAGTCCGGATAAGAATAAATTATTTTGATTCACAATGAATTTGTGAACCCATGACTAATTGTATCTCTGAACCGTTGAGGATCACACAAGTATCATGTTCTATGTTCCCGTCGAGATAATCAAATTCAAGGAGTTGAACTTGGTGACTGTAGTTTGATGAAGATAAAAAAGATAGCTTATAAAAGATTTTATAATTTGATTCAATGATTGGAAGTTGTAGAAGTTAACTAGACCGTTAATTTTGTGAGGTGAGTGAAACTGCCAGTTTTGGTGATTGTCTGTTTTGGAGAAAGAGTTAACAAAATGACAGTTGCCAAAAAACCATACAAGAAAAAAAACACACAAAATCCTCTCCTCTCTCACAAAATAACTTTTGTCCACCTTTTTTAATTTCACAAGAAAATTTTGGCCACCCTTCCACCATCGCCGTTCCTTCTTGACGTCGCCGCAACGCCGCCGGATTTTTAAATTCCGTCAATCCATTTTCGATGCTAAATCGTTTAGATTTCTAGTACGATCTAAACGAGGAACCCAGTCTTCGATCGTTGACATAATTAGGCGATCAAAGGAGGGAGATCTGTTCGTAGAGATTTACAAGAAGGGTTATATCCGCTTAATATCCGGAATAGTTGGATCCGACACTATATACGCAAAGGTAAATCAGATCTAAATACCCTATGAATAGTTTATTTCCTACGACGCCAAAAGAACGTTTTTAATATCAAAAATAAAAATTTTAGACTTCCGCTGCGCATCGGGTATGAGAAAAAGAACATTGAGAACATTAGCGCATTTTGAAATTGCTTATAAATCCAACGATCATATTTAATCTTCTCGAGACTCCAAACCATAGTCTTTTACTGTTGTTGCCCTTTGTCCTGGACTTCTTTTTGTCCATTACGTTCAGCGACTATTTCTACTTTATGACGTTCATCGGTTCTGGCTGATTTGAACATATTGCTGGTAACGGATGACTTTTCCGAGACACATCCTTGATTTCTCCATCCTTTGTTTAAGTCGAAACATAATGTCTATATATTATAATTCACTAGACTTAAAAATTAATTTTTATAATGATTTCAAAACATGATAAAAATCAATGTAATATAATATTATTTCACATTTCACTTCCAGTCTTAGGTTCATCTCTCCGCCCCTGCCTAGTGTAATATAAATAGAGTTAGTTTGGGGCAAGGCTTTAATGAGCACCTCACTAGAAAATTTTCCTCCCTTTGTAATTTATGCCAAACCCCCTATTTGACCCAATTGAATGAACGTTTTTAAGTTCTATAATATTTAGGACGACATCTCAAGCTAGATATTTAATTATAACAAAATTCCCGTCAACTCAAAAATAATATAGTGGATATCTTATGAGACGGTCTCACGAATCTTTATCTGTGAGACGGGTCAATCCTACCGATATTCACAATAAAAAGTAATTAATACTCTTAGCATAAAAAGTAATAATTTTTCATTGATGACCCAAATAAGAGATCTGTATCACAAAATACGATCCATGAGACCGTCTCACAAAAGTTTTTGTCAAAATAATAATAACGGGGTTTTATTATTTATAAATTTGTTCATACCTTCAGCCTTCATGCAATGGATTGACAATTGTGGACACTGGACATTAATAATTTGATTTATGGAGATGTAAATTTTTTAAAAATAAAAATTAAATTGATTTGGATCAATTAGCCAATTATATTGACGTCATCCATTCCATGAACTAATTTAGATTAGTGTCTGTTTAGATTAGTGTCGCATGTGTTGCATGTTTTCTAGTCGATTGTTTTTTATGAGGTTTTTTGTTAAAAAAAATTAGGAATTAAAATTAAAATTTTCTTATTTTTATTAATTTTTTTGAATTCCTTTTACATAAATTTCATATTTTCATCCAAAAAGAGAGATAAAAGCGTGATTTTACTTGAATATAATTTGGCCATACTGACTAAAGAATGTGGCTTAATAGATATTGTAGATATGAAGGGGCTCTTGCATCATGATATAAAATCAAAAACCACCAGCAAATAAGTCTAGAAAGGTAAACTAAAATATTCTTAAGAAAACAAACTACAGTTTCAGAACATTTAATAGGTAGACATCACCTCAACCTTGCTTACATAAATACGTACCAAAGTGGGTATCCAGGAGATCAATTATATGTATATTATATATATGTATGATGGGCTATACCCAAAGTCAATTGTTTAGGCCAACTAATTTTTAATTACTTGATAAAGACCATTGAATAATAACCCATAAACCAACTAAATTTCTTATAAGATCAGTGAAAGTTTTTAGAAAAGGGTTGAATAAGCACTCACAACAAATTTCTTAACTTCAAAATAATTCAGTGTGGTTAAAAACTGAACTTGATATTCTCAATGTCAATGTCAGTTTACTAACAAAAATATGTGCGGAAAGAAGTCAAACTGACAGATTAGAACAGTTCAAAAATGGTTTGACTACGTAAACTGAACGACAAATAGACATAAGTTTGTTTATGGAAGTTCGTAGAACTCAAGCTCCTACGTCGTCTTTTCTTCCTTTTGGGAAGGCTCACACTAAAAGGTTTTGATCTTTGCAAGCAATATGAAAAAGACTCGGTTCAATTTGGACTTAACACTGCCAAAACTGAAACTCTATAATCTACTAAACTAAATGAAGAAACAGTAAACAAACTGTTCTCGAATATAATGAATTGCAAATAATTCCTTACACTTAATGATCCTCAATGATCAGATACAATAATTTGTAAAGTGTGCTTGAGTGTATGATCAGTTTTGTTTGAACTTGTAAGCTCGAAACAAATAGTTGTTGTAAATGTATAACTGTTATTCTTGTAACTTGGTGTCTTTTTTTCGCTCAACTGATATTCATCTTTGTTTATAAACTTCAAATTGCAACGGTCACAACCTTAAAAAAAATATTTTTTTGTTGCGTCTTTTGTCAAGATCATCATTCTCTGACATCTGTACAAGATGTAGTGCAGTTGAATTTGGCTATGTCGACAAGGTACGAAAAAACTTATCCGATAATCAGTTTAGCCCTCTGGTGTAAATTGACGCCCTTGAGAATTAATGATTATCTCTAAACTAATAACTTGATTCAGTTTTGCTCTGCGATGGTTTTGCTTCACTAGTCTAGTTTAGGTAAACCAGTTTAGCTAAGATCAATTTTGTCTTAAGTATCGAAACATAAATGCTCAAACAATTTTTTCCTTTTTTGGTGTTTGACAAAATTAAGAAATAAATCCAATTGTTTTAGGCAAAAATTGTAGGGAAAGTTGATTTTAAATCCCCAAACACAAACTCAACTTTATCCTAACTCCCTACCCCTCAAAAACTTTGCCCAACCTCCCTAAATAGTTTAAAATTGACAAAAATACCCTTATAATTATATTGGTCGATTTTCCTAGGGAAAATGATATCAGAGCCGAGGTAAAATTATTTCAAACATACAGATTTATTATTGTAAGGTAATTAAATGTTTGAGGAGGAGAAGTTCGAAAAATATTATGAATCCGAACTCAAGTTCGAGAAAAATAATTTACAAGAACTATTCCAATATTTAGAATATACACAAGAACATCTAACCTTGGTTAGATATCAGGATCAGCAAAGGACGCTACAGCACCCTCATGTAATCTTATGATCCAATTCAATAAGTTTTTGGAGATAGTACCTGATTCTCTTAAGCTCTTTTCAGATCTTAAGAAAATCCATAAAACAGTACAAAATTATAGCAATATGTTATACTTTGTACCTCAACGAGTTGAGAAAATCCTTGAAAACCAGGAAGAAATTCTTGGAATATTAAAGGATATTCGAACAAAACTTCAAAATCTAGAACAACAACCAAATTCTAGTAAAAGATCTTCAAAAGGAAGGTTACCACCGTCCTTTGGAACTGAACCCTTATTACATCAAAGAGGGAAAGCCAAAGTGATGCCAAAACCTTTAACTGAGGAAGAAAAGATGATCAATCTAATCAAAACAGTCTCAGAAAAGAAATTAATCTGATGACAACTTTGGAAAGGATTGATCTAGAGGATCTACAAGAGCTTGCAGAATCTTTTGCAAATCTCAAAGTTGTAGATCTAAAGATGAACACTACCAGAGGTGAAAAAACTATCATAACATGGTCATCTTCGCAAGAACCACCAAGAGAAAGTGTGGGATCTCAGAATATAAATATGAGAGAATTCCAATCAGAATTTTACACTGGTGGAGAAGCACACCCAGCGGGAACAATGTCAAGGAAGAATCAAATTCCCTTGCACCAAACACCCTACGGTAGATCTGTTTTAGAACCAATACATCTTTATGGGGTTATGCTTAACCTAGATGTATTAGATTTCAAAAACAGAGAAGATTTCATAGATGATTGGACATCTGCTATGAGAATCGCAGCAGGCATACTAGATCTCAATAGAGAATGATTCATTAAACTTCTGGAAATGAGTCTTATGGGATCAGTCAAAATTGCTTCGGACATGAATTCGGTAGAAACCAAAGAGTCAGTCCTAGCCATAGAATCTCTTAGCAAGATAGCCGGAAGAATGGCTACCCTGTTTAAAGCACATTTTATAGGGGTAGACTATTTTAACAATCAAGATACAGAGAAGAAAGAGAAATGCACTCAAGCTCTGTATAGTCTTGAATTACATGATATATGTTTAGTGGATGAATACATTATGTTATTCACTAAATATAGATGGAATTCATGGGTCGAAGAAGATATATCAATGCAACTTTTCTTTGCCAAGATGCCAAGTCCCTGGAGAGAAATACTAATATCGGAATATGTCCCTTGAAATCCAGAGACATTGACACGAAGAACCTCTTTCATAAAAGGAAAACTGGCAGAATGGTGCCATTTGGCATCATTACAAAATAATTACAAACGATTAAGGGGTATTAACAAACGCACACCTTTATGTTGTAAAGAAAATGATCTTCCAACAATTATTGGAAGTAAACCACAGAAGCATAAGATGAAAGGTTTTAGAACTCATCCTCATGCTAGAAGTGGAAGAAGTTCTTGGAAACCAAAAACAGTATGGTCTAGACAGAAATCCAGATCTTATAAATTTGGGCAAAGAAGTGGATCATCGAGAAGTAGGATATCCTCCCAAGCATCGAGTACATCTCGAAGCATAGGAAGAACACCTACAAAGAAAACGTTCAGAAGAGCTCATACGCGAGCCAATGAAAGTTTCAAGGATTGTAATTGCTGGACATGTGGAGCAAGAGATCATATCTCAACCAACCGTCCAAAAAATGAAAAAAGAGGTATTAAATGTTTTGATCCAACCTCGGATATTGAAGAAGCAGTTTATTACCAAGATCTTATTCAGGTGTACCGATTTAAGGATATTGCCTCAGAAGAAAGTATATATGAAGAAGAAGAAGTCTTGAATCAGGGAGAATCTGATGGAACTGAATCAGAATTTGACTGAAGACGAGGTGTACACGAAACACATGAAGTTCTTTCTGGATTCTTTAGCCAGACAACAATATCTCATAACATTGTCCAAAAGATTATGAAAGAAAATCCTAGTCTATAGAGATATCAATGATTCTCAGCAGGATAGGTAGAAAAGTTCTTAGGAAGTCTTGGCCTAAGAAACAGAAAGCATCATCTAATCTATAAAGTTTCTAGAAGGTAAATGGCAATCCAATGGAACTTACAGAAAATAGAATGAAGATGCAATTAATTCCTTCTGAAGAAATTAAGGAAGAATTACAAAAACTCAAGATAGAAGTATCAAGGACTATGTACTGGATTCATATCGGAGCAATCCAGATTATGATAAAAGCTACTTTCAAAGAACGAATAGATTCACCTCTTGATATTTCTATATGCGATAAAAGAATGGGGAACCTTCAAGATTCAGTACTGGGAACCATCTCAGGAAATCTCTGCGCATGAAAGATTGTAGGAGTAATCTATCCAAGAATAGCCTACAACCTCGCAGATCGAGATTTTAGCCGAGCCTTGACATTGCATCGGAATTTTAAGGAAAAAAACCTAATGAAAGAAGGTAATAGACTATATTCTATTACCTATCAAATTTCATATGCTCTATATAATACACATCATTCAGAATTGTTTATTAGAAATGAGTTTATTGAAATACCTGAGATATTTGGAAAAGTTGCTCGGGCAATCTATCCAGAAAGAGTTGAGTTTCCTTTAATACATGAAACATATATCCAAATACAAGACAAGTTGATTCTACAAAGGAATCAAAGTCTTAGATTGGAATCAAGAAGACTATCTTTTCAAGGAGATAGAATTACAAGTTACAGGTGGGGAAAAACACCCGTCCAAGAAACCCAACAGGAGCCAAAAAGCTTTTCGACAATAGGAAAGCTTAGATGCCCAGAAGGGTGGAAGGAAGTAGAAATAGTATTTGATAGTACAAAACAAAGGAATCAATTTCATTGTAATCCCATATACTATTTAGAACAACCTATGATAGGAACTTACCAAGGAATGACTGAGATCGGAGAATTGGAAGTTCATATCAAAGGAATTATAGGAAAAGAACAAGATCAATTGGTCCTTGGACTAGAGTTTCTCGAGGAACATAAACCTTGGAAACGTCTAGAGTATGGATGGAGTTTATGGCAGATGATAGGACGTGGAAAATCCAATGACCACCAGCCATTCTCGATATACATTCCAGTAGGAATGTTGTACACAATATACGGTATAATACTTTGCTGCTTATATTGATTCAGACGCTGGAATTTGTACAGCAAAACGAGGAGTTTTTCCAAATAATTTGGAAGAAGAATTACTCAAGATTGCTGGAAGATATTTTTCCAGAAGAATCTTAATCTTATGTAAAGGGATTAAGATGACAAAAATAGTAATTGGCGGTGTTGGACAAACACCTTGGTACAAGGTAAAAATACCACCAATCTATTTTCATGATACAGGAGTTGACATTTTACTAGGAAACAATTTCCTACAAATGTTTAAGTCCTATACTCAAGAAAACGAGAGTAGAAGATTAGTGTTTACAACACTTTGTGATCACAAAATCATAGTCCAGAGACTAAGAGAGGCATTTTACCGAAAATTTTCAATCCAGTTTCGCAGCAAGCGTGGTGATGAAGGAAAACTTCTAAACCCAAAAATGAAGGATTCTAGACGGTTTGGAGAAACAATGCTCCAGTTAAGAGCAGATAAAGAGCTCCAATCAGAAGAAATAGAATGCCTTAAGATAGCTCTACATAAGAATGAGGTAGAGTTTGAATCTAAGGTATCCTTAGAAGATGTCAAGAAAAGGATCAAAGAAAATTACGATGAAGATCCCTTGGCATGGTGGGACATAAATCAACTCAAAGCTTGCCTTAAAATTAAGGAAGGAAAAGAGTATGAATTTGTTCGTTGCAAGCCCATCCGAATGAAAATAATTGATCAAAGGGATTTGCAGATCATAATCAAGGAACATTTGGACCTTGGTTTGATCAAATCAGGAATTTCACCATATAGCAGTCTAGGTTTTCTGGTAAGAAATCATAGTGAGATAAAACGAGGAAAACCCAGATTTGTTATTAATTATCAAGAAAATAATAAAATTCTGGAGTTTGATGGGTATTTATACCTAGTAGAGAACACTTGATTAGTTGCATACGTAACACCAAAATATTCTCTAAGTTCGACTGTAAGTCCGGATTTTATCAGATTCAGATACAGGAAGAAAGCAAAAAATTCACAGCTTTCTCCACACCCCAAGGACATTATATTGGGGAGATATTACCAATGAGATTGGCTAATTCACCTCAGATATTTCAAATGAAAATGGATAATCTTTTTAAAGATTATTTTAAGTTTATGTTTGTTTATATTGACGATGTTTTAATAGCATCTAAAAATATGGATGAACATATTAAACACTTGGAGATTTTTTCCAATGTTCGTAAAAAAGAAGGGCTGGTTTTATCTGAATGAAAGCAGTCATTGCAACAAGAAAGATTGAATTCCTCGGAATTGAAATCGATGAGTCAGAAATAATTCTGCAAGAACACATAGTAGAAAATTTGCAGAATTTTCTAGAAAGCCTCAAAGACAAGAAGCAACTTCAAAGTTTATTAGGAGTTGTTATTTTTGCTTGAATTTTTATTAAAAACCTAGCAAAACATAGGAAATTGTTTAGTCGATTATTGAAAAAAGATGCTAGATTTATATGGACGTACGAACACACAAAGGGACTAAGCCAATTAAAGGAGATTTGTAAAAATCTCCCAAAAATGGCTATACCCCAAGATGAAGATGAGCTGGATGAAGATGATCTGGTATTATATACTGATGCCAGTGATCATTGGTGGGCAGCAGTTCTTACTAAGCTCACACCCGATTGAGAACGACCATGTACGTATTGTAGTGGTTTATTCTCAGATGCAGAAGCCATAAGATGGCATATCAACGAAAAAGAATTTTATGCGGCAAAAAGGGCTTTTGAAAAATGACCATTATTTTTACTTGCAAAGAAATTTACTTTGAAATTTGATAATACAATGGTGAAAGCTTTCTTAAGGAATATAATTGAGTTTAAACCTGAGAAGGCCAGATTATTAAGATGACAAGCATTATGTCAGAATTATATTTTTGACATTGTGATAATTAAATCTCATGAAAATATTCTTGCAGATTTTTTAACAAGAGATGGACAACATTGACATAGATGCTATCATCAAGTCGCAGAGACATTTGAGGGAACACCTTGAAATGAATCAAAACGAGGTCAACAAGTTAGCACTGAATGAAGAAATTGCAGGAAGGCTCCAACAAGTGTATAAGAGAATTGTCTCTGATCGAATCACAATATGTTTACAAGCTTATACTCAGTTATGGTTTGTAATACAAAGGCCTATCCTCCAAGGCATTGAGAAGCCACTGGTTTCCCAAATGGAGAGTTTTTGAGTACATGACTCTATACCTGGAGCAGGGGATTCAAATACCCTTAACAGAAGTGTTAAGTCGGGATCATCTCCAGATGAGTCGGCTGAAACAAAAATTGAGACTCCAGATCCTAATCTCGAGTCCTCAAGACAATCCTTCAACTCGAGGATTGAAGAGGGAAAGATTAACCTTAGACCTAATACCGACAGGGGTAAAACTAAGGTTAATACTAATGAAGCTGCAATTTCTCCATTTCAGATTTACCAACAGAATTGAGAGAAATTAAAAACAAGAGTTTGCATTAACCCAGCTACTAACATGGTTGATGTTTCAGGGAAATATCCTAGGGTATGGATGAAACCAAATTCATATCCAAAGGAGGTCAAAGCATGGTATGAATTCGGGGCTCTTGCCTCAGTTTATACCACATCATCCAGCAGGAAAAGACTTACAGGAAACCTTTCATTTCATCAAGTTAAGGAGGCCAGATACAAATGTCCAGAAATTTATCAAGGATCCTCCGTCTTGTTGCTTCAATAACTGAAGACGACATTTCCACCAGAAGAGCATGGGGTTTATGGGTATGTCTCACTGAGATGGACAAAGTCAAGTTTCCATTTAAGTTTTATCATAATTCTTTAAATGGATCATTCCTGTTAAACACAATGACAGGAAAAACAACAAGTTTTGGAAAAGAGATATTTGAAAAGAAAAGAAATCTTCTGTGGAACAGCAAGCTGCCGGAAAGCAAAGAGACTCGCCGAAAATTTTGCAATATGTCATATGTGGGAAGATGGTCAAAGAACATCTGCCCAGAATGCCAAGACAAGAAGGAACCTGAGTTTGGTAAAGGATTCAAGCCGAGATCTTATCGGAAACACTTTACCGACAGCAGCACAAGTGGGGAAGGACTCGGGGACACAGAAAGCCAAAGATTCCACCGACAAAGTTAAAGTGGACATGTGACCATCACATTAACAAAAGGAAGGACCACTATGTGAGTGGAAAACAAGGACCACCAATAATCGGTTGTAAAGGACAAAATAACATTGGATTCCCTATCTTTAAAGATAAAGGAAATCCAATAAAAAGACAAGAGACTTTAACCCAAAATCATCAATAAAAAGAAGATAAAACGGGTAAAAGAAACACAAAAAAAAATATAAAACTTGAAAAATGCCAATATTCTTTGAATTTCTTAAGGCAGTCAAGAGACGTATCAAAAGAAAAAGAGAAGAGCTGAGATTTTTCCGAGCATATCATAAATGATTAAAAGATGAAGGCAAAGAAATCTGTTCAGACATAGTTCAGATCAATACCAGGTATACTGGAAGATAAGACGAGAAGAAAAAACTCTGTCTAGATTCATAATCTAGACAAAACCAGGGACCACCACGATGGTGAAAAGAAGAAGGGACCACTCAACCACTACAGAAAGTGGTCCAAAAGTAAGCTGTAAATGCTAATCAAGATTTGAAATCCGAGTTTCCGAAGAGCCTCCTCTAAATAAGCAAGCAGAATAAAGTTGAGATCATCGAGCATTTCCTCAATTTCTTTCAAAAATAAATTGTAATATTTCTCTTTTTAGTTTATATGTTTTGTAAGTCCAGCTACTATCAGTAGCTAAACAAGTTCCTCCTCCTCTACAGGATTTTACTATGTAATAATAGTTTGTATGTTTAAATAAAGAAATCCTTTTCTCTAGCCTCTCTCATGTATTATTTTCAAAATTTTATCTTTTATTGTACACCCTAAGGTAGGAAACGAATTAGGGTTGTGCCAAGTGCTACTGAAGGAATCTGCATTGGTAACCATCTGTTGCGACTGCGTTGTTGGACTGTGAGGAGCAGTCTGTAAAATACGATCTATATAACCCGGTGGCACTCCGGTCAAAGAGGTAAAAGATTTAATTTATTTTACGGAAGCATGATGGGCCTTAGTATATAGGCTGGAAACCTTGCGTAGCTGTATGTCTTGAGGCTATATGCTTTTAAGAACAAGATCGATATGTATAACAATGCCACGTACCAAAAACTTAGAATTAAGGATGTTTTTGAAAATTTTAGGAAAAAGAGGAGTTTAAACAAAGAAATTGTGGGGACCCGGACGCTAATCAAGTTCTTAATCATCATTGGGACTAATTAATCAATTATAGTAATCAGGGTCTGAATTTTTTTTAAAATGCGGAAGGTAATGGAATCACACTCCTATACATATCAGTATAAAAGTATAAATCTCAAACATCATACAATAATTTACATCTCAGGTTCAACACCTAACTATCAAGTGTTTAAACCATATCTCTAGTCCAATTCTGGAATCACCACTCTAATCTCGATCTGTCTTCACCTCTGTGACCCTGTACCTGTCCCACCTGTTGTCATGCACACATACAAACAAGACAACAGCCGGATAACTCCGGTGAGATATAAATATCCCAGTATAAACAATGTATTAAATGCAATCATATAAATCATATATAAAAGCATAAACAATCATCAAAACATGTATCTAGTCTGACTACATGAATCAATGACTCGTGATCTAATCTTATCTTATCTTATCTCAAATCTAGGGATCCCAATCTAATTTAGACTTTGGTATTCTGTATTGAGTGTCTGAGATAGACGTCGATCTACATCTAAAGCTCTTCGATACACCGTAAGTCTAGAGTCTTATCGGTTCTGAGAAAGACTCGGCGGTTCTGCCCTAGCTAGGCTGTCTGCCCTAGACTCGGACTCTGACTCTGTTCTAAGTCAATACATGCACATATCAATCTGATAATCTGCAAATATCAATGCAATAAAGTAAAGTATGTGATTTAGGGAAACTCAAGTCAAACCTAACTCGAGTTGTGCAATCCCGAATCAACATTTATTTATACCTTTCTTGCTGTCGCTCTGACACAATCAAAGTCTTGATTCAAAGTCTGTCACTGTTCAATCTGGCAATGACAATACCAATATTCTGTATCAATATTCTAATCAAATCACAATGTCTCTGTTTTATCAAATTCTGACAGTATAATGGTACAATCTTGCGATACCAGTGATACCACACCAGTATATACTAATACCAATAACTTATAATTAACCACTGTACAAATCTGACATCACATCTCAGTCAATTTCATTCCGAAATTCATAACAATTCCATACTCAATCTGTTTCTTAATCTGACTTCGATTCTATGATGTCTAACATGTCAATAACAACATATATGACGTGTATTCAATTCTAACAACATCATAATTCCAAAACATGTCGAAACGTAATAAAACTTACGTCCTTTAGTAGCCTGCGTTGCTATGAACACAGTACCGAAGTCGGATTTAAAATCTAAAGGCTTAAGGATTTTTCACAACTCTCCGAATCCTTCTTCCATAAATTCTCTCGTCTCTTTCCTTTGCCAATTTCTGAAGAATTTCGTTTGCTGTATATATATATATATATATATATATATATATATATATATATATATATATATATATATATATATATATATATATAATCAACGTTGCATAATACACCACCTGTCGATTTTTCATTTTGCATGTCTCGCGCTCGGGCGGTGGTAAATTACCGCTCGAGCGCGGCCTTCTCTGCCCAAAGCATTTTCGAATGCACCCTTGGCGCTCGGGCGGTCAAAAACCACCGCCCGGGCGCCAACTCTTCTGCCCGCAACGTAAATTTGATGAACAGTGGCGCTCGGGCGGTCAAAAACTACCGCTCGGGCACCAGCATTTCTGTCCACCAATTGTGTACTTCATATGCTTGGCCCACTTTGGGTCTCGTAATAGCCCGTCTATAATTATATCAATTTAACTTCAAAAATCTTTGATTAACATGATATAAAATCAAGGGCATTACATTTCTCCCCCCCTAAGATACGATTTCGTCCTCGAAATCTTAGGCATTCAATTATATCAATAAAGAGTATATATACAGAACTGTATAAGAAATTACATCATCTAAATAACTCTGGGAATTCTTGTCTCATATCTGATTCTGTTTCCCAGGTTGCTTCTTCTACACCATGACGAGTCCATTGCACTTTCACAAGTGGAATCATTTTCGTTCTGAGCTGTTTTTCTTTGCGATCAATAATCTGAATCGGTTTTTCAACATAGCTCAGAGATTCATCAAGCTCGGCCTCGTCTGGTTGTATAGCATGTGAAGCATCAGGAAGGTATTTCCTTAATAACGATACATGAAAGACATCATGTATCCCAGATAATGAAGGCGGTAAAGCGAGTCGATAGGCACGATCTCCTATCTTCTCGAGAATCTCATAAGGTCCAATGTATCGTGGAGACAGTTTCCCTTTCTTGCCAAATCTGACAACTCCTCTGAAAGGTGAAATCTTTAAGAAAACTCGATCTCCTGCCTCAAATACCAACGGTCTACGTCGAACATTGGCATATTTGGCCTGTCTGTCTTGCGCTGCCTTCAACCTCTTTCGAATGAGCTTCACTTTTTCTGTCATATCTCTGATCATATCAGGTCCAATCTCAGGCACTTCAGAGATATCATCCCAATAGAGAGGGGATCTGCACTTCTTTCCGTACAACGCTTCAAATGGTGCCATCTCAATACTCGTCTGATAGCTGTTGTTGTACGAAAACTCACAAAGCGGCAATGCATCTTGCCAATTAGTGCCAAAATCTAGTACTACTGCTCTCAGCATATCCTCCAGTGTCTGGATAGTCCGCTCTGACTGTCCGTCAGTCTGTGGATGATATGCGGTACTCAGATGTAACTTCGTACTGAGAGCCTGCTGCAAACTCTGCCAGAAGTGCGAAGTAAATCGAGGATCACGATCTGATACAATCGACTTCGGCACTCCATGCAATCTGACCACTTCTCTGACATAGATCTCTGCCATCTGGTCAAATCTGTACGTCATCTTATACGGTATAAAACATGCGGATTTGGTCAATCTGTCAATCACGACCCAAATCGCATCACAACCTTTGGAGGAACGCGGCAACTGTGTCACAAAATCCATGGAAATGTGATCCCATTTCCATTCAGGAATGGACAAGCTCTTCTTCAACTCCAGAAAACTGGTCTCACACTCTTCAGACCAAACAAATGGAGCATTCTTCTGAGTCAGCTGAGTAATTGGTTTAGCTATACTCGAGAAATCTTTAATGAAACGACGGTAGTATCCTGCTAAACCCATGAAACTGCGAATTTCAGGTACTGATGTCGGTCTTGGCCAAGAAATCATGGCTTCCACTTTACTGTGATCAACTGATATACCATCTCCCGATATAATATGACCCAGAAATACTACCTGTCTTAGCCAAAACTCACATTTCCACAATTTAGCATATAACTTCTCAGTCCTTAGAATTCGCAACACAGTTCTTAGATGCTCAGCATGCTCACTCATATTCTTTGAATAAATCAAAATATCATCGATGAAAATAATCACAAAATCATCGAGGTATTTCTGGAAGATACGGTTCATCAATCCCATGAATACAGCTGGAGCATTCGTCAAACCAAATGGCATGACAATAAATTCATAATGGCCATACCTAGTTCTGAATGCTGTCTTCGAGATATCAGAATCTCTGACTCTCAGCTGATGATATCCCGATCTTAACTCAATCTTGGAATATACTGAAGAACCCTGCAACTGATCGAACAAATCATCTATACGAGGCAAAGGATATTTATTCTTTACCGTTGCCTTGTTCAGTTGCCGATAGTCGATGCAGAGTCTCATCGAACCATCTTTCTTTCTTACGAATAATACTGGGGCACCCCAAGTAGACACACTCGGTCTGATGTACCCCTTGGGCAGTAAGTCTTCTAGCTGATCTTTCAATTCCTTCAGTTCAACTGGTGCCATTCTGTACGGAGCTCTAGAAATCGGTACTGTACCTGGCATCAGTTCAATGCTGAAGTCTATCTCTCTAACTGGAGGTAATCCCGGGATCTCATCTGGGAAGACGTCAGCAAACTCACGTACCACTGGCAGATCTGCCAATGCTGGACTCGACTTCAGTAAATCTACTGAATATACAAGGAACCCTTCTGCTCCTTTCTGTAACAATCGAGTCATAGATAGTACAGATACTAAAGGAATTCTCGATCTAGAACCCTTACCGTAGAATTTCCACTCTTCTCACTATCTTGTGGAAACAATCAACTGTCGCTCTGTACTTGGTTAGCATATCAATACCGATAATACAGTCAAAGTCAGACAATCCAAGTACGATGCAATCTAACTCAATCTCATGCCCGTCATACTGTAGCATACAATGTTTAACCGAATTCACGGATATCAAACCCGTCCCCAAAGGCGAAGAGACAGACACTACAGTATCTAAAGACTCTACAGGCAATGCATGACTTAATGCAAATCGTTCAGAAATAAATGTGTGTGAAGCACCGGTATCAATTAATACGTAAGCAGGATAGTCACATAAAGAACAGTTACCTGCTACAACGTCATCTGGTGCTTCCTGGGCCTGCTCCTCTGTCAAAGCGAAGACTCTGTCCTGCTGTCTCGGAGGCTGACCAACTGTCTGGCTTCCTCCTGGCCTCTGCTGTGACTGAGCCGGCGCTGGCTGAAATGTAAGAACAGCAGCTGACCTTCTCTCAGTCTGTGCTGCGGATCCCGATGACTCGGCCCCCTGCGATCTTTGGGAACCTCTCTTGGGACACACTTTAGCAAAGTGTCCCGGCTGTTTACAGAAATTGCAACTACTAGTCACTCCCTGGCATTGCTCAGTAGCATGTCTTCCTCCGCAAGTCTTGCAATAAACTCCAGTGTAACTCTGGCTCGGTCTGGAACCACCGGAGCTGGAAGAACTACTGCCAGATTTCTTGAATTGTTTTCCCATGGCTTTCAAAAATTCTTTCTTTCCTCCACTGCTGCTGCCACCCTCAAATCTGGGAGGTGGTTGCTGTGGTCTCAGTGCTGGAGGCACAAATGAAGCCCCTTTCTGTCTCATCAGACCGGCTTCTGCTCCCTTGGCTCTATTCAGGGCATCAGTAAAATTATCCGGTCGCCCTGTGTTCACCAATGTGAAAATGTCGGGGTTCAGGCCATTGATGAACTGATCAGCAGTAGCTTCTTCGCTGTCAGCCACATGTGGAGCAAATTTCAGCAAGGAGGAGAACTTTGACTCCTCTATGTTCATCTGTACTTGCTTTAGATTGGCAAACTCCGCCCCCTTATCCTTCCGGTACGACACTGGAAAGAATCGTTGATAAAATTCAGTTCTAAATATATTCCAGGTAATATTTGTACCTTTATGCTCCATGGCTCTCTTCCTCGTAATCCACCAGTCCTTGGCAACGTCGCGTAACTGGTGTCCAATTAATTTCACCCTCTTCTCATCGGTATACTCCAATGATTTGAACATCATCGCTACATCATCAAGCCAACTCTCACATTCCACAGCGTTCTCTGTGCCTTTCAAGGTTGGCGGATGAAAAGACTGAAATCGTTTCAGTAACGTTTCCATTGGAGTCGGTGTGACATCCATTGTAGGATTGGATGTACTTCCCTGTTCTGGTACTCGTCTCGGAGGCATATCTAATAATCAAATAGATTAGTAACAAGTACCACAATTCTGTTTCAAACCTCCTCTGATCATCTTACTGCTGATCTATAATCAGTACTGATCCAATCTCAATAAAACATATTACTATATCAAATCAGATAAACAAGTAACATGTAATAAAGCAGTAAGACATGCTAGCATTCAAAAGCAGGAAAGAAAACCTCAATCTACCCCGCTCACTAGCCTCTTCTATCTCAATCTAAAGGATCTATCGCTCTGATACCACCTGTTGTGGGGACCCGGACGCTAATCAAGTTCTTAATCATCATTGAGACTAATTAATCAATTATAGTAATCAGGGTCTGAATTTTTTTTTTTTTAAATGCGGAAGGTAATGGAATCACACTCCTATACATATCAGTATAAAAGTATAAATCTCAAACATCATACAATAATTTACATCTCAGGTTCAACACCTAACTATCAAGTGTTTAAACCCTATCTCTAGTCCAAGTCCGGAATCACCACTCTAATCTCGAGATGTCTTCACCTCTGTGACCCTGTACCTGTCCCACCTGTTGTCATGCACACATACAAAAAAGACAACAGCCGGATAACTCCGGTGAGATATAAATATCCCAGTATAAACAATGTATTAAATGCAATCATATAAATCATATATAAAAGCATAAACAATCATCAAAACATGTATCTAGTCTGACTACATGAATCAATGACTCGTGATCTAATCTTATCTTATCTTATCTCAAATCTAGGGATCCCAATCTAATTTAGACTTTGGTATTCTGTATCGAGTGTCTGAGATAGACGTCGATCTACATCTAAAGCTCTTCGATACACCGTAAGTCTAGAGTCTTATCGGTTCTGAGAAAGACTCGGCGGTTCTGCCCTAGCTAGGCTGTCTGCCCTAGCTAGGCTGTCTGCCCTAGACTCGGACTCTGACTCTGTTCTAAGTCAATACATGCACATATCAATCTGATAATCTGCAAATATCAATGCAATAAAGTAAAGTATGTGATTTAGGGAAACTCAAGTCAAACCTAACTCGAGTTGTGCAATCCTGAATCAACATTTATTTATACCTTTCTTGCTGTCGCTCTGACACAATCAAAGTCTTGATTCAAATTCTGTCACTGTTCAATCTGGCAATGACAATACCAATATTCTGTATCAATATTCTAATCAAATCACAATGTCTATGTTTTATCAAATTCTGACAGTATAATGGTACAATCTTACGATACCAGTGATACCACACCAGTATATACTAATACCAATAACTTATAATTAACCACTGTACAAATCTGACATCACATCTCAGTCAATTTCATTCCGAAATTCATAACAATTCCATACTCAATCTGTTTCTTAATCTGACTTCGATTCTATGATGTCTAACATGTCAAGAACAACATATATGACGTGTATTCAATTCTAACAACATCATAATTCCAAAACATGTCGAAACGTAATAAAACTTACGTCTTTTAGTAGCCTGCGCTGCTATGAACACAGTACCGAAGTCGGATTTAAAATCTAAAGGCGTAAGGATTTTTCACAACTCTCCGAATCCTTCTTCCAGAAATTCTCTCGTCTCTTTCCTTTGCCAATTTCTGAAGAATTTCGTTTGCTGTATATATATATATATATATATATAACGTTGCATAATACACCACCTGTCGATTTTTCATTTTGCATGTCTCGCGCTCGGGCGGTGGTAAATTACCGCTCGAGCGCGGCCTTCTCTGCCCAAAGCATTTTCGAATGCACCCTTGGCGCTCGGGCGGTCAAAAACCACCGCCCGGGCACCAACTCTTCTGCCCGCAACGTAAATTTGATGAACATTGGCGCTCGGGCGGTCAAAAACTACCGCTCGGGCGCCAGCATTTCTGTCCACCAATTGTGTACTTCATATGCTTGGCCCACTTTGGTTCTCGTAATAGCCCGTCTATAATTATATCAATTTAACTTCAAAAATCTTTGATTAACATGATATAAAATCAAGGGCATTACCGAAATAGATGGATGGAGAGTGAGGAAAAAGTTGAGAATGTAAATAGGGAGTGATTTCAAATTTCCACAAAATTGTATTGATATAAAATTCTTATGAAATGATAAAAACTCTAGTAAATTGATAAAAACAAATATAACTATCTTTCTTCTTTTTCTCTGTCTTCCCCATTTTTATCTAACTTTTTTGAAGCATATTCTTCATTAGATTTATCAGTTTTGTCCTTGAGGCTCACCTCCAATCCTTCACCTCCCATGCATGCATTTTATTTGGGCATTTAACAATTACAAAGCTCATGGACTTTTATTTAAATGTCTCAAACATATTTGATACCATTTAAACTTTACTTGATTTTATTCAAACCCATTAGTTGAGTAATTATTTCCTATTGGGCTCTACAAGACCCAATATTATTTAATTAATTCAACAATTTGAATTAATTTAATTATTTGGACTCTACTAGGCCCACCAGTGTTTAATTAATTCAACACTTGAATTAATTTAATTTAGTCCATAATAATGTTTATGAAAATCACAATTTTCAAATTCAATATTTATTTGGCCAACTTTTAATTTAGGAACACTTCCATAAATTAAAAGTTACATTCCCCTTATAGAATTCATACCTCAATTTTTCTTTACCCTTATAAACTCCTTTATAAGCCGTTCAACATATTGAACTATTTTACTTATCAACGGGATCTAGAAAGTTTGCACTTGTATGACCCTCAATGGTTCATTGATACAACTAGCCATGGGTTCACATCTCAATGTGATTCGGGACCAAACATGTCCTTATAAGAGCGTACCCCAATTGATCCATTCTTACTTATCAACTCCTTGATAATAAGAACGTTAGAACTCAAGTCTGATATTTCCCAACCAATCATGTTAAAAGCCTAGTAGCATCGCTTACATGATTCCCTAGGTATCAAATGATAGTGCCTGAAAAAACCATTTTATTATGGTTAGCATACAGTACGGTCCCTTCAACTCATATATCCCGACCGATTCGACAACTATTGGTATATCGAGAGCTGTCATAGAATCGATCCTATGTGTCATGTCGTAGTTGCATTGATGGTGTAATCTATGAAATCCCTTTCATAAATACCACCAACACTCTGATTAGAGATTTTAAACTACATACACATAGGATATCCATACCCGAAGGTAAGCGGTGAATCCCCGACTACAATCCATCGACTCCTATATATTTCGACAAAACACCTAACCTTGCCACCTGATGAACCCATATGAGCCCATAAACAAGTCAAAGTGCAATGCTAACATATAGAGTCTCAATGTTGTCCCGGGTCATATGGACTAATAATGTACAACCATAAACTATGATTTTTCCAGTCGATAAATGAGAACCATTTGGAAAATCCTTTATGGAGAGTTGTTCAGTGCACTCTACAAGGAGCATCTATCTGCATACTCGAACATCACAATGTCCCCTACCAATGAAACATGATACTCACATTGCAGATACTAGTCTCAAAATCGAGCGGCATTTATCCTTCTTAGCAGCGGCTGAATAGACTAGGAACTGTTTAGAATATACAGTATTCCAAATATGAGTTTCAGGATACTCATCACATGAACATCTCATATTCTTTCTACTATTTGTATATTCAAGGACTTTATCTATGCAACTAGCATTGGTATACAGATAAAGATGTGCCAAAACAATAATTTCAAATATTATTAAAATAAAGATCGTTTGTAGATAGAGTTTAAACATGAACCCTCGGCCAACACTTGGCTCGACGGGCACCTACTCTAACACTTGTTTCAAATATTCCAAAGTACTGGAATAAGTCATGCAAATAATTAATCTCGAACCATCTCGAACCTATGTTCGGATCCATATTATTTGAGAAAACTATCCCTTTCAAACATTAATTTACACAGTAATAATAATTTGTATGTTTGAAATAATTTTATCTAGACTCTGATATCATTTCTGACCTAGTAAATAATCAATCAATAAATTTTTTTTGAGGTGTTTTAAGTAGTTTGGTTGGCTTCGGGTTGAAATTTTGAGGTCCAAGGTAAAACGTTCAATTAGGGTTTCGAGGGGCAAAATGGTCATTTTGCACGCGAGACGAGTTAGCAGTCTTGATAGTACCCTGATCGCAAATTGAAATGTTTTAAATGTATATGATATTATGAACATGAATTTTTATGATAATATGAAAATACATTGCATGCTTGATTTTAAGGAAAATTTACGTATATGCATGATTTTATAAGTGATGAATATGAAGATGTGATACATCTGCTAATCTTTTTGCTTAAAAAGTACTAGAATTTTTTTTTAAAACTACATTGCAATCGGCCGAACCCTTATCAATTATATAAAATTATTTTGCACCATTTTTAAAATAAACCAACCAACTAGTATTTGAAAATTAAAGGAAATAGTCAAGTCGTCAAACCGACTAACATTTTACGAAACCTAAAAAAGTAATAAATTTGAAAAGTATCATCCTCTCAAAAACCACTCAAAAAGCATAAATAAAAAGTCTTAAAAATCTTTTAGCATAATCATAAACATTAATCATAAGTGCGGAAAAGTAGAAGCGTTGGTCCTCGGGTTATGTGCACCATCAGTCCAGTCAGATTAGGCATCCAAGCCTCCGTCAACATTATTATCATACTCACCTGCATCGATCACACCTAGTGAATCTAAAGACTCAATACACATATTATTGATAACAAATAATACGTAATACAGATCACATGCAACAGTAAAAATACTTGTACTTAAAATAACATTTTCATAAACATGTAAAATCATAAACATTTTCATATTATCATAACATATTCATATTCATCATCACCATATTCATAGACGTATTCCATTTTCCTTTTGTTGAATTCAGATCGTTAATTGTGACTTTCGTGTTTGTCTACGTATTAGGCGATGGATCCATCTACATGTAACCACAGTACTAGGTGGCGGGGATACCATCAACACTCTTACCGGTCAACTGGGCCTTGGGCTATCATATCTTCATATAAAAATACGATCGTCAGGGCTCTCTCGAGGGCCTTCTCCCAAAAATGGCTCCCTCTGGGGCATTCTCCCCTCACGACATCCACATTCATATCATCATATCATTATATCAATAGAAATACGATCGTCGGGCTCTCACTGGGATCATAACCCATTGATATCTCCAACATATCATCGTATTAGTCACAATCACTTCACTTTCTTCTATGTTTCATATTCTCATCACTTTATAAAATTAGACATGCTTATAACGTTTTTCTTTTAAACAAAGCATGCAACATATCTTTTAACGTTTTCGTTTAATCATAAAACTCATAAACATTTAAAATAACAAATCATAACATATTAGATCAGAAAATCCATAATCGTTTAAAATAAACATTTTAACGTATTAAAAATTCATAAACATTTAAAAATAACATTTTAACATCATAAACATTAAAATAACATTTTGACATATTAAATCATAAAAATTTAAAATAAAAATTTTGACATATTATATCATAAACATTTAAAATCAACATTTTAACATCATAAAAATTCATAAACATTTAAAATAATCATATTAGCATATAAAACAGCATTCAGAACACTTTCATGACGTTTACTAATTTTTAGGTGTAAAATGGTCGTTTTATCCCTGGACGTAAAATTCCTCGAATTTGAATTTTTCTTAATTTCATTGACTCTAACATGTCCCAAATAGTTATTTAAACCTAAATTAAAATTTTCATAATTTTATTTAGCTTAAATCGAGGACTTTTAAATTAATCTTTAAATATAACTTCTTACTGCATTTTAATCCTGAATTAAACCAAATTTCCATATAAAATTCCCAAATTAAAAACTTAGATTTTTAATAATTATTTTGACTTAAATATAATTTTACGTAATTTTATTAAGCTTAAATCTAGGCGTTTCAATTAAATCTCGGATAAATCAAAAACTCATTATTTTGATCCCAAATTTTAAACATAACATTTTTATTATTTATTCTACCCTTGTGAGCCATGACCCACACTCGTGGACCTATGGTTCTAATTTTTCCTTATTAAATTTTAAATATGACCCCTTATCGAACCACCCGAGCCATCTCCCAATTTACTCGAACCATGGTTGAGCCACCTCGAGCCAAACCCGAGACAACCCACCTAGGCACCCTCCTGACTAAGCCCAGCCCAAAGAACCAGCCCTGGCCCGCACAAAAACCTACTGAAACTAGACCCAATTCCGCACGTGTGTGTGTGTGAGGCCCCTAAGCACATAAGGGCTCCTAGCCAACCTAGGACACCTCCAGCCGAGTCACCCCCGAACCACCATGACCCTAACCAACCCTGGACCACTCCCAGACCCAGCCTAGACCAGCCCAGCCCCTAGAACCCAGCAGCGAAGCTCCTAAACCAAGAACATCAACCTGCGCGACTTGGAGTACTACCCCGCGCTCTTCACCTTTTTCTCGAGCCAGCAGTGACCCAAGCCACTCCAGCCCCTGGCCCGTCCCCTGACCATCACCCTAGGACCCTGATGGACCACCAAGCCCAGCCCAAACCGAGCCACCCCTGCAACTCTCGGCCACACTAGAATTTACCTTCGAGAAGTGTCCTATCAAACGAGGGCTCTTCTCCAGCCCTGCTCCACGAGACCTAGTGTAACGCCCCGAAAAATTTTAAGGTCCATGCGAACCACATGCATGCAATTATTAAATTCTACTATATTTTAATTAAATGTTTTAATTGCATAAATTAATTATTTTGTGCATATTTTTATGTTTAAAATATATTATTCTACATGGTTGCTTTAAAATATATTTTTAAAGGTTATTCGAGTTGCGATCGAGAAACGGAGACCGAAGGCTGAAAGATAGAAAATCTTTTTATTGGGTAATTGTTTTAATTAATTAAAATAAGGGTGATGCGTTTTCTTATTTTTGAAAATATGAGGCTTTGAGGTGATTTTATACGTCGGGGCGTAATTTTTATCGGTGTTGGATTTTTAACAAAAACGCGAACATTTTGGCAACCCGGATTTTAAATTCACAAACTTATTTTTACCAAAACCATTTTAATATTTTAATTAAACTCTAATTAAAACTAATGGGCCTAAATTGTTAGTTTATTAGGCCTAAGTCTTATTTAGTGATTTAATTATTATATAATATATGTAAATCACCCAAACCCTACACAAAAGTGCACGCCACTTTTCAGAATTTGACACCCCAATCCTTCAATCACACGACACAACACACACCACATATTGAAGAGGAATAATCGAGAAAAGCTCAAGGAATTCAAGCCAAGGTTCTTGCCCCGTTATTCGCAATCGTCAACGAATAATCTTGCGTTAAATACGCAAAGGCACGCCATATTCTCCTTTTACTCATCATCACACCAGATTATTTAATTATGTTTGAAATTGCATGAAAACAAGTAGCACCTTTGAAGATCTTGTTTATGCCTCTTTTATGGTTTTTAAAACATGCATGTTGATCTAAGAACCATGAATTTCATTCACCTAAGGGGCTGCCAGGAATTATGATGATATAGGGAATGTTTTCCACGAGTTTGAGGGCCTAAAAACGCAAAAACAGGCTGCACAAACGCACAAGAACAAGCTGGAACAGAAAATTTGATGTTGAGAGATCAAGGGGCTCGGTTCTATGGGATTGTTGGCTTGGCTTGGGTTCGGTTGGGACCAGGGCTTGGCTAAGGTCCGTGAGGGCTCAAGGGAAGAGTCCTAGACATGCTAGGACTCGAGACAAGAGGCTGGGAAGGAGTCCTAGCAAGCTAGGACTCCGACCCGTGAGCTTCAAGGAGAGAACAGCACAGGTTCAGCAGCTAGTGCAGGGCTTGTGGGCTCGGCCAGGGGGTCTGGGCTGGGTTAGGTTAGGTCCTTAGGGTCCTAAGAAGGTGGATCTTCTTTTCGGTAACCCATCACAAAAGAACTCCAAAGTTAAGCGTGCTTGACTTGGGGCAATTTTGGGATGGGTGACCTCCTGGGAAGTTTCCCAGGGTGCGTGTGAGTGAGGACATAAGCATGCTGGAAATACCTGTCTTGATACAGTGAGGACAGTCGTCGAATCTGGGGCGTTACACCTAGCCCTCCTAGGACCCTTCCTAGGACCTAACCAAGTCCCAAGCGAACCCTCCTCAAGACTTGGTCGAGCCCCTAAGCCCCATTCATAAGAACCGAACCCTTGCATCAAGAACAAACCAACTCCAAACTCACGGATCCTACTTATTGAACCCACGGTTTCCAGCTTATCCCTCCTTAAATTTATCATGTTTTGGCTATAAACCATTCCATAGTAATACCCTATCCATGGCAGCCCCTTAAACAACATAAAAACATGAATTTGGAAGCAAAAATCACAAGTTAATCCCATGCATGTGCATAGCTAAGAAAATAACAACTTGTGTGTCATGTTTTCATTCAAAATATGCTTAAACAATTAATATGGTGTGATAGATGTTTGAAGGAAAGAATATGTTGTGCTTTTGCATTTTAAACGCACGAACTCTCGTCGACGATTGAAGAACGACGACGCGGAGCCTAGGCTGAATTTTCCCTTGAACTTCCAAAGCTTTACCCTGATTTTCTCCTGTGTGTATTGTGTATAAGCTGGTGGAGAGAATTTGTGAATTGATGGGATGTGGGGCGTGGGGTGCTATGGGGTTTAGGGTATATTTTTAGCTTTAAATATTTTAATAACCCACTAATAAGGCTTAGGCCCATTAAGGAGAGTTAATTAAACCCATTAGTGCTAAATTAAAAATATTCAAATAATTTTGCTTAAATAATTTTGAGTATTTATTAGTCAGGTTGTCAAAATGTTTGTATTTTTGTTAAAAACTCAACACCGATAAAATTTACGTCCCGGCGTATAAAATCATCTCAAAATTCCTTATTTTCAAAAATATGAAAAAGCATCACCCATATTTTAAATAATTATAAAACAATTATCTAATAAAAACATTTTCTACTTTTCAGCCCTCAGTCTCCGTTCCTCGGTCGCAACTCGAATAGCCTTTTAAAAATATATTTATATGCAACCATGTAGAAAAATATATTTTAAACATGTCAATATACACCACATAATTACTCCATGAAATTAAAACATTTAAATAAAATACAAGATAATTTAATAGCTTGCATGCATGTGGTTTACGTGGACGTTTAAATTTTTAGGGCGTTACAAGATGTGTTTTGAAAGAAGGGATTTGGTTGTGACTAATACGAACACGAACACGAACACGAACACGAACATGTAAGGCCAAAGCTCAGTGGATGGGTAATATTGTCGCTGATGTCCCCTTCCCTGGGTACTGTGGTTATACATAGATGGATCCATAGACTAGAGCAGATACGAAACTCACAACTAATGAACGGAATTCAATTAAAAGAAATTTAACACGTATATGTTGATATGATGCGATATGGACACGTTTATGCTTTGATATGTCATGTTTATGCTTACATTTTTAAGATCATGAAATGTATGTTAATTACAATACTTTTTATTGTTGCATGTTATGTATATGTATTTTCTATCACGATTCAGGTGTGTTGAGTCTTTAGACTCACTAGGTGTGATTGATGCAGGTGAGCATATTGATATGGAGACTGGAGGCGCTGAGACTGAGTAGGCGGGGCTGCATGTGCGCACGCTAACCCGAGGCCATATTTTCCGCGCATTATGTTTTTGAGTTAGGAGTAAACATGGATATTTTTATACGCTTTTGTTTTTATATGTTGATGGATGACAGGACTTTGCATGTCGCATATTTGAATTATTTTAAACGACAGTCTAGGGTTGATGTTGAGATAATCTTTTTAACAGCAGTATTTTTACTAGTAGTCGAACACTTTTAATGTAAAATGCGTTATAGACAGCTTTATTGAATGCATGTGTTTGAATGGATTTTCGAAATGAACTTTTCAAAAAAAAAAAATTCTAGTAGTATTTTAAGTAATAGACGTTTCATTTTATTTTTTGGCGCTTACATGAATGAATGATTTATTGATGAAAATTATATGTAAATATTTTTTCATATGTTCATCGTACGTGTATTCTCGAAGGCATATTAGGACAATTTTTATGAAATTGTTTCTAATTTAGAACATGATTACAATATATTTATATTAAAATAATAGGTGAAAAAGGGTAAAATTTTATTTTTAATAAATAGAACGAGGGCATTTAAGTCATTTTCATATTTTTGAATGCAAAATTTAACATATTAATTGATACAAGTCAAGTTAGAGCATCTTGGCTAACCAATCTAACACTTATCATAAAGTATAACTCAACATAAATTCACTTACATTAACTTTATTTTCTTATATAGGACACACACATGATACCATATTTACACCATTTCCTTAATATATCTCTTGGTTGATCAGCCCATATATTATTTGTCTAATTTTAATTAGGGATGTCAATGGGTCCGGGTTTTGCCCAGACCCTCAATGGACCCGCGTGTATGGGGTGGGTTTGGGCATACTAAATGGGTTATGGGGTGGGTCTCGGGTCCAATTTTTCATACCCGTCCGGATATGGGGCGGGTCATGGGTACTATAATACACGCCCCATATATGTGGATATAAATATTTTAGGGTTTTAATTTTATTAATTTTCATTTTTTTAGTAGCTCATCTCAACCATAACGATCTTGACTATTCTTATGTCAATTGTTTCATTTGAATCTGCTTTTAGCAATAGTGGAAGAATAGTTGGTCCTCATCTTAGTAGACTTGCCTACTCGTTGATTTTATATTGATCTGTTTAATTTATGTTATGAGTTATTTTTGGGGATGTCAAGATTTTTTTGGAGAGCTAGTAACTCTTTTTTTTATGTAATTCTTTATGTCGTGAAAATACTTTGTTTGTTATTATTAAGTGTGGTCGAAGACATAAATTAATTTTCCACAATGTTTTATTTAGAGGCTTGTCTGTTTCATAATTCAGTCATGTGAGAAGATTATTATTTTTTTATTTTAAAAAAATTCAGGTCTCACGAATCTCACGGGTCTACCCGGCACCGTTTTGTATTCGAGGTGGGGTGGGTTTGAAATATATTTAACCAGGGTGGGGCGGGTAATGGGTCAAAGTTTTTTTCATGGGGAGGGTCTTAGGTTTATCCAAACCCACCACATACCCGCCCAATTGACATCTCTAATTTTCATTCACTTAAAATGCAAAACCCAATGATAACACAAAATGTCACACCTCGGGACGGGGGTTGGTTGACACCGACGTTGTTCTCAAATTTACATTCTAAAACAACAAACCTCAAAAGTACAAAATTCAGAAACCAGTCTGTTATTCATAATACTGAATAATTCATTATCTGTTACAACTCAAATAACTAATGTTTTAGAGCGGAAATGTAAAACCAGACATAACAGTGTCTTATCAAATGCAGCGGAAATAACAGAAATAATAGCTGAGAACAATAGTCTTCTTCACCAGCCCCATAATTGATTCTGATGTTCTTCTTCTAACTTTTATTCCTCGTTCTTATCTGAGATGTGTTTGGTGGGTGAGTGATATGGTTGTCACTCAGTAAGCAAGGCGAGAATAACTCTCAGTTTTCGAAATCTTTTTTAACAGAAACAGTAATACAATAATATACATAAACTCATATTTTCAGAACAGAAATAAGAATTCAGAAATCACAGGTTTCAGAACATAAATCAGAATTAGTAAGCACTGAGCACGTTAGTGAATTTCATGGCTAAACTGATATCAGTCCCCTATATGTTCTCTCCTCTAAGGGGTGATGCCAGAATCAATATCAGAATTCAAAGATGTTCAGAATATATATTCCTACCATTAGTTCACTGGGGAGTTTCAGTGCTTCAAAATCATATATCAGAAATCAAACATTCAGAAATTGTGCTTTAAAATAGAAATTAACAAACTGATTTCAAGCTATTTATACATAAAACCAATTACAGTAATTTGCTAGAGTTTCGGTTGAAGTCTACTGGAAATCTGGTTGCTCTCGCTACTGGATTTTACAGCTCGAACAAGGCATTCTCTTAGCTCGAAAATTTAACTAATTATCTCAAGATTTGTGTAACACCAATTCATAGACTTGAGGGTGCTATTTATAGGCCAAAATCTGACTGTTAGGCTTCCAATTAATGACTATAATCTGCCATTAACATCCTTTATTTCATGTTAAATGCTTCAGTTAGAAGTCATGAGCAGAATCAGTAGCTATTTGCTGGAATTTCGCTCTACTGAACTCTTCTGCTGCTGGATTCTATCTGCTGGAATTCTGTCTGCTGGAAAACTGTCTGCTGAAAAACTACCAGTTTCTGGAATTTTATTTGCTGCTGGAATTGTTAGCTTCTGAAATATGCTAGCTACTGCTGAAAATTCAGGTTCTCACATCCCTCCCTCCTTATAAGAAGTTTCGTCCTCGAAACTTGGCTATTTTTGATCCTCAAAGAGGTAAGGATATTGATCTCGCATCTTTTCTTCCAACTCCCAAATAGCTTCTCATTCGATGTGGTTGGACCATTGTACTTTGACATATGGAATAGTTCGTCGCCTCAGTACTTGGTCTTTGTTATCCACAATTCGAATCAGAATTTCTTAATACTTCAGTTCTTCATTTAGATTTTCCTCAACCAGAAGTGGTCCAGCCTCGAGAATATGACTTGGATCGGAGATATATCTCCTCAGCTGCGAAACGTTGAATGCATTGTGAATTCTGGACATGTCGGGTGGAAGTGCTAATCTATAAGCAAGTGTTCCCACTTTCTCAAAAATTTCAAAGGGTCCGACGTGTCTAGGATTCAATTTCCAAGCCTTACTGAATCGGATCACACCTTTCATGGGTGACACTTTCACATACGCTCTTTTCTCCAATTTCGAATTCCACAGGTCTTCTTTCAGGTCAGCCCAGCTTTTCTGTCGATCTTGTTCTGTCTTGAGCCTCTCCTTGATCACAACAACTTTATCCGTTGTTTCTTGGATTAGATCGGGTCCAACGATGGCTTTTTCCCCTACTTCATACCAATATAGTGGTGATCGACGCTTTCGTCCATATAGGGCTTCGTATGGTGCCATTCCAATACTACTGTGGTAACTATTATTGTATGCGAACTCGATTAAGGGCAGATTTCGCTCCAATTACCACTGAAGTCTAGAGCACATGCTCTCAACATATCTTCTAAAGTTTGAATTGTTCTCTCTGTTTGGCCATCGGTCTGAGGATGATAGGCCGTACTGAGAGTGACCTTACTTCCCATTGCTTGTCTGAAACTCTTCCAAAAATGAAATGTAAACCTCGGATCTCTATCTGACAATATGCTAGCTGGAACTCCATGTAATTGTACGATGTCCTTCATGTACAATGTTGCTAGCTTGTCCAAATTATAGTTCATGTGTACAGGTAAGAAATGCGCAGATTTTGTGAGTCTATCTACGATTACCCAGATGCCGTCATGACTTTGTCTAGACTTTGGTAACCCGACAACAAAGTCCATGGAGATATGTTCCCATTACCATTCTGGAATTTCTAGAGGTTGCAGAAGTCCTCCGGTCTCTGGTGCTCTGTCTTGACTTGCTGGCACACGTGACACTTAGAAACAAACATTGCCACGTCTTTCTTCATTCCACTCCACCAGAAATTTTTCTTCAAATCTCTGTACATCTTGGTATTGCCAGGAAACAACGGATAAAGTTGTTTGGCCATTCATTTAGATGCATGGCCCTGTACATTTTTCTTCAAATTTTTCTTCAAATCTCTGTACATTTTCTGTTTGGCCATTCTGTTCATATGGCTTCAATTGTCTCGACGCGAATGCAATCACCCTTCCCTCTTGCATGAGTACACATACCCCTTTAGATGCATCACTGTAGATGGTGAAGTCTTTGCCTTCCATAGGTAAGACCAACACTGGCGTGGAGGTCAGCTTCTTCTTCAAAGTCTCGAAGTTTTGCTCACATTTTTCACTCCATTGAAACTTAGAGTTCTTCTGTGTGAGTTTGGTGAGAGGTATGGCTATTGGAGAGAATCCCTCAACAAATTTTCGATAATAGCCAGCGAATCCCAAGAAGCTTCGAATTTCTGTCACATTCTTTGTCTAGGCCAATCTGAGATTGCCTCTACTTTCTTAAGGTCCACAGATACTCATGTTGCTGATATTATGTGTCCCAAGAATGTGACGCTCTCTAGCCACAATCCGCATTTATTGAATTTGGCGTAAAGTTCTTTTTCTCTCAGCGTATGGAGGGTGAGACGAAGATGTTCTTTATGGTCTTCCTCACTTGACGAGTATACTAGAATATCGTCGATGAATACCACAACAACTAGTCAAGTGATGGCTTGAATACTCTGTTCATGAGATCCATGAATACTGTCGGAGCGTTTGTTAACCCGAATGGCATCACTGTGAACTCATTTTGTCCATACCTTGTTCTGAAAGCTGTCTTCGGAATATCGACTGTTTTGACCTTGAGTTGGTCGTAGCGTGACCTTAAGTCGAGCTTGGAAAAGATTGAAGCTCCCTTGAGTTGGTCAAACAGGTCATCTATCCTTGGAAATGGGTATTTATTCTTGATTGTGATTTTATTCAGTTCTCTGTAATCGATACATAATCTCATGCTTCCGTCTTTCTTTTTAACAAATAGGACAGGAGCTCCCCACGGAGATGCGCTTGGTCGGATCTGTTTCTTATCCAACAACTATTGAAGTTGCTCTTTGAGTTCTTTCAACTCTGCTGGAGCCATTCGGTACGGTGCTTTTGAGATCGGCGTAGCATTGGTCATTAAATTAATCTCAAATTCCACTTCGCCGTGTGGAAGTTCGCCAGTGAGTTCTTCAGGAAAACATCCGGGAACTCTTGTACTACCAGAATCTTTTCTAGTGTAAGTGTGGTTTTTTTCTTCACCTCGCTTAACATAGCTAGGTAAACTTCTTCTCCACTTTTCATGGCTTTCCAAGTTTTAGAAGTAGAAAGAAGAGTCTTTCGTTATTTTGTCTTACCATGAAATAAAAGTTTCTCTTGGTGTGGAGCTTGGATGGTTACCGTCTTTCCATGACATTCTACTAAAGCATGATTATTGGCTAACCAATCCATTCCAAGAAATACATCGAATTCCACCATGTTTAGTTGAATCAGGTTTGCCTTGAAATTCTGATCTTCTATGAGAATACTAATAACCCGATATAGAGTGCGAGTTTTTAAAATTCGATTTGCAGAGTTGTGACTCTATATGGTTCTTCTAGGTTATCATGTTTAGCTCCTAACTTCTTGGCAAATCTCTTAGACATGAATGAATGCGTAGCACCACAATAAATAACACATAAGCAGGTATATTATTGATTAGAATGGTACCAGCTACGACATCTTTGAGTTGTCGGCCTCTTCTTGAGTGATAGCGTAAACTCGAGCATTTGGCTTGTTCTCCTTAGGCTTGTTGGAGTTGTTCCTCCTGCTGGTCCATTCCTTGGATCTGGAAGGGGACATTGAGCAATGCGATGGTCCATCTATCCACAATGGAAACAAGCTCCAGAATTCCAACGACATTCACCAGTGTGTGTGAATCTGCAAGTTTGGCACTTGACTCCTTCTTTGCTTGATTGAGAAGAAGTTATTTCTTTGGATGGAGCACTGATAAATTGGTTGCTTGAAAACCTAGGCCTCTTGAATTGCTGGTCCGGTTGGTACTGGCTTGACTGAGGACGTTTGAGTTTGTTCTCACCTTCACGCCTCTTAATGTTGTTTTCATCCTTGATAGCGGCTCTCATCAATTCATCGAAACTGTCGGGCTCGATAACAGCAAGTGCAGATTGAATACGGCTGTTCAATCCCTTCTTGAAGCGATGCATCTTCAAGGCCTCGTCTCCTATGATGATTGGGGAGTAAGTTCCCAATGAATGGAACTCAGATGAATACTCCACTACTGTCATGTTTGGTTCTTGAACCAAGCTTTCAAATTCTGACAGCTTCTGCCCTCGAACTGCTGTCGGGAAGTACTGTTTCAGAAATGCCTCTCGGAACCTTTGCCAAGTGATAGGTCCCGCCCTTACCATAGCTGCTGAGACTCCTTCCCACCATTTGGCTGCTTTATCCACAAGAAAAGGTGTAATTACATCTACCTTGATCCCTTGTGGAACCTCAAGTAGTCGAAGATGGTTCTCCATCTCCTTCATCCAATTCTGTCCGACCTCAAGATCGGAGCTTCCATCGAAGTTAGGGACTCTTGCTCTCCAGAGGGACTCATAATGCTGCTTAGTTCCATTCTGAGCTGGAGGTGGTGGAGATGGCTGGTTAGCATTGGGGTTGACAAGCCCTTGTAGCGTGGTTGCCACAATCGTGGCTATAGCCATCAAGTCCATCTGATTGAGGCCAACTGCTGGTGGTTGTTGTGGGGGTTGTTGTGCATCTTCGTCATTGCGGTTGTTGTTACAGTTGTTGTAACGAGGGTTGCGGTTGTTTCTCACTGGTCGTCCATCCATTTCCTACAATTATGTAAGTTCTAAGGTTGATGGTAGAATATGGACTACACAAAGGAAGCACGATGATAGAGTAATTGCTCAAAATTTAAATATGAAACCAATGGATAGAAATAAATTTTATTGATTTCCACAAAACTGCAATTACCACTGAAATTTTGAAATGAAACAGAAATTTAAATGGAGAAATTGTTATTACAAAGAACTACTACTGATAGTCTAATCTATCACTTCTCTTAATCCCAAATCCAAATCAATAGGATCATCTTCTACTTCTTCTGGATCCTCTTCAGGTTCATCTTGGTTGGCTATCACTGCTTGTAGATGTTCAATATGACCATGCAGAACTGCATTCTGGTCGCTAAGAACTTCAACAGTGTCCTGCAGCTCTTGAATCTGAGCATCTGTCTATTCACTATACTGATTATGTTGGTGCACGAGTTGGTGATTTAGATCCTTAAGTACTTGGATCTTCTCTACCAAGGTATCACGTAACTTGATGAACTCTGCAACAGTCTCTTGGGAGGTCTCAAACTCTTCTTGAGCCTTCATATTCCTCTCTTCTGCTTCATGTAGATAGTGAGAATAACGTTGAACTTCACTTCTCAAGTGTTATGCTCTACGTTGTAACTCATATTTGTCTAACTCCAAGCAGTAGTTATGCTCCTTGAGTTTCTCTAGCTTCCTCTCTAAGCTTTTAAGGTAGCTATTCTGGTCAGTTATATCTTACATCCAAAACATGAGAGTCAAGGTTCAGAAATGATCTCAAGAATATAGGTCAAGTTATAGACGAATACTGGAATGAACAAAATGAGTACTGCCTATACATTCAATAGCAGAAAATAGCTCAAACTTTTTCGGTCACAGAATTTCGTGAAATCCTTCACATCGAGAACATGAATGGTACCAAGTTTGGTGCAAAAATACTAAGTCGTTTGGAAATGAAAATTCCTCAAAGTTTCGAAAAAATTGGAAAATTTCACGAATATGATGATATCACTATCTTAACGAAGGATTTTAGGGTTTGTCGGTGGTGCTAGAACGTTCTAGGTTAGGTTCTCCTCGTCGACAGCTTTCCAACGCATACTTTTAATAGTAAAAATTCCTCCTGGATCAAATGTTTTGGTCGTTTGAAGTTTGCGCGAAAAACACCTCAACTTCCATGTCATTTGCAAGGTCTACTGCATGCGCTTGCTGGAATTCGCGATCTACTGCAATTCTGATGCTACTGCAATCAGTCTGCTGCTTTTCCAGCACTGTCTGCTGCTTTCCACCACTGTTAGAACCAATTTGCTGCATTCTGAATTTACTGACCCATTCTTCTGCATACAGATCCATTGATTTCTATCTACTGGTTCTGGTTTCGGGCTACTGGTTTTGGGTCTACTGAATTTTTTTCCCTACGCATTTTAGACATGCTGCTTATTTCAGACATGCTGCTGAAACATTCAGAGCTCTAATGTATTCTAATTTGTTTCCATTACTGATTTTTCCCAACTGTACGCAGTTAGTCTAAATTTTCAGTAGTCTATTGCAGTAGTCTATTACAGTAGTTTATTTTCAATAATCTATTTCAGTAACTTTCAGAACTTATTTTCAGAAGTCTATAAGAACATATTATTTCTAGTTCCTCTTTCCCAGATTATGAAACCTGGCTCTGATACCACTTCAATGTCACACCCCGGGACGGGGGTTGGTTGACACTGGCATTACTCTCCAATGTACATTCGAAAATAACAAGTCTCAAAAGTACAAAATTCAGAAATCGGTCTTTTATTCATAATACTGAATAATTCATTATCTGTTACCACTCAAATAACTAATTTTTTACAGCGGAAATGTGAACCAGACATAACAATGTCTTATCAAATGCAGCGGAAATAACAGAAATAATAGCTGAGAACAATAGCCTTCTTCACCAACCCCAGAATTGATTCTGCTCTTCTTCTTCTAACTTTTCTTCCTCGTTCTTATCTAAGATGGGTTTGGTGGGTGAGTGATATGGTCATCACTCAGTAAGCAGGGGCGGGAATAACTCCCAGTTTTCGAAATCGTTTTCAACAGAAACAGTAATACAATATTATACAGAAACTCTTATTTTCGGAACAGAAATAAAAATTCAGAAATCACATGTTTCAGAACAAAAATCAGAATTAGTAAGCACTGAGCATGTTAGTGAATTTCATGGCTGAATTGATATCAGTCCCCTATATGTTCTCTCCTCTAAGGGGTGATGCCAGAATCAAAATTAGAATTCAAAGATGTTCAGAATATATATTCCCACCATTAGTTCACTAGGGAGTTTCAGTGCTTCAAAATTATTTTATCCAACCGGATTACGAACCTGGCGGCTCTGATACCACTTAAATGTCACGCCCCGAGACTCGGGATTGACACCGGCGTTGTTTAACAATCACACAATCGAAACAACAAGCCTTTGTAGTACAGTGTAAACCGAAACCAGTTTATAATTCATAATTTCAACGAAATAAACATTGTCTTTACAAAACCGAAATCTAAAAAAGACGACAGAGTTAATGCGGAAACGTAAACTGCATAATAATAAACTTGAACTTAATCTAATTTCTTGAGCATTTACCATCCCCATAACTGCTCAGATTCTTCTTCTTCAATTTCTTCTTCAAGCTTATCTGGGAAGGGTTGTAAGGGGGGTGAGTATTTGGGAATACTCAGCAAGTGGGGGAATATCGAGCACAATAACACAACGCGCATAAATTTTGAAACACATGACTTGCATACATACTCCATAAACATGCATAACATTTACCAGCCACTGTAATTTATCTAACTTTCTATGGTTTACTGACGTCAGTCCCTAATTTTTACTCCTCTAAGCGGGCGAGGCCGTATAGCGGTTACATCCCCCACTGCGTAAGGGTACGTCATGGTTGGGATTCCCACCCATATACAGTCGACTCCTCACAGTGCTTGAAACCGAATGACATAACATAAGAAGGAGTAGGAAAAGAATTGTACTCGACCGAAGTTTTTTTTTATCAAAAACCGAAATCACATATGCATAAAATTCAAAACTTTAAGTTTAAAAACAAGCCCACTTACAGTATGTATATATGCTAGAAACATAGGTGTTTGACTTCGAGAATTGGATCGCTTCTCCTTCTTGCTCAAACGGTGTTTTGGCTTCGATTTCTTGGACGACCTTGAGACGATATTTGTGCAGAGTTTGGCTATGGAGAGCTGCTGAATTTCGAGATTTCAGCAAGGGAATTTTCAAAATTTAGGGGTGTGAAAAATGATGGGGTGATGGGGTATTTATAGGTGAGGATGGTGGATCTAAAATTGGTACTCAAATCATACAAAAATTTGCTCCGAATCTCTCAATTGGTTCCAATATTCTTTCCAATTTCGAAAATTCATCTACCCAAGTTAGGAGATTTATATTCTAATCCAATGCTCTTGATTAATTCAGGATTTAGGTTGCTAGATCCAACGGTTTTGGTGAAAAGTTGAGGATTTCCTTCCAATCTGCATGGTATGATTCCTTGTATCCATGTCTTACAATATTTGGGCACCAAATTTTCGAAAATTTGATAATAATCTCATGCCTTAATCCTTTAAATCTTGTAGGATATCTCAATCTTGTCAAAATCCTCCCAATATTTTCGAAATGTGATTACCTTGCTAGAAAACGTCTTCAACAATTAATTTTTTTTCATAAACATATCTCATTATATTATTTTATACCAAGAATCAAATCCTAAAAATTTCCTTACAAATTATTAAATACATTATGGAGAACTTTCGGTTCTCATATCCCTCCCTTCTTATGAGAAGTTTCGTCCTCCAAACTGGAGTTGTCTTGGTCTCCAAATAGGTAGGGATATTCCTTACGCATCTTCTCTTCGACTTCCCAAGTTGCTTCTCGCTCCGTGTGGTTGGACAACTGTACCTTGACGTAGGGAATGATACGTCGTTTAAGAACTTGTTCCTTGGTGTCCACAATTCTAATAGGGACTTCTTCGTATTTCAGTTCTTCTCCCAAGTTCCCTTCGACCAAGAGTGGTTTTATTTCTAGTACGTGACTTGGGTCTGGAATGTACCTTCTCAGTTGGGACACATGGAACACGTTGTGGATTCTTGACATGCTTGGTGGCAGCACCAGTCTGTATGCTAGCGTGCCTACTTTTTCCGAGATTTCAAATGGTCCAACATATCGAGGGTTCAGTTTCCCGGCCTTATTGAATCGGACAACTGCTCTCATAGGCGAAACTTTCACATAAGCCTTCTCTCCCACATTGAACTCTACAGGCCTTCTCTTAAGATCTGCCCAGCTCTTCTGTCGGTCTTGAGCTGCCTTGAGTTTTTCTCGGACAATTTTAACCTTGTCCACTGTCATCTGTACTAGCTCGGGTCCCACAACGGCTTTCTCTCCAACTTCATCCCAGTAAAGTGGTGATCGACATTTCCTTCCATAAAGGGCTTCGTATGGAGCCATTCTGATACTGCTGTGATAGTTTTTGTTGTAGGCAAACTCAATTAAGGGTAAATGAGTGCTCCAGTTACTACTGAATTTAAGAGCGCATGCTCGTAGCATATCTTCTAAGGTCTGTATGGTTCTCTCAGTTTGTCCATCGGTTTGCGGATGATAGGCCGTACTTAGGGTCACTTTCGTCCCCGTGGACTCTTGAAAGCTCTTCCAAAAGCGCGAGACGAACCTCGGGTCTCTATCATATATGATGCTCACTGGCACTCCATGCAGTCTCACAATGTTGTCCATGTACAGCGAAGCCAACTTATTGAGATTGTAATTCATGCGGACGGGTATGAAGTGTGCGGTCTTCGTGAGTCTGTCCACGATCACCCATATACCTCTGTGTCTTTGCCTAGAACTTGGCAATCCTACCACAAAGTCCATGGAAATATGCTCCCACTTCCACTCGGGGATTTCCAGAGGTTGCGGTAATCCTCCAGGTCGCTGGTGTTCGTCTTTGACCTGCTGGCATACTGACATCTCGAGACGAATTCAGCTACATCTCTTTTCATTCCATTCCACCAGAAACTATTTTTGAGATCCCTGTACATTTTTGTACTGCCTGGATGGACTGAGAATTTCGACTTGTGCGCCTTTGCCATTATTTCATGGCGAAGGTTATCACTGTCAGGCACGCACAGTCTTCCTTTCATCGATAAGATTCCCTTGTCATTGACTTGATCATCCTGAGACTTCCCTTCTCTGACTTGCTCCTTAAGTTTGGTCAGTACCGGGTCTCGATCTTGGTTTAACTTGAAGGTCTCCTGCAGGCATGGCTGGGCCGAGAGGGAAGCTAGAGTCACTTTCCCTGGGTCCTTCCGACTCAGCGCATCTGCCACTTTGTTTGCTTTACCCGGATGGTAACTTATGGTCAAGTCATAGTCCTTCAAATGTTTGATCCATCGCCTTTGCCTCATATTAAGTTCCTTTCTGGTGAACAAGTACTTGAGACTCTGATGGTCTGTGAAGATTTCACATTTAGCACCATAGAGGTAGTGCCTCCAAACTCTTCTCACAATCCTCATTCCAGATGAATTTAGAATTTTTCTGTGTGAGTTTCATCAGTGGCACGGCTATTGAGGAGAACCCTTCGACAAACTTCCGGTAGTAACCTTCCATTCCAAGAAAGCTTCTGATGTCGGTGGCGTTCTTAGGTCTCGGCCACTCGGTAATTGCCTCTACTTTTCTTGGATCCACTGACACTCCTTCTCTCGAGATTATGTGTCCCAGAAATGAGACACACCTTAGCCAGAATTCACACTTGCTGAAATTGGCATAGAGCTTACTCTCTCTTAAAGTTTGCAGAGCAAGGTAAAGGTGCTCTTCGTGGCTCGTCTCTTCGGGAGAATAGACGAGGATATCGTCGATGAATACCAATATGAACTGATCAAAAAATGGCTTGAATACTCTGTTCATCAGATCCATGAATGCTGCCGGTGCGTTGGTCAAACCAAAAGGCATCACTGTGAATTCATAATGCCCATACCTGGTCCGAAAGGCTGTCTTGGGGATATCTTCAGCGCTGACCTTCAATTGATGGTAACCTGTCCTCCGATCCAGTTTAGAAAAGACGGCGGCTCCTTTAAGCTGATCAAACAAATCGTCTATCCGAGGTAGAGGGTACATGTTCTTGATTGTGATCTTGTTCAATTCTCTATAGTCGATGCACAATCTCATACTCCCGTCTTTCTTCTTGACAAAGTGTACTTGAGCTCCCCACGGGGACACACTAGGTCGAATTTTCCTTTTATCTAGCAATTCTTGGGGTTGTTCATTCAGCTCCTTGAGTTCGGCTGGTGCCATTCTGTAAGGTGCCTTAGAGATTGGTGCAGCACCGGGAACCAGATTGATCTCGAACTCCACTTTGCGGTTCAAGACCGTCCCCGAGAGCTCTTTTGGAAAAATATCTGGGAACTCTCTTACTATAGGGATGTCCTCCAGTTTCAGCTCGACTTCCTCTTTTATTTCACTGACCATTGCTCGGTAGATGTCTTCTCCGGATTTCATGGCTTTCTGGTAAACTTAAAAATTGTACATTAATTAAATGTTTTATAATATAAATATATAGTTTTTGTTTTACTAAATGTTTAAATATTATATGTTATATAATAAACTGTATAAAATATAAGTTGTTGTGTAATTACAAGTTTTTACTATTTTTTACAGGTTCGATAAAACAAGAATAAACTTGGAGTTTCGAATGGGATTAAGATGATTCTTGGACCTGTAGAAATTTGATGTTAATATTTACAATATTGAAGGCAAGCATGAGATAAAAATCTTCTCACAAGTGTGATCAAATTAAGCAACAAATAAAGTTACCAAAGGAGTGGCAGTTTTACCATGCTCTAGTATTTTGACCATATCTCTCAAATTACTTGGTCAAATGGTTTGAAAAAAATACCACAACTAGACAACTCAATTATCCACATGTTTCTTTTTATGTGAAGAAGCAAATTCGAAGAAGAAGATTTTCAAAAGTGATGTGTAATATAATATAATATCTTGGAACACCAATGAAGACTTTTGTGTAAAAAAATAATATTTTATTTGTGGTTGTCTCCCCAAATTTGGCTATAAATAGGGGTGCATTGTAATGTATTGAGATATCCCTCATTCTATGAACAAACCTTTGAGTTCATAATATTTCTCTCTATATTTTTCCTTTATTTCTTCATTTAAATATAATTAGCATGATAATTTCATATTCAAAGTTTTACACTTTGAATAATGAATAGCTAACTTCCTAAAGTTGAGATGAAAAGGTAAAACTATTGGCATGATAATAAGGTTACTAAAAGGTAAGAATCTATGTTTTATATTATTTAATCATTATTTATTGTTTATGTTATATTTATTTCTTTAAGTATTTTTATACCCTACTTATAAGTGGGAGTTTTGATTTATTGTTGCTATATGTTACACTAAATTCTTGGAACCATTTAAATGTTAGTTTGGTTTTACCAACCATTTAAAGTGGATGCCTTGATTTATTATATATGAATATATCATAATATTAATTTCTTGGTACCATTTAAATGTTAGTTTGGTTTTACCAACCATTTAAAGTGAGAACCTTGATTTAGTGTTTACAAATATATATAGCACAATGAATACTTGACCACGTATATAAGTTTTGGTATATATCATATACTTATAAGATAATAATATATAATATAATATAAATATGATTATTTAATAAATTGGAACCATTTTATTAAGTGGATTTGAATATTGTTCGTTAATGTTAACTTTATTAAAATACCAAGAGTGGATCCTTTAATCTCAACTACTTAAATTAAAATTGAACAATTAAAATTTACCCATTAAAGATTCAAACAATTAAAATTAAAAAGAAACAAAACCAAAACAAAACAAAAAGACATTGTAGTGGACTTGTAATTACCTTAGCTTCCCTGTGGATACGATATCGGACTCACCGAATTATACTACTTGTGGACAACCTGCTCTTGGTAGTGCAACAATCAGAGTGGCAACACTTTCCAAGCTTGAGAGGCGGAAAGCAGTGACTTTCGCTCCTTGGATTTACCCTGAAAGACAACTTCCTCCTGATCTGGGGTTCGGAATTTGACTCTTTCCTTTACAATCTACCATCGCACTGTTTCTTGCTAACCAATCCATTCCTAAGATTACGTCGAAATCGACCATGATCAACTGTATTAAGTCGACACTAAAAGTCTGATCACTAATACTGATTTTACAATCTCTGTAAATCTCGTCAGTTTCAATGGCTCTACTAGTAGGTGTGGCTATTCGGAAAGGTTCAGTTAGCTTATCGGGCTTACGTCTTAGTTTCTTAGCAAATCTCTTAGACATAAAGGAATGTGTAGCACCACAGTCAAATAACACATAAGCAGGCACTTGCTGAATAAATATGGTACCTGACACGACTTCATTGGCGTCGTCTGCCTCCTCCTGAGTCATGGCAAAGACCCTAGCATTAGGTTTGTCCTTCTTTGATTTACTAGGGCCTGCTCCCGCATTTGGCCAAGTTCCTATGTTCGGCCCTGCTGGTCGGTTGGCGGCGGTAGGACACTCTGCAATTCTGTGCCCCGATTTTCCACATCCAAAGCATACACCGCTGGCCCTTCGGCATTCCCCGGAGTGCTTGAAGCCGCAAGTTGGGCATGGCTTGAGTCCTTGATGGTTATTGGCGAGGAATTGCCCTGAGGGAGGTCCACCTGACTGATTGGGCCTCTTGAACACTGGTTTTCCCTGGGAAGGCTTGCTGACAGGGGGTCGCTTGTTCCTATTTTCCCCTTCTCTTCGAAGAATATCAGCTTCGGCTTGGATAGCCGCACCCATCAGGTCTGAAAATTTGGTAGGTTGGTAGACTACTAGAGCTGATTGGATCCTGCTATTCAACCCCTTCTTAAAACGATGCAATTTCAGAACTTCATCCGCCATAATTGCTGGAGCATAAGATCCAAGGGAATTGAAATGAGAGGTGTATTCCACAACTGACATACCTGGAGCTTGACTGAAGTTTTCAAACTCGCTCAGTTTCTGCAGTCTGACCTTGGCTGGATAATACTGTTTCAGGAAAGCTTCTCTAAAACGCTGCCATGTGATTTGTCCTGCAGCTGCCATGGCTGGCGAGATTGCTTCCCACCACTTGACTGCTTTATCCTCCAGGAAGGGCACTATTACGTCCACTTTCAGCGCGTCTGGGACTTCCAACAGCCGCAGCTAAGTCTCCACGCTTTTCAACCAGCTCTGACTAATTTCAGGGTCGGCAGCGCCACTGAAAGTTGGACACCTGTTCTTGCGCAGTGACTCATAGTGGAACTTGAGTCCATGCTGCGGTGGAGGTGGTGGTGGTTGATTGGCGTTCAAGTTCACTAACCCTTACAGTGTTGTCGCCACGATCGTGGCTATGGCCATCAGGTCGGCCTGGTTAAGACTGAACCCAGGTGGTGGTCCATTATCCTCTGCATTGGCATTGTTGTTGTTAGCGTAGCGAGGGTTGCGGTTTTGTCTTGGTGGTCTACCGGCCATTTCCTACAATTTTTAAACGCTTCTAAGAATTTGATGTGCATAACGACAGGATTGAATAATTAAGTTATGTTGGAACAAATGAGATTAATAAATAAACATAACTTTATTAATTTTTTAACGTAGATGAACAACTGAATGCAACAAATAATACTGAAAGAAATAAATCGTATTGACTGAAATAAAATAGCAACAATGGAAAGATAAACTACTAATACTAAGGAAAGGTCACTAAGAAACTCTAACCGTCTATCTCTCCATCCCCTATGGCAGCTATAGGCTCATCGATCTCTATCGGCTCATCTTCTTCCGGCTCCTCCTCTGGCTCTTCCTCTTGCAGTATATCCACCATGTGGGTGAGCTGGGCGTTCTCTTCTGTGAGTTGTGTCACATGTGCCTTAAGTCCCTCAATCAGCCACTTCCATCTCGTTGTTCCAATGTTGCTGATACTGCAGATGATATTGTTTCTTCTGCTTGAGTTGGTCCTTTAGAGCTTCCACCTGTTGGGTTAGACGTTGGTTTACATACGCGAGGCTTTTCATGGCCTCACACGAATTCTCCAGCCTCCTCTTACCCTTGGCATTCTGCTGTTTCTCCTCCTCCAGTTCCTTGCGATAATGCTCTGTATCCTCTCGTAGCTTCCCATGTTGATACTTGCACTATTCCATGACCTCTCTTAGGTCCATGTTATCACCTCTAACTAGCTCACCCTGATAGATCGACTGGTTAAAGCGGACCTAAATCTTCTCTTTCTCCGCAGCTAAGGTTTCGACCTCACTCCTCCTCTCACTCAATCTGGCCTAAGTAGCCAAATGTGACAGGACTGATAGTGAAGAGCAAGCTCCTTCAGACGAATGGCATCTTGGGCATGGGTGTGGGGTTGCATGGGAGTAGATGGAGCCATTTTCTGAAATCAAAAATGGAAATGCTCAGAATCGGAATGAGACAACATATAACAAAGGACAATATACAATATATATGAAATTTTCGAAATTTAAATAAATATAATTTTTTTCCAAAAATGGAAACCTTGGAATTAGACATATGGGTTCGAAGCATATGTCGAGAGGATTCCAGAACAATCGACGAAATGGAATTCGGAATTTCCTATGAGAAGTTATAGTGTCTACGAATATTTTCTAAAACGGCAAAAACGATGTTTCAGAGGCCTAAACAGAGGAATTTTGCGATTTTAGCCCCTACCACACGACAAAGTCGTGGGATGCATGTTTTAGACCTTTTCAGACGGGATAGCACCAGCCTTTCTCAAAAATCCCATCAAATTTTTTTTTTGTAAAAATTTTCTCATTTTCCCCAACCGGATTATGAACCTGGTGGCTCTGATACCACTTAAATTTCACGCCCCGAGACTCGGGATTGACACCGGTGTTGTTTAACAATCACAAAATCGAAACAACAAGCTTTTGTTGTACAGTGTAAACCGAAACCAGTTTATAATTCATAATTTCAACGAAACAAACATTGTATTTACAAAACCGAAATCTCAAAAAGACGACATAGTTAATGCGGAAACGTAAACTGCATAATAATAAACTTAAACTTAATCTAATTTCTTGAGCATTCACCATCCCCAGAACTTCTCAGATTCTTCCTCCTCAATTTCTTCTTCAAGCTTATCTGGGAAGGGTTATAAGGGGGGTGAGTATTTGGGAATACTCAGCAATTGGGGGAATATCGAGCACAATAAAACAACATGCATAAATTTCGAAACACATGACTTGCATACATACTTCATAAACATGCATAACATTTACCAGCCACTGTGATTTATCCAACTTTCTATGGTTTACTGACGCCAGTCCCTAATTTTTACTCCTCTAAGGAGGCGAGGCCGTATAGCGGTTACATTCCCCACCGCGTAAGGGTACATCATGGTTGGGATTCCCACGTCATGGTTGGGATTCCCACCATATACAGTCGACTCCTCACAGTTCTTAAAACCGAATGACACAACACAAGAAGGAGTAGGAAAAGAATTGTACTCGACTGAAAATTTTTTATCAAAAACCGAAATCACATATGCATAAAATTCGAAACTTTAAGTTTAAAAACAAGCCCAATTAAAGTATGTATTTATGCTAGAAACGTAGGTGTTTGGCTTCGATAATTGGATCGCTTCTCCTTCTTGCTCGGACGGCGCTTCGGCTTCTATTTCTTGGATGACCTTGAGACGATTTTTGTGCAGAGTTTTGCTATGGAGAGCTGCTGAATTTCGTTTCAGCAAGGGGATTTTCGAAATTTAGGGGTGTCAAGAATGATGGGGTGATGGGGTATTTATAAGTGAGGATGGTGGGTCTAAAATTGGTACTCAAATCATACCAAAATTTGCTCCAAATATCTCAATATTTGGTTCCAATATTCTTGCCAATTTCGTAAATTCATCTGCCCAAGTTAGGAGATTTATATTCTAATCCAATGCTCTTACTTAATTCAGGATTTACGTTGCTAGATCCAATGGTTTTGGTGAAAAGTCGAGGATTTCCTTCTAATCTGCATGGTATGATTCCTTGTATCCATGCCTTACAATATTTGGGCACCAAATTTTCGAAAATTTGATAATAATCTCATGCCTTAATCCTTTAAATCTTCTAGGATATCTCAATCTTGTCAAAATCCTCCCAATATTTTCGAAATGTGCTTACCTTGCTAGGAAACGTCTTCAACAATTAATTTTTTTTCATAAACATATCTCATTATATTATTTTATACAAAGAATCAAATCCTACAAATTTCCTTACAAATTATTAAATACATTATGGAGAATTTTCGGTTCTCACAAGAACGATAAAGCAAAATACGTGAACACGTTCATGAATCACCTTGTATCTTGGAATGCAGCTGCAGCACGCTTGGCTCGTGCCCAAGCCTTTGTAAACTTGGGCGAACCTAAGATCCCAGTTGCATAAACTCCCTTCCTATCTTCCTCGCCAAACCGTATCATCCATCCCCTCAGCTAAATGACTTCCACATTGTTTTGTTCTCCAACTGAGACTGTAACCTCAGAACGAATCATGTTAAGACAGAACGATGCTATGATATTCAGCGGATCTTTAAACAACGTCGAAGGACGACTATACTCCGACGGGCGATGCTAGCTGACATAGGATGTGAGAAGTCTGTTGTCTGTGAATTAAACTGTTTTAGCTTTTGGATCTATAAACAGCAAAAATATTGATCTAGTGCAATAAATTGACCATTTTTGCATTTTAATTTTTCATCGTAATACTGACGTCAAACAAAATTGACATAGTTCTAGCAGATCTTTGCTGACATTCCTAGAAGAGAAGATTTCAAACAATCATATGTTTTAACAAAAATGTATCATTTATGTGCTATGAATTTTTTTATCGTGTTGGGCATTGTAAATTGAATTAAATGTTATGTCAATATTTGAGTTTTCCTATTTGGGGTCCTATTAATAATATATTTTTTGTATGCCTAACACGATAAACTGAAACATTACTTTTTATTAATTTATTCAACTGCTGCATTAAATATTCAAAATAAATGAGTAATTAAATTTGAAGTCTTTTAATTTATCTATCATTTTAATAAAATATAATTTTTTTTACATATAATATTATGTTTATATATATATATATATTATGTTTATATATATATATATATATATATATATATATTATATTATGTTTTTCAACTAGTTAAAATTGTATCATCGTGAATATTGAATGTCCATAAATTATTATTTTTATTAGTATTATTTATCTTAATTAAAATTTCAATATAAATATTATTTTAATATATTCTAAAAAATAATTAAAATTTATTCATCTAATAAATGTATATGTTAAGATCAAAAGCTTATCACAAAGCCAAAGTTATAGCTGTTAGCAAACACACAATTTTATTTGTTTATATTTGTGGCAGCGCAGAGTGCACCTACTTGTGTGTTAATGAGTCGAGCTGTTAGACACATGAGTCGGGAGATGTGTGTGTCCTTTTCCTGATGATGTCTCATATCTCTCAGAGATCAGTCTTATCATTTCTCTACCACCGACCCAGTAGCCAACATTGACAATATTACTCATAAGATCTGACATTACTTTTTGACAGCCCATTTAGCCAATCAGATCAAGTGGCGCAATGTCAGCAGCTTGATGTACGAGAACTTCTTAGAAGGTCACCCATCCCAGTACTACTCCATTCATCCACGCTTAACCCAACATCCTCTCTCCAAGAAGTATAGAATATGCTCTTTGGGAGACATAAACCTATGACTTCGTTTTGATATCAATTGTTATGATCAAACGTTTACCACTAGGCCAAAAACTATAGTTGTTAACCAAGACTCAACTTTTTTGTCTTTTACTTGTGGCAGCATAGAGTGCACCTACTTGGGTACTAATGGGTCGAGTTGTAAGGCCCATGAGTTCGGAGATGTGTGTGTCTATCTGCTGCTATTGTCTTACCATTTCCCTACCGCTTGCCCAGTCATCAGCAGAGACAATATTACATGTTAAGATACGTCGTTACTCTTTTACGGTCTACCTAGCCAACTAGATCAAACGATGCAATGTCACTAGCTGTCAGTACGAGAACTTCTCAGGAAGTCATCCATCACAGTACTGTTCTCACTCATTCACTCTTAACTCAACACACAAAATTTTTTATTTTTTTAAAATATTTATTTATTGTTTATAATTTTTATAAAAAAAATAATATATGATTTGCTATATTTATATACATAAAAGCGGAAATGTTTGCTATATTTAGTAAGTTCCTGCCAAAACAGTTTGTTAAATAAGGAAATAAAAAAGAAAATCTGTTTCATAATATATTTAATAAATTTACATGAGAAAAACAATAAAATTGGTTGTCTATCTTGACTTTTTGAATCACTGCTCAAATCCAATTGGATAACACAATTTGAAATATTTGATAGTTGATAAATAATCTGTAATTGTTAGACCTCTTAGTTTTGATGATGACAAACAATAGCTTATTGTATTAAATTAAGCTACCATTTGCTCCTGTACAACATGCACTCAACAGCTTCAGTAGAATTAATCATTTCAACCGGTCTTGCAATACTAAGCTACTCGACCGCCTCCTGCGTATTAGTTTGTGACAAACTATTCAATCATTCACTCTATCCAAGAATATCTATAAACAGTCGAGTCAACACATCTTACAAGGATCTGCATACTTTTCAGAAATATTGGTAGACTGACCGTACCCAACAAACAAGATGTAAGAAGATCAGAAGCTTTCCACAAAAGTCTAGGGACAGAGCTAGTTATTTTATGCTGTTAGTGGTCGTTTTTTATCGGATTTTGCATATGTCTATCTTGTAATGCCCGAGATTTAATTAATGTAATCAGACGTTGATTAATTGACATGATTGAGGTCATACGAACTTCGATGAAGAAGCCGGGCCATTCAGAGAACAGATTGGGTGAAGCATGTGAATTATGTATATTTGGTACAGAACTGTTGGCGCCCGAGCGGTAGAAAAGAGCCGTCCGAGCGCCAATGCATCACAAGAATGGATTTGGACAGAACGTCTGGCACCCGAGCGGTAGTTTTTGACCGCCCGAGCGCCAGGGGATTGTAAGATGAGTAACCGGGCAGAGGGTTTGGCGCCCGGGTGGTAATTCTTGACCGCCCGAGCACCGCCTGAAAGTGGTGAAAAAGTGTGACACGTAGCTTCACATGCATATATATATACATATATATATATATATATATGTATATACGTATATCACTTTGCATTTCTTCAGAAAACGAGAAAAGTGTCGAGAAAAGGTTGCAGAGAATTACGAAGAAATCCTTACGCTTTTATATTTCAATCCGTCCGTCAGATTTTGAATCCGACTTCAGTATCGTGTTCCTAGCGAATACAGCTACACCTGGACGTAAGTTTTGTTACGCTTAGACATGATTTGAAATTATAATATTGTCAGAATTTAATACGAATCATATATGGTGTTGCTGATACAGTAGACATTGTATAATTGAAGTCAGATCGAAGAACAGACTTTTTATGGAATTGTTATGATTTTCAGAACTGATATGATCGAGATTTGTACAGATTTGAGATTATGATTTGTTATTACTGAGACTATGAGTTGTATTGATATTGATTATGAATTCTGGTAGTATCTCTGTGATGTTGAGATTGATGGGGTTATCGAGACTGTATTGTTATGCCGTCAAAACATCAGTAGATTGATATTGATCAGATTCAGTATTGATTTAGATTGTATTACTATGTTGTTGACAGTGATCAGATTATGTATTGATCAGATTATGTTTTGAATTGAGTATTGATCAGAACAGATCTTGAATAAGTTGTATATTAATATTGTGTCTATTCGATATTGTCATGTCAGATTAGATATGGACAGATTTGACTTCGAGACTTCGATTTCGTCAGACCAAGAAGATAAAGGTATAAATAAATGTTGATTTCGGGATTGCACAACTCAAGTTAGGTTTGACTTGAGTTTCCCTAAATCACATACTTTATTTTATTGCATTGATATTTGCAGATTATTAGATTGATATGTTAATTTATCGACTTAGAGCAGAGTCATAGTCGGAGTCTAGGACAGATCAGCCTAGCTAGGGCAGAACCGTCGAGTCTATGTCAAAATAGCTGAGACTCTAGACTTACGGTGTATCGATGAGCTTAGATGTAGATCGACTTCTATTGTAGACATTCGATACAGCATGCCGAAGTCTAAATTAGATTGGTATCCCTAGGATAGAAATAAGTTGAGATAAGATAACAAGTCATGGACTTAAATACAGATTTGTATTAATTCATGTAGTCAGATTGGGTACATGTTTCAATGTTTGTTTATGCTCTTATATATGTTTCATATGATTGCATGCTTACATTGTTTATACTAGGATATTTATATCTTACCGGAGTTATCTGGCTGTTGTCTTGTTTGTATGTGTGCATGACAACAGGTGGGGCAGGATCAGGGTCAAGAGGATGATGAAAGATCGAGATTAGAGTGAGGATTCCGGACTTATTGTAGATTTGGTTTAATACTTGAAAGTTAGTAGTTGGACCTTAGACTAGTTTGAATAATTGTTATATATTATTGTACTTATCTACTGAGATGTATATTAGTTACATTCCACTACATTCCGCAGTTATATTTTAAAAAGAAAAATTTTTAGACCCTGTTTATCTGAATTGATAATTAAATCCCAAAGATGATTAAGAAGATGATTAGCGTCCGGGTCCCCACATATCTGCTCATTAAATGAAAGGTACGATAAAGCAATAAAGGATGACAACAACAACTGCTTTGTATTAATGCTCATTTAATGAGCTATAGATGAACGTTGAACGAAAAATTTTGTAAGATAATATATATAGAGAATGCCAAGTGGAGAAAATTGCATAGACGATTCAAGTTTGCATTCTTAAAAAGACTTCCGAGCATTTATCATTATGATACTTACTCACTGCTCATCAACCCTCACTCCAAAGAATACTTATTCAGATCATCAAGGATCTTCAAGGGTTTCTATCAAACTACTCGATCGTTTTTTTCCAAATCGTTTGAGAAGTTTCTCGACAGTTTGAGTAGAATGATTTATCATCTTATCTTTATATTGATTGGTAGACTGTGTATCTTAATCGTTGTAAAAAGTTACTAGGGGTTTAAATTTAGGTAGTGGATACGTAGAAATTCGAGTCTCCAAGCATCCATAAATATCACTTTTATAATTTCCTTACTGCATTTACTTATCTTATTTAAAGTGCTTTATTTGAGTCTAAATTAGTCATAAGATTCATTGGATCATTTTCGCAAAATTTGTGGTCCGACTGTTTCTTAAGAAGTTGAGAAAATATGGTTTTGAAATTTAACACCATCAAGACTAGTCACACTATTTGATAGGATTTAGAAGAATTTTTTTAAAATAGTTTATTCACCTCACTTTAAACTTTAACCCGATCGTAACAAGTGGTATCAGAGCGGGTTTCTCTCAACCTCTTATATTCTTTTATTCATATGGCTTCTTTCAACAAAATTCATATGTTTTCAAAAGAAGATTATGATGACTGAAAATTTCTCATGCACACACACTTATCTGCACAAGATGATGACTTGTCATATGTCATTACTGATGGTTCAATGAAAATCCTAAAGACAAATACATCTATTTCCATAACTGAAGGTGCTTCACAGATGGTGGAAAAACACGGATCAGAATGGATGACTAAAGACAAAAGGAAGGCTAAACTGGACAACGTGGCCAATGATAACCTTTAGCCATGATAGAAATTGGATTTAAATTCAGTGAATGCGATAAATGTGTATACATAAAGAACACTGAAAATGGTTATGTCATAATATGTCTTTATATATATGACATGCTTATCATTGGTAGCAATGTTAAGATGGTTAAATCCAACAAAAAGTTGTTATACTCAAGATTTGACATGAAAGATTTGTGTTTAGTCGATGTGATACTTGGAATTAAAATACATATAACATTAGAAGAGCTAGTTCTAAGTTAGTCACATTATGTTGACAAAATACTTGAGAAATTGAACAAGGATGATGTTGCATTGGCTAGATTCCCGATAGATACAAGTCAACATCTATCAAAGAATCTAGGTGAAAGTATCTCTCAATTAGAATACTCTCGAGTCATTAGAAGTATGATGTACTTAATGAGTTGTACAAAACCAGACTTAGATTATGCAGTGAGCAAATTGAGTAGATTCACGAGTAATCCAAGAGTTGAACATCGGAGAGCAATTATCAGATTGCTAAGGTATTTAAAGTACAATCCTGATCATGAACTGCACTTTACAAAATATCCCTCTGTTATTGAAATATACAATTATGTAAACTGGATATCTGAGATGAAAGACTCAAAATCTGCAAGTTGATTTGTATTCACTTTAGAAGGTGCAACAATTGCGTGAAAATCTTATAAATAAATTGTAATAGCCAGATCCACGATGGATTCTTAGTTTATAGCTCTTCACAAGTGTGTTGAAGAGGCTGAATGTTTGCATACTTAAAAGATGTTCCAAGATGGGCAAAACCTATGCTGACTATATGTATACATTGTGATAGCCAATCAACGATTAGAAGGGCACAAAATAATATGTATAATGGTAAGTCTAGGCATATACCTCGTAGACACAATACCATTAGGCAACTACTCTCAACAGGAGTTATCTCTATTGACTATGTAAAATCAAATGATAATATAGCATATCTGCTAATCAAAAGATTAAATATAGAGTTAGTTGCGAAATCATCGAGGGGAATGTGACTTAAGCCTACAGAAAAAATTGGTGCGAAGGAAAACCCAGCTTACGCTGACTGAAGATCCCAAGAACTAGGTTCAATGGAACAACCTAATTGTACTGATTTGGTGGATCACAGTGGGAGGTTATCCCTTTCCCATTCATATTATGAAATAGTGAATGTTGAGCATAAGCTTAAGGCTTTTAATGATTCTGATGAAAAGCAATATAAAATTACATATGCAAGAGAGAAGTGAAGACGCAGGACTTGCAAAGCTCAATTCTAGACACTCTTGTAGAATCAGGAATGTGTTCATGGCCAAGACAAACACGGTCTTGAAAACTTGATACTTATCGGGCAGAGTCTCGTGTGAATTAGATCTTAATTTACTCAAATGATTGTACAATTCAAAAACATAATGTCTACTGTCAACTAGTGAATTATTGTGCTTTCACAATGGAAGGTTCAAATGTAATACCTATACATCCTATGCAAGATTCAACTGTTGAATTTTATCATAAGAATCATCGATTATGTTTCAATTTCCATTCATGTGGGAGATTGTTTGACTTTGGACACTTTTTTACTTGGTCTTTTCCAATTTTGAAAAGAAATTTGATTAATATATAATGAGCTTATCAAGTGGATGGTTAAATGGGGAATGATTAATGTCCCACGTAGGAAAATAATTTTTGCATATGTGAGCTTATATTGAGTTACACTTTATGAAAATGTAAGAATGATTGGTCAAGAGGCTCTCTCACGCACGTCAGCGCAAAGGAGTGCAAATCAAGGGCCTGATTTGCACTAGAAAAGTCTTGACTTGTGTGCAAGTATACAGGTGCGACCTGGGTGAGTCGAATATCAGATTGATCAAGGCGAAATTTCAGACTAAGGTTCACCTAGGTTTTGTTATTTTCCTGAATTTTTATTTTCGAAAATTCACTCCAGATCTTTCTGGATGTGACCTTCCACCTTCCTGACTGTTGGTGCTCCAGTTGAGCAACCTTTGGCTTTTCAGATAGCCATCTGTAACTGTCCATATGGTACCCAAGTGCCTATATATAGAGGTAGTCCCGAGTCTTCCAGACCACACACAATTTCCACTCTCACATATTTTCTTCTTCTTCTTCTTCTTCTTCTTCCTGCTACTCTGCTCAAGCTCGTGATATATTTCAAGCACTGCTTCAGTTCGCCTACATAGTACCTTCGTGCTAGGTGGCTAGTAGTTGTCTCGTTGTATCCTAAGAAACAGTCATCCATATTGATCCTCGAAGCACACACAGGAGGGGATAAATCTGTTTTAAGAAAACTGTATTTCGTACATACCTCAGTTTGCTTTCATGTTTTAATTTTACAAACTGCAATTTCTTACGACATGCTCATTGATTTCTGCCAGGCTTCTTGTACTTTTCAAAGTTTATATTACTTTATTTCTCTTTTGAGAACAATGATATTTTTTTACAAAATTAATTTGTGAGAATTGGGAAAATTATGTTGCTAGCTTCCTTACTCTTTGCCTTGATTAGTATGTAGATCTTTCCCACTTGTTATCCTTATAAATGAAGCACATGATATACACGTGCGAATATCCAAGACCGCTCAAGGTGGTACGACTGCTGTAAAAGTATCTAGCTTTAAATTCTTCCTTCCAATTTCGAGAGTTAGATCCATGGAGATGAAACAATTGTTTATTTCAATGCCAAGTTGTACGACATAGCAAATTAGGCGTCTACTCTGAGGGCAAAATGCTTTGATTCGAAGCTTGTTAGAAAAAATCTGAAATCTGCTATTTGTTTGTTGCGTGATATATAATAACGTTTTGATCATTATTTCTCCTACTTTCACCCCTATTTGGAGCATTGCGCAAAGCAAGATGTTGAAACTAAAATTTACTTGGATTGTATATAATTTCTATTTTTAAAATCAACAAAATTTATTAAGGCAATATATATATATATATATATATATATATACTTTTTCACACTGTAAATTAATCAATAATTTTCCAAGATTGTTGAAACTAAAAATATGCTTCTTGGGAGACTTAAACTTTCGACTTCGCTCTGATACCAATTATTAGGATCAAACACTTACCTAGGCCAAAAGTTATAGTTGTTAGCCAAGACGCAACTTTATTTTCTTGTACTCGTGGCAGCATCGAGTACACCTACTTGTGTACTAATGGGTCGGGCTGTTAGGTTCATGAGTCCGGGGAGAAGGCATGTCTAACTGCTAGTACTGTCTCATATCCCTTAGAGATCAGTCTTATCATTTCTCTACTGTCGGTCATGTCCCTAGCAGATACAATATTACCCGTTAAATCTGGCATCACTATTTTACGATCAACCTAGCCAACCAGATCAAGTGGCGCAACGCCAACAGCTTGACGCATGAGAACTTCACAGGAGCTCACCACTCATCTCAGTACTACTCTCACTCATGCACGCTTAATTCAACACATTAATTCATGATAAAATGGGTAGTTATATATATATATATATATATATATATATATATATATATATATATATATATTTCTTTTTGAGTAACTTATCTGCCTATTTGATTGAAATATTATATCATATGACTCATTCAATTTTCGTAATACAATTTTAATATAAGAAATTTATATTAACATTAAATCTTGGTTTCGCCCAGGATGATGACTCCATAAAATTTGATGAAATGATGTAGTCTCTTCAAACTTTTTTGGTTATGGTTTGTTTATTTCATAAATCTTTCATAATTAGATAGAAAGTTAGTTATATAAAATTGTTGACTAATTTGTTTTGATTGAAGACTGTCAGTAACTTCATATCAATATAATTTTATAGTTTATTTGATTTTAAATTTTTAAGTTCTTGTCATCGAGATTCAATCGCAATAAACTCTTTTTAAATCTCTCAACGACATATTAAGTTGGATTGGATAATTTCTATTAAAAATCAACAATAATCAAAATAATTCAAACTTACTCATAAATTTGACTTTATATCTGTAAAGAAATGAGAGAACAAGCTCACTGAGCTGAGAAAAATGATTCATTCTTATTGATAACCGCCACATCAAGTTGGTTTATATACAGGTGAGTAAGCGTGCTTCTATAAGAGTAAGCGTGCCTCTACAAATCAATTATCAAAAAAACGTGTGTAGGTATATACTACTAACTAACACTCCCCCCTCAAGCTTGGTGTGGATGTGAACATCAAGCTTGAAGTATTACAGACAACAAACTGAAAGCATTGCATGCTGATATCAATGTGGACAGTGTGCCTCACAAGGTTGATGTAGATCACAAATTCCTAGAAGTCCAAGCAAATAAGCATGTTGAGCTCTTCCTAAACTTTTCGTGAAAATATCCCCAAGTTGCTGGTGGGTAGGAACGTATCGAGTACAGATGAACCCTTCCTTGATTTTTTCACGGACCAAGTGACAGTCAATCTCTATATGTTTTGTACTCTCATGATACACAGGGTTAGCACCAATGTGGATAGCAGCCATATTATCACAAAATAATGTCGTAGGACGTTGAATATGTACGCCCATGTCACGCAAAAGAGCAGCAATCCAAGTAACTTCGCAAGTGGTGGTGGCCATTGCACGATATTCAGCTTCTGCTGATGATCGTGAGACCGTGTTTTGTTTCTTGGATTTCCAAGATAAGAGCGAGGTCCCTAATTTGATACAATAACCAGTAACGGAGCGCCTACTCATCGGACAAGCAGCCCAATCCGAATCACAATATGCTGTAAGAGACAGTGATGTAGAAGGTTGGAATAAAATGCCTTGTCCCGAGTTCTTCTTAATGTATTTGACCACGCGAATAGCGGCATCCAAGTGAGATGCCTTCGGAGCATTCATAAACTGACTCGAGAATTGGACGGCATAACAAATGTCAGGCCGAGTTATAGTCAGATAGATTAGCCTACCAACCAAACGTTGGTATTCACCTGGATTCACCAGTAAGGAATCTGCAGGAGGATGCTTCTGATGGCGTTCCATAACAGAATCAAGCTCGTGGCTAGTGAGCTTCTTGTTTTGTTCCATAGGTGTATCAAATGGTCTAGCCCCTGCCACGCCTGTGTCAGCTATAAGTTCCAACGCATACTTCCGTTGGTTAAGGTAGATACCCTTCTTGGAACGGGCCACTTCAATCCCAAGAAAGTATTTAAGATGACCAAGATCTTTAAGCTGTAGCTTGGAATGAAGAAACATCTTCAAACTTGTGATGGCTGCTTGGCTGCTTCCCGTGATGACAATGTCGTCGACATAGACCACAAGCAAAATGATCGAGTTATAATCATGCTTAAAAAACAAAGAATGGTCATGTTGGGATTGACAGTAGCCACCTTCAATCATGACATTCGAGAATTTTGTGTTCCATTGGCGAGAGGCCTGCTTCAACCCATATAATGACTTTCTTAGCTTACAAACCTGATTTTCCTTTTGAACTTTGTAACCTTGTGGAATATCCATGTAGATGTCCTCATCCAAATCCCCTTGAATGAATTCATTGGTGACATCCATTTGAAATAGAGGCCAGTTATAACTAACAGCCACGTTGAGAAGGCAACGAATTGTTACAATTTTTGCAGTGGGAGAAAAGGTGTCATGAAAGTCAATACTCGGCTGTTGTGTGTACCCTTTGGCCACTAGGCATGCCTTAAACCTCTCAATACCACCATCAGGTTTGATTTTAGCTTTGTAAACCCAACGGCATCCAATGGGTTTGACATGAGGTGGAAAATCCACAATATCCCATGTGTGATTCCTGTCCAGAGCAACAAGCTCATCATTCATGGCATCACGCCATCTAACATCAGCGACCGCCTCATGATAAAAGTGAGGTTCTTTTACGGAAGACATAGCTGCTAGAAAGTTCTGGTGTGTCTTGGAAAAATGATCATATGTTAGGTAGTTGGTCATAGGATAAAGGCAAGTGTCATGATCACGATTATGTGCAACTGAACAAGAGTAATCATTTGCCCAAATAGGAGGAACTTTGATTCTGCTGGATCTTCGTAGTGGGGCATCAGAAGGCATAGTACTGGAAGTTGATGGTTCATCTAAAGGCAGGGTAATTACTGGTCCTTCATCAATAAGAGAAGGGTCCTACATAAGTGATGAGTTGAAAATGGAGCAAGGCTGATCATTAACAGCGAAGGGAAATATGTCTTCATGAAATACCACATCTCTGGAAATTATTCTCTTATGTGTCTGCAGATTTAGAAACTTGTACCCCTTCTGCACACTGGAGTATCCAATGAAGACACATGGTACAGCACGCGGTGAGAACTTGTGGCTTATTGGTAGGGCTGAAGCATAACACAAGCATCCAAAAACTCTCAAGTTGGCTAAGGAAGGAGTTTTCTGAAACAACAGTTCAAAAGGAGACTTATTCCTTAGCAATGGTGTGGGAGCCCTATTAATTAGATACACGGCAGTCAATACACAATCTCCCCAGTATTTGAGTGGTAAGGATGACTGAAATCTAAGAGCACGTGCCACATCCAGAATATGCCTATGCTTTCTTTCCACGGTTCCATTTTGTTGTGGTTTATAAGGGCAAGAGCTAGTGTGTATCACTCCCAAAGAGGAGAAGAAAAATTGGCACTCACTTTTGAAGAAATCAGCTGCATTGTCTGTTCTTACAGACTTAACCTTTCTTGAAAATTGATTATCCACCATGCAAAAAAACAATTTAAGTATTCTAAGCACATCCACTTTAGATTGCATAAGGTAAACCCACGTTCCCCTAGTAAAATCATCCACAATTGTGAGGAAATACCTTTCACCATTGTATGTAGGGGTATGAAATGGGCCCCAAATATCCATATGAATTAACTGAAATGCAGATGAAGATTTAGACGAACTAGTTTGTGGAAATTTCAGTCTACTTTGCTTCGAAACAGGACACACAGAGCAATGAGAAAGTGTATCACTGCTTTGTATAAAAGGCAACATTTGCATCCTTGATATAGACATATGTCCTAATCTCCTATGCCAAGTATCAATATTGACATGCTTACAAGAGTCAGTAGCCGAACATGAATATGTGCCATCAAATTTAGGCAAAGAAGGGCGAAAAACAGAACTAACCTTGTGAGTTAATTTTGATACTGCCTCTGTAGTGAAGTGATAGAGGCCGTTCCTTTCTTTACCAATCCCCATTATTCTCCCAGTCCTGAGGTCCTGAAACATGCAGAAATGAGGGTAAAATGTGACAAAGCAACCATAATTCCTTGTGAACTTGGAGACCGAGAGAAGATTGAATTGAAAGTGTGGTATGTATAGGACATGTTCTAGTTCAATGGAACTATTTAAAGAGGCTGAGCCAACTTTATTAATACTAGCCCTATTACCATCTGGCAGTCTCACGGAGCCAAATGAATCGACCACAGACTTAGAGCCTTTTAATATAGAACAATCACCAATCATGTGTTCATTGGCTCCTGTGTCAATGATCCATTCTGAGCTTACATTGGACGAGAGAGTACCTGCCATATTTACAGCTGGTGTGCAGTCATTTTGTGCTTTGCCATTGCCCAAAAGCTTTAGGATTTCAGCGTATTGATCAGGGGTAAAGAGAGATGGAGTTCCAGCTGCTGTTTTTGAGTGGTCAGCAGTAGTGCTTTCTTCTACAAAATTGGCATCTCTTGACATCTTTCTGCTCTTCCAATTATCCTTGTATATATTTCTGTTTGGTTCTTTATTTGAGGATTTGTGCAGCTTGTGCCATGGAGGATAGCCAACAAGCTTATAACAATATTCCTTGGTATGACCATTCCAATTACAGTGATCACAAAACAAATTAGTCTTCTCCTTCATCACTTTACCTCCCTTGGACTGATTAGTATAGAATGCTGCTACTGGAACCTCAACAGAGGATAATGCCCTATGAGATTCTTCCTGGGACAACAAGGAAAAGGCTTGTCCAACTGTAGGCAATGGACTCATCATTAAAATTTGACTTCTTATATGCATGTAACTGTCATTAAGCCCCATCAGAAACTGAAGAAGCCGATGTTGTTTCTCATGCTCCAAGTATTTTCTAGCAGTGTCACACTCACACGAAGGCAAAACAACAAGAGCTGAATATTCATCCCAAAGCTGCTTAAGCTTACAGTAATACGTGGAGATAGTGTTATTACCTTGAGTGAGGCGTCCAATTTCTCTGTGTAACGAGAAAACTCTCGATCCATTGATCTTATCAAATTGCTCCTTCAGGTCTCTCCACACCATCGAAGCATCTGATGCATATATTATGCCACCAAAAATGTCCTTTGATACAGTGTTCATTATCCAGGACAATACAAGCGCATTACATCTTTCCCATTGAAGCAAGTTTGGACTCCCAACTGGTGGTCTTCGACTGCTGCCATCTATCAAAGCGATCTTGTTCTTTGCTTGCAAGGAAATCAGCATGGCTCTGCTCCAGATACCATAATTTTCCACCCCAATTAACTGATCACTCACCAGATTCGTTCCCGGAGTGACGGATGGATGAATGTATAACGGATCGTTGAAATTGCAATTGCTTGCCATCGGATTAGATCAGCTGCGAATACCGGTTACAGCTGCGGAGGCGATGCGACTGAAAAAAAATCGAGCTCTAGAGAGAAACCCTATTGCTCTGATACCATGTTAAGATTGGAACTTGGACCTAACTCAACCCCAAAAGCTAGCTCAAGGGGGGGGGGGGGGGGGATTGTTCAAGCCAATATATGCCACTCAAAGGTTATTTATCCAACCGATGTGGGACAATTAACACATCCTCTCACGTCCAGGAATGAACATCTGGAGCGTGGAGTTTTACAAATAACCCAATTATGGGCAGAACGAGTGGCCTAATTATAGGCAGTCCAACACATAACGGTGCAACCCAGGATCTGATACCATGTAAAGAAATGAGAGAACAAGCTCACTGAGCTGAGAAAAATGATTCATTCTTATTGATAACCGCCACATCAAGTTGGTTTATATACAGGTGAGTAAGCGTGCTTCTATAAGAGTAAGCGTGCCTCTACAAATCAATTATCAATCAAACGTGTGTAGGTATATACTACTAACTAACAATATCTAATTGCATTCATATTCGAACATTTAATATCCGATATCATCGAAAGTGTTAAAATGATTGAAATTTCTTGTTTAAATATTCATAAAACTTTTTCCATCAAATTATAATAAATATGCATAAAATTAAATATTTATGCAATTATATATTCCTGTGATTAATCATTAAATACATTTTTTCGCAAACCGGGAATGTGAATTTCTTGAAAATACTTTCTCCATTCTATTTTTGTCACATCTATTTCAAAGCTGAGTAGCTCTTCTTCGGACATTTCTTGTAATAATTTCTGAGTATTTCCTGTATGGAACCTGAAAAACAAAAAACTAACTAATTAAGTTAATGTGTAACAAATCGAGCCGAATATCAAGAAAAATTGAAGTCTCAAATTTGAGCTCGAATAATTATTAACTTTGCGAGCTATTCGAACTTCTACTCGAAAACAGATGATCAAAATATATTTATCTAATATAAGCATCTTGCAAAGTATCCCGCAAAATAATTTAGGCCGCGAACATGTTTGAGTTCTGCTCGAATTTAGTTGTTTCGACTAACCAATAGAATCTAACATTTTTTGAGTCTGCTCGGAAAGCTCGTGAATCTCCCTCCACCCCTCTTTGGCAGTATAAAAAAAAACTAGTTGTCAGTCAATTAATTCCACAAAACTACATACCTTGCTTTCATGAATCCTGAGAACTCATACAACTTGCAAAGTTGCTCGGCGTATGCAACCTTTGCTTTGCATTGTTTTTGAACTATTTTTTCATCTGTCCCAACTGCGTTGTTTCTGGACTGGTGATGCTCCCATATCTCGCGTCGGGTGTATTCAGACAAGTCATTAAAATTGTTGAAAAACTTAATTTTCCTAATTGCATGGCTTTCGTGTTTTGAACTCGCAAACGACGTCGAAACGAAGTATTCGTGAATTATTTCGAAAAAATCGCAAATTTTCAAAGGGTTTTTGTCACCGGATGCCACATGGTATACACTCGTTTCTGGCTTCATTGAAATTCCATGCTTTGCAATTGCTGCAATTGTTGTATTCGTCACCATGTCCATCGGAACCTACACAAGCGTAACATTACATTTTATTTTTGAATTTTTTTTTTTTTTTTTTTGGACCTCTAATTAGTTCGATGAATTAACAATAATTTCACATACTCTCTTCATATATTAATTAGTGAAAATAATATTTAAATTTTAATTTAAATAATCAGTAAATATTAGACTTCAAGTTTTAAAAATTGTGATTTGGATTAATTAATTGATAAGGGATTTCAGTTAGTGGTTTATTTATTTCTTTGATTTATAAAATCGAAACAGAATATTTAATTTATTTAAAATAATAATTAAAATAATTACATTATATATAGGGAAAATAGTACTTTTGGTCTTATATGTTTACTTATTTGTGATTTTGGTCCTCTGTATTATCAAATTTCAGGATTAGTAATTTATATTCCGATTTCTGTCCAGTTTAGTCATTTTTCATCGGGAGTGCTGATGTGACACTACACACGTCAGTGCCACATCAATGTCACATTAGAAAAATGATTAAATTGATATAAAAACAAAAATAACAGACTAAAATTTGACAAAATAGATGACCAAATTCGCAAATAAGCAATTACATTGGCGGTGTATCAACAAGCAAAGACACCAAAATAGATAAATTATACTTACAATGTCTATACAAACTTGGGGATCGGCCAAAAATGCTGGAAGTTGGCCTTTGCCAAAAGAACGAATCACAGGATCAATCACCCTACCAACCATTTAGGAAAGCAATTCATAAATCACAACATAAATTGTAATCTTATACACAGTATGATAAGATAAAAATCTTCCGGAAAAACAACAATTTGTGTTGTACAAGTTGGCCTAGATTAGATTTTTCTCGTATAATTTTTCGAAATATGTCTTACTCCAATAACTAGGCTCATGTACTGATATGACTTCGAACATGTCAGCATGGTCCAGGAGCCGAGTTAAACATTTTTAGAAGGGATATCAACAAAAAAGAATAGTGAATGAAGACAAGTTATGATCACTAAGATCGAATCTGAACTAATCAGTGAATGAAAATCTAATTTAGGCCATTTTATATGATCAACTCTGTTGTTTTTCCGGATAGATCGTCGGGCTAGGGTGGAGGTCGAACCTATTACCTATTTCCTTGTATCCATCCTGGGAAGGGGTCTTGGTAACAACTTTCGATGATAGAGGGTCTAATAATGAGAGTAGGTACATCTCCTTTTATTTCATGGATAACCATCTCCCCCATAGCTTTTGTCATTTGATAAGCATTATCCCATCCATAAAATTCTGCTCTGTTACATTTGAAAATTTTGCAATATATCATATTAATTTGGTTTGCCTTTCAAACTCTTTTAACAATGCCTAAATGTCTTTACGTTTTCTATGTATTCTCGCGTATCACGTCTGGTGATGGATGACGCCGAACATGTCAGCAATATTCCAAACTGAAGGCAATAGACCTTCTATTGCATCTCATATATGATATATATTTATAATATCAAATATATATAAACAAATGACTATAATTCTTGTATTTTCTCATGTTATAATTAAATGAAGGGCAAGATAAAGAGTAAAAATAAAGAGAGGATCATGATTAACATAACCTTTCTTGTGCCAGCTTCCTCAAATATTCGGTAACGTCGACACTTTCATCTTGAGACGATGCGCACGATCTCGTCAACAGCCATAACTCGTCGCCCAAATCTAGCCGAGGAAATGAACATGGACCAGTACCATTCTCATCTTCCTTATTTCTCATACTTTCTCCCATAGTCAACGGCTCTTCCAAGATCAGCCCCTCATTTCTTGCGTTAACATATGCTAAAAATAAAAAAAACAATTATTTCGTTAAATGAAAATTAATATATGTGTATGTTTGTGTATCTGACAGTAGTGTTGATATGATACTCAATACTGCTGACATATATGTTCAGCGTCACGTCAATACTACAACAAAAATCTGACTAGTTAAATACGATGGAAAATATTTATCAGTTTTGACTAAGTAAATGACCTAAAGTCCATGCATACCAACACGCAAGACTGTTTTATTTACGTGACATGTATACATACCAGTCGATATGTGGGCAAAAAGTTTGAGGTTCTTGCAAGATTTGGCAAACCTCATCAATCTTTGCGGGGCATTGCAATTGGAATCAATTAACAAGTCATACCTAGGAATAAAAAAAAAACCCATGTTATTGTTTGCCACAAAATCACGTGCATAAATTAAGATTAAATTCTATGTCACCTGTCATTAATGTTTGCGCAAGCTGCAGATTCAATAATCAAATCTACTTCCTTCATAATCACATTTACAGAATCATTATCCATTCCCAGGTTAGGTTCCGTAATATTTCCCGCGATCGGGATCAACTTTTCCCTCACAAATGAAGCGTATGATTTCCCATGTTTTTCTCGTAGACATTTGAATAACTCGGAGTTTATGATCTACATTTGGAGACATATAAAGGTCGGGTATTAGTATTATTACTTACATATTTCCTTATATTTCAAGTTTTTTGTTTGCTAATAAAAAATATATATAATAGGTAACACTATATCATTTTTAACCTGTGATATGTGAAATTAAAAAGTAGGGAGAATTGAGAAAAATACTTCATTTGTCAATCTGTCTGCTACTTCTTCCTTACTCTTTGCCTTGATTAATACGTAGATCTTTCCCACCAGTGTCGATCTTAATATCTTCTCCACGAGGACTATCCACGAAGGTTAGAAAAAATGTTATACTCATTAAAAAAGGGGGAAAAATATATAAATAAAGAGAAATGAAAGTAAAACTCGTAAATAAATGATATCATAAATTTTTATTACAGTCATATTTTGAAAATAGCCGAATTGATATCATAAGTAGGTCGAAATATAATTTTTGATCCTATAATTAGTCAAAATTACGCATCGATCGTTGCAATAATTTTTCTTTTCTTTGTTTAGTGTAATATTTGCACTTATATTGTCATCCTAATTGAAACTTATGTTGTTTCAATGCAGTTTTATGCGTTTCGGGTAGTTTTGTATTGTTCTAGCCGCCATCAATCATCAGACGTGATACACTAAAATACACATAAAACGTGAGAGAGGCGATCGAGAGGAAGATAAGAACTTTGGTACGAAGACGAATAATGCTACATTTGGGGACAAAGAAGCAAATTCAACTTGTTTCTTTTCTACTTTTCTTCTATAATTCTTTAGATTGATGTCTAGATTGAAAAATATGATTTTGTTTCTTTTTTTATTATGAACTAATTTTCTATTCTAGAAGAACTACATAGCTTGGTTGGAAACTATGTCTGTGACTTTTGATTTATCTTATTGAATTCATCTTTGTTAATTTGTGTTACCTTGTTTTTAATGCTTTCAATTTACTGACCATGGATTGATTGATACCATAATTGGGATCTATCACTAGGACAAAGAGATCTAGATTAAGATTTATATAGTTCTGAAGGTGTATAACCTTATCGAAGTCCAGGTAAGAAAAATCATTGACATATATTGTTTGATTTTAGATTTTAAATAGGAATATCAAAATCAATATTAGATGGTAGATTATATTTATCACTTGAGAAAGGAGAACATAAATAATTAAATGTTATTGGCTAATAAACAATTTGAATTCATAAATATAAACGTTATAAAGAATTAAACATACTGAAAAACTAAGCAAAATCGAAACTCTAGATTATTTCTCTCATTAAATTCTCATTATTAGCGTATTCTTAATTATAATTTCTTGTTAAATAAATAATCCAAATCACTCCTCAATTTGTAAATAAAGTTAAAACTATTTAATTACACTACTTGATATACTTTGAAGTAACACACTTCTCGTGAGAACTATACTTTATTTATCACATATTAGGACTTGGCACCATGTCTTTGCGAATAAGAATCATACAACACTTTTTTGGTGTCGTTGCCAGACAGTGTTCTTATTTGATTTCATATCAATATTTTTACTAATTAGTCTTGATTTTAATTTAGAGTTATTTTTATATTTGTTTTATATTTATTGATTTGTTGTTTTTTTCTCTTTGTTTGCATTTTATGCGCAAAACTCAAAGTCTCTAATCATTAATTTTTGGTCCAGAAATCAGAAGAAGTGCTACGAGATTAAGAAAAGAAAAGAAAGAATAAATTAAGGCTATGGCTGAAAATAGATAGGATAACGCAAATCCACCTCCTGCGGTGCCCATTAGAGATCACTTCAAGCCAGTAATCAACACGAATTATTCTGGCATAGCTCATGGTTATTAAATAATAATGCGATTTGAAGCCCAATTTAATCAATATGATGAAGCAAAACCAATTTGGAGGCGCAATCACTACTGATCCTCATATTCATTTGAGAACATCCTTGGTGATTGCACATGTGGTAAAATTAATGGTGTATATGAAGATATTACTAGATTATATTCATTTCTGCTTTATCTAAAGGATATCACACGGATTTGGCCTCTTGGAAGCATCAGTACATCGGTAGACATGGCATCAAAATTTCTAGCAAAATATTTTCTACCTACCAAGTCTGTCGAACTAAAGAATGAGATCTGTACATTCAGGTTCAAGGGATTTCTTAGAAGATGCTCGAACCATAATTATGAAGATTGGGTACAAATTGAGTTGTTTTACAATGGGTTGAATAGGCAAACAAGAACAATAGTAGATGCCGGTGCTGGTGAGATTATCTTTGCTAAATCACTAGATCAAACCTACGAGATGCTTGAACATATGACTATTAACAGTTACCAATGGCCGAGTAAAACATCTTTAATGAAGAAACCTACTGGAGTTTGAGGGGTAGATTTTATTGCGTCACTTACTGCTCAAGTTTTTGCAATAATTATTCAGATCACAACAATGAATAAAGAAGGTCAATCTATCCATGAAACAAATGCAGTTTCTACTGAGTGAGGGCCTAACAATGAAGAGGCTCAATTTGTCAACAACTGATGTTATTGTAGCTATTGAGGTAACCCTATGCCTAACTATTATAATCTCGGTTTACACAATCATGCAAATTTCTCGTATATCAACAACAAAAAATGTGTTGAATCCTCCTCCAAGGTTTAATAATTAAAGGAAAAATCATCTTTGGAGGACTTGGTTAATACGTTTGTGGCTTAATCGGCTAAAAATATTTGTAAGACTAAGTCTAGGTTGGATAATATCGAGACACATGGCAACATGGGTGCCATAATGAAATCTCTTGAAATTTAGATTGTTCAGATTGCAAGTACATTAAAAGACCAAAAAGAGGTCAATTTTCTATCAATACTGAAGTTAATCCTAAAGAACAGTGCAAGGCTATAAAGTCGAGAAGTGGAAAAGAAGTTGGAGTTGTGGATCCAAAATTGTATGGCGATATAGAGGAGAAAGTGGACAAAACGGTGAGTGTAGAGAAAAATAAGAAAAAAATGATGAGCCAAAAATTTATCCTGAAGAGTAGCCATTGTCAAAGGAAAATCTTCCATATCTTCAGAGGTTCAACAATAAATCATTTGATGATCAATTTGCCAAGTTTATCGAGATTTTCAAGAAAATTCGCATCAAAATCCCTTTTTCTAATGATTTGGAGCAGATGTCAAATTATACCAAATTTATTAAGGATGTATTGTCAAAGAAGAAGAAGTTACAAGAGTTTGAAATGGTGAGGTTGACTGAAGAATGCGGTGATATTCTTAAAAATAAGCTACCACTAAAATTAAAAGATTTAGGGTTTTTTACTATTCCTTGTGTTATTGGTGGTTCTCATGTAAATATGGCACTTTATGATTTATGTGTAAGTATTAATTTTATGTCTTTTTTATTTACAGGAGCTTGGAGCTTGGAGAAGCAAAACATACCATCATCACTTGGCAACTGACAGATAGGTCCCTCACATATCCTTGCGGGATTGTTGAGGATGTTATTTTAAAATTGAACAAATTATCTCCTCCGTTGACTTTGTGATACTAGACATCGAGGAATATCAAGATGCTCTTTTGCTTTTGTAAGACCTTTCCTAGCCATTGGTTGATCTTTAACTGATTTTAATAAGTCGGAGCTTACTTCTATGATATTCAATATCTATAGTGCCATCAAAGGGACTAATGAGATAAGTACTTGTCATAGTATTGATATTATTGACTCTTGCATTGGGAATATTGTTGTAGGAAAAGTTTTAGAGGATTCATTAGAAAGATGTATTGTAAGCTCAACATCTAATGTGGATGATTTTGTGAGTCAAGACAAATATAAATTTTTAAGGTTAATTGAGTGATACTAATAATTTTATTGAGATTTATAAAAATCATTTATATAATTATCTCGATTTCATTTATATAATTATCATATTATATAATATATAAAAAATAAAAATATTTATTTGATTTTAATTTCTATCTACTAGCAGAGATTTATAAAAATCATTTATATAATTATCATCTAGTGATACTAATTTAGAACTTGATTATATATTGAGGGCAATTAAGTCAATTTGTGATGTTTTTTATCATTAAATTAAAATTATCGCATCTCACAAAAGGGATATTTTATCCTCGTATTAAATTATTTATCACGGCCCTATGATAATATCATAGGCTTTCTAAAAAGATATCAAACGTGAGATAAAGAGGATTATTTATCAATCCCTCTCTTATCTAGTTTACCAAATTATACATTAGGCGTAGTTTGATACACATGATAGGATAAACATGTGATATATAATATAAGGATAAGTCAAGGATAAATAAGATGCATGATATTATATTTAAGGTTTGGTATGATTTTAATAAGAGTGATTAAATTTATATATTAGATTGTAATGACAAAATTAACCTTATCATAATAAATTTTATAATTTCAAAGTTGTTGCTTGAGTTCATATTTCTTATCTGTTCATGCGACGACAGTGCTTGTATGATTTATTTATTTTTACCTAATTTTATATATTATATAATATGATAATTGAGCCATTGATTTTGTGAGTCCAGTCAAATATCAATTTTTAAGGTTAATCGAGTGATATTAATAATTTTATTGAGATTTATAAAAATCATTTGTATAATTATCTCGAATTCATTTATATAATTATTATATTATATAATATATAAAAATATTTATTTGATTTTAATTTCTACCTACTAGCAAAGATTTATAAAAATCATTTATATAACTATCATCTAATGATAGGGTTTTAGGATTTTTATATATTGAGGGCAATTAAGTCATTTGTGGTGATTTTTATCATTAAATTAAAATTATCACATCTCATAAAAGAAATATTTTATCCTTGTTTAAAATTATTAATATCACGATCTTTCTAAAAAAATACCAAACGCGAGATAAGGAGCATTATTTATCAATCCCTCTCTTATTAAGTGTAACAAACTATACCTTAGTGTCTATTGTGTCAAAGATGTGGAAAAAGGAAGTGGTTGGCCAATAATGAGAATGTTTGCAAAAATCTAATTTTAAAACCAAGTTATTGAGCCTATGTGTAGGTTTACAATAGATTTTGAGTTCACAACCACTACATGTATGTTTGCCATTATCATTGATACTCCTAATGCTGAGAGAATATTTATGTGTTTTGTGATTCGTAATTAATGAGTGGAGTCTAAAACTTTTGTGATAGTCACTTGACACTGAAGTAGATGTTTGCAAGCACAAAAAAGATTTAGGCAATTATTCAAATTATTTCGGCGTGTTTTTATTATTTATATCATCGTTTGAAGCCCTTTGAGCCTAAATACAAATAATGAGATTTGTTTAAACAATTGAATTCTTGTTTCTAAAACCTTTGAATTGTCAAAATGCACTTGATCTATATGAGTTCATTGTGAATTGAGATAGCCTAAAACTTTCTTTTACACTCTTTTAGTTGAAACACGGATAATATCTTATTAAGCATGGTCTACGCAACTTTTGAACCATTTGAGCCTTCCTAATGCATCATAATTATCATCAGTGTCTCATTTTGAGCTTAATGAAAAATCGAATGGAATGTGTCAAAAGACACACAATTAGCTCTCATTCGTAGTTTTTTTTTTCCCTCAAAGTCCTACATCAACTACCAAATGTTAGCCTTAACAAAAGTCCTGCCTAATTTAGAGAAGAATATACCCTTTTAGCGCTATAAATTTCACGCCCCGGGACGGGGGTTAGTTGACACCGGCGTTGCTCTCCAATATTCATTCGAAAACAACAAGCCTCAGAAGTACAGAATCTCGTAAACCAGTCTTTTATTCATAATACGAAATAAATCAATTGTCTGTTACAACTCGAATACTGATGTTTTACAGCGGAAATGTAAAACCAAATATTACAGTATCTTAACAGATGCAGCGGAATAAAATAAACATAAACTGAGAACAACAGTCTTTTTCACCAGCCCCAGAACTGGATCTGTTCCTCTTCTTCTAACATTTCTTCAGTACTCTTATCTGAGATGGGTTTGGTGGGTGAGTGATATGATTGTCACTCAGTAAGCAGGGGCAGGAATAACTCCCAGTTTTCGAAAATCATTTTAATACAGAACAGTATTTCAAGAATATACAGAAACTCTTACTTTCAGAACAGGAATCAGTATTCAGAAATCAGTAATCAGTATTCAGTAATCAGAAATCAGAAGTTTAACAAGTAAGCACTGAGCACATTCGTGAATTTCATGGCTAAACTGATATCAGTCCCCTATATGTTCTCTCCTCTAAGGGGTGAGGCCAGTAATCATTAATCAGAATTCAGTAATGTTCAGAATATATATTCCTACCATTAGTTCACTAAGTTTCAGTGCTTCAAAATCAGAAATCGAGAATATACTTTGCTTTAAAACAGAAATCATCAAACGGGTTCTAAGATATTTATATATAAGCCCACTTACCGTAATTTGCAATAAGGTTTCGGTAGAAGTCTGGAATATGCTCGTTCTTGCCACTGGTTTCTACTGCTCGAAAATAAGCACCCTCCCTTAGCTCGAAATTCAAATGATAATCTCAGATTTGTGTAACACCAATTCATAGATTTGAGAGTGTTATTTATAGGCAAGATTCTGACTGTTAGTCTCCCAAATAAATGGTCATAATCTGCCATTAACAGCCTTTATTTCGAGTTAAATGCTTCAGTTACAACTCAATAGCTGAATCAGTAACTGTCTGCTGGAATTCGCTCTTCTGCTGCTGGATTCGGCCTGCTGGATTTTGTCTGCTGGAAAATACCAGCTTCTGAAATATTAGCTTCTACTGGAATTTTTTAGCTTATGCTGAAATTTGCTAGCTGCTGGAATTTCAGGTTCTCACATCCCTCCCTCCTTATGAGAAGTTTCGTCCTCGAAACTTGGCTAAGCATGATCTTCAAAGAGATGAGGGTATTGTTCTCGCATCTTTTCTTCCAACTCCCAAGTAGCTTCTCTTTCGGTGTGATTGGACCATTGTACTTTGACATATGGAATAGTTCGTCGCCTCAGTACTTGGTCTTTGTTATCCACAATTCGAATCGGAATTTCTTCATATTTCAGCTCTTTATTTAGATTGCCTTCAACCAACAGTGGTCCAGCTTCCAGAATATGACTAGGATCGGCAATATATCTCCTCAGCTGCGATACATGGGATACATTGTGAATTCTTGACATGTCGGGTGGAAGTGCTAATCTATAAGCAAGTGTTCCCAGTTTCTCAAGAATTTCAAATGGTCCGACGTATCTGGGATTGAGTTTCCCAGCCTTATTGAATCGGAATACACCCTTCATGGGTGACACTTTGACATATGCCTTCTCTCCAACTTCAAATTCCACGGGTCTTCTTTTCATGTCAGCCCAGCTTTTCTTTCGATCTTGTGCAGCCTTTAATCGCTCCCTGATCATAGCAACTTTATCCACTGTTTCTTGGATCAGTTCGGGTCCAACGATGGATTTTTCCCCTACTTCATCCCAATACAGTGGTGATCGACATTTTCGTCCATACAGAGCTTCGTATGGTGCCATTCCAATACTACTGTGGTAACTATTATTGTATGCGAACTCGATTAATGGCAGATGTTCGCTCCAATTGCCACTGAAGTCTAGAGCACAAGCTCTCAGCATATCCTCAAGAGTTTGAATGGTCCTCTCAGTTTGGCCATCGATTTGAGGGTGATAAGCCGTACTAAGGGTAACCTTGGTTCCCATAGCTTGTTGAAAGCTCTTCCAAAATCGAGATGTAAATCTAGGATCTCTGTCTGATAATATGCTAGCTGGTACTCCATGTAACCGCACGATCTCATTCATGTACAATGTGGCTAGCTTGTCCAAATTATAATTCATGCGGACAGGTAAGAAATGTGCCGATTTTGTGAGTCTATCTACGATTACCCAGATGCCGTCATGACTTTGTCTCGACTTGGGTAAACCTACTACAAAATCCATGGAAATATGTTGCCATTTCCATTCCGGGATTTCTAATGGTTGAAGAAGTCCGCCAGGTCTTTGGTGCTCTGCCTTGACTTGTTGGCACACGTGACACTTGGAAACATACATTGCCACGTCTTTCTTCATTCCACTCCACCAAAAATTTCTCTTCAAATCCCTGTACATTACTTGGTACTGCCAGGATGGACTGAAAATTTCGACTTATGTGCCTCAGACATTACTTCTTGTCGAAGGTTATCGATGTATGGTACGCACAATCGTCCTTTCATCCACAAGATTCCTTTTGTTATCCGTCTCGAAATCTGGTGCTTTCTCTTCTTTAACTTGCTCTTTCAGTTTCGCCAAAGCGGAATCTCTATCTTGACACATCTTGATTGTCTCTCGAAGACAAGGTTGTGCTGAAAGTGACGCTAGGATTACTTTGCTCATATCCTTCCGACTCAAAGCGTCAGCTACCTTGTTTGCTTTGCCTGGGTGGTAACTTATCGTCAAGTCGTAGTCTTTCATGAGTTCAATCCATCGTCTCTGCCTCATGTTTAACTCTTTCTGAGTGAACAAGTACTTGAGGCTTTGGTGATCCGTAAAAATCTCACACTTGGCTCCATAAAGATAATGTCTCCAACTCTTTAGTGCGAACACTACTGCAGCTAATTCGAGGTCATGCGTTGGGTAATTCTGTTCATACGGCTTCCACTGTCTTGACGCGTATGCAATCACCCTTCCTTCTTGCATGAGCACGCATCCTAAACCTTCTTTAGATGCATCACTGTAGATGGTTTGCCTTCAGTTGGCAATACCAACAGCGGAGTGGAGGTAAGCTTCTTCTTCAAAGTCTCGAAGCTTTGCTCACATTCTTCACTCCATTGAAACTTGGAGTTCTTCTGTGTAAGCTTGGTGAGGGGTATGGCTATCGAAGAGAATCCTTCAACAAATTTTCGGTAATAGCCTGCTAATCTCAAGAAGCTTCGTACCTCTGTCGCATTCTTTGGTCTAGGCCAATCCGAGATTGCCTCCACTTTCTTAGGGTCCACAGATACTCCTGCTGCTGATATTATGTGTCCCAAGAATGCGACGCTCTCTAGCCAAAATTCGCATTTCTTGAACTTGGCGTACAGTTCCTTCTCTCTTAGCGTCTGGAGTGCGAGACGAAGATGTTCTTTGTGGTCTTCCTCATTTGACGAATACACTAGAATGTCGTCGATGAATACCACAACAAACTTGTCAAGAAACGGCTTAAACACTCTGTTCACGAGATCCATGAATACTGCCGGAGCGTTTGTTAACCCAACGGCATCACGGTGAACTCATAGTGTCCATACCTTGTTCGGAAGGCGGTCTTCTGAATATCGTCCGTTTTGACCTTGAGTTGGTGGTAGCCTGACCTTAAATCGAGCTTGGAAAATACCGTAGCTCCCTTGAGTTGGTCAAACAAGTCATCTATCCTTGGAAGTGGGTATTTATTCTTGATTGTGATCTTATTCAACTCTCTGTAATCAATACACAATCTCATGCTTCCGTCCTTCTTTTTAACAAATAGGACAAGAGCTCCCCACGGAGATGCGCTTGGTCGTATCTACTTCTTATCCAACAACTCTTGAAGTTGTTCTTTGAGTTCTTTCAACTCTGCTGGAGCCATTCGGTACGGCGTTTTTGAGATTGGTGCAGCATCGGGCACTAAATTAATCTCAAATTCCACTTTGCGATCGGGAAGTTCGCCAGGGAGTCCTTCAGGAAAGACGTCCGAAAATTCCTGAATAACTAGAATATCCTCTATCTTTAGAGTAACTTAGTTATTAACCTCGCTGATCATTGCCAGTTAGACTTTCTAGGTCTAAGAAGTGGAAATGAAGGATTTCTGTTTCTTATCTTTACCACGAAGTACGATTTACCATTACATGATTCTTGTCCAACCAATCAATTCCCATAGTATACTGTATAAGATCGGCACTTAATATATGCGCATCCATACTTATTTTATTCTATCTTAAAATTACCACGATTACTAACTCAAATCTTGAAACCAATATAAAATCTTAGAATATAACTCCTTATCAGCCGATTGATTCAAATCTCAATAATTATATCCTAGTTAAAATTTCTTTCAACCTTGAACGAAAGAAACTAATTCCTCAAACAATTTTTCTTTTACTAAATCTTTCCTTAATCAAAACTATGAGTCTAGCATGTTTTAACACAAACAAGTTTCATTGTAGTCCTTCACTTAGCATCCCAAATTTAATGTACATATCACAAAATTTTTCCTACATCTGAATTTTAAAGCTTATATAGTCCTTATCTCATATTTTCATAATTTATTATCCTCGAGTCAAGCAATTCATCTTAAGTCAGAAGCTTATCTTCGATAGGTAAATTCCCAAAAATGCCAGTCGACTTATATCAGATAGGTACATCCCCAATATGATTCCACTTATCTTGCTACATTCCCAAAGAATGTTATACTTCTTTCTTTTCGTATCATATAACCATAATACCACTCTAGCCTACCTTTATCATCTCTCCATTATCATGTTCTTTTTCCACTACATCTATAGGTACTTCTTCTTCTCTAAGATCTTAATGTAGCTACTCTGGTCAGTCATATCCTATATCCAAACCATGAGAGTTAAGGTTCAGAAGGATCTCAAGAGTATAGGTCAAGTTATAGACAGGTACTGGAATGAATAGAATAAGTACTGCCTATACAATTAACAGAACAAATAGCTCAAAAATTTTCGGTCTCAGAATTTCGTGAAAAATTTACTAAAAATCCTTGACATCAAGAACATGAATGGTACCAAGTTTGGTGCAAAAATACTAAGCCAATTGGAAATGAAAATTCCTCAAAGTTGGAAAATTTTGGAAAATTTCACGGAAATGATGATATCACCATCTAAACGATGAATCGTTCTAGGTTAGGTTCTCCTCGTCGAGAGCTTTCCAACGCCTACTCTTAATAGTGAAAATTCCTTCTGGATCAAAAGTTATGGCCGTTTGAAGTTTGTGCGAAAAACACCTCAACTTCCATGCCATTTGCAAGGTCTACTGCAATTCTGATGCTTCTGCAATCAGTCTGCTGTTTTTCCAGTATTGTCTGCTGCTTTCCAGCACTATTAGAACCAGTCTGCTGCATTTCTAGTTTACTGACTCAGTCTTCTGCATTCAGATCTACTGGTTTCCTTCTACTGCTTTCAAGTCTGTTGCCTTCAGCTCTACAGATTTCTATCTGCTGGTTCTGGTCCCAGACTACTGGTTTTGATGCTTCTGTTTTTCAGTCATCTACTGGTTTCGGTCTACTGATTTAGGCCTACTGATTTTTTTTTTTTTTTAAACTCGTTTCAGTAATCTATTACAGTAGCTTATTTTCAGTAGTCTATTTCAGTAACCTTCAGAACTTATTCTCAGAAGTCAATAAGAACTTATTATTTCTAGTTCCTCCTCCCCAGATTATGAAACCCGGTTCTGCTCTGATACCACTTCAATGTCACGCCCCGGGACGGGGGTTAGTTGACACCGGCGTTGCTCTCAAATATTCATTCGAAAACAACAAGCCTCAGAAGTACAGAATCTCGTAAACCAGTCTTTTATTCATAATACGAAATAAATCAATTGTCTGTTACAACTCGAATACTGATGTTTTACAGCGGAAATGTAAAACCAAATATTACAGTATCTTAACAGATGGAGCGGAATAAAATAAACATAAACTGAGAACAACAGTCTTCTTCACCAGCCCCAGAACTGGATCTGTTCCTCTTCTTCTAACGTTTCTTTAGTACTCTTATCTGAGATGGGTTTGGTGGGTGAGTGATATGATTGTCACTCAGTAAGCAGGGGCGGGAATAACTCCCAGTTTTCGAAAATCATTTTAATACAGAACAGTATTTCAAGAATATACAGAAACTCTTACTTTCAGAACAGGAATCAGTATTCAGAAATCAGTAATCAGTATTCAGTAATCAGAAATCAGAAGTTTAACAAGTAAGCACTGAGCACATTCGTGAATTTCATGGCTAAACTGATATCAGTCCCCTATATGTTCTCTCCTCTAAGGGATGAGGCCAGTAATCAGTAATCAGAATTCAGTAATGTTCAGAATATATATTCCTACCATTAGTTCACTAAGTTTCAGTGCTTCAAAATCAGAAATCGAGAATATACTTTGCTTTAAAACAAAAATCATCAAACGGGTTCTAAGATATTTATATATAAGCCCACTTACCGTAATTTGCAATAAGGTTTCGGTAGAAGTCTGGAATATGCTCGTTCTTGCCACTGGTTTCTACTGCTCGAAAATAAGCACCCTCCCTTAGCTCGAAATTCAAATGATAATCTCAGATTTGTGTAACACCAATTCAGAGATTTGAGAGTGTTATTTATAGGCAAGATTCTGACTGTTAGTCTCACAAATAAATGGCCATAATCTGCCATTAACAGCCTTTATTTCGAGTTAAATGCTTCAGTTACAACTCAATAGCTGAATCAGTAACTGTCTGCTGGAATTCGCTCTTCTGCTGCTGGATTCGGCCTGCTGGATTTTGTCTGCTGGAAAATACCAGCTTCTGAAATATTAGCTTCTACTGGAATTTTTTAGCTTATGCTGAAATTTGCTAGCTGCTGGAATTTCAGGTTCTCACAATAAAGTTGTCATTAACTTCCATGTGTTGATAAAACTAAAGAAGGATTGGAGGGGTTGTGAAAAATCAAGAAGAAAAGCAAGGGGATTCATTGAAAAAAAATATTGTAAAGAATGAAAAGAAAAGAGAAAAATTTAAGATAAGAATTGGTATGATGCTGAGATTGATTGGAAAGGGATTGTTGTTGAGGATGATGAAATTTAATAATGAGTGCAAAATTAGATATGCAGAAGTGTGGTACATGATTAAATAGTTCATTTTATCTGATTTTTTTTTATCTTCCGGCCTTTATCGTAGCCATGAGCCGAAGCCTGATGTTGCAAACTCAAAAAACATATTGATCAAGTCACATTTATCCAATAAATTAGTGAAGTAGAGTCGAGAGTTAATCATACGAACACTTGAAAAACACTGTGAACAATATAGATTTTGATCATTTGTACATACACATCTCATGACACTAAATTACACTTTGGTATATTTTTATTGAATATCTCTTAAACCAAAATTTTCACCTCAAAATTCCTATTGATCTATGTGTGTAAATGTTTATTTTAGTAGATTGTGGTTTGAACTTGAGTCAAAGAGTCCATGAATCGGTAATGTGAAATAATGGCATAATCTGTCATGGAATTGAATCGGTCAAATGAGATTATCCAAGCGCTCACACACGTGAAATGTTGAGAGGTTGTGGCATGCATGCGCTTTATTTGAAAAACTTGGATATTTGATTTCGGAGTCCAGTGATGATTACCCTATTCCACGACTTAAGTTTGTTCATTTTCTCCCCTTCTTTGTTTAATGTTGCTCTTTGCTCTATTTTTCTTTGTTTTGCTCGGTACTAGAAAAAGTTCAAGACGTCGAGAACAGAATTTATAGAGCCCCTACACCCTATTCAAGCACCCCCATGCCAGGAGACATATAAAATGGAAACTGAGGAATTTTGCGAGCATAAAAGAGGTGCAACGCTAGCCGCCATCCATCATCAACGTGGTACACGAGAATTCACAGAAAATTTGAGAGAGGCGACCAAGAGAAAAATCTGAGAAGCAAAAGAACTTCGGTACAAAGACGAAGAACGCTGCATTCAGGGATGGTAAAACAAATTCGGCTTCGTTTCTTTTCTTATTTTCTTATATTGATGTCTAGATTGAAAACATGATTTGGTTTTCCTTTATTTTTTTTATTATGAACTGGTTTTCTTTTTGATAGATATCGGTTGGTATGTGAAAGAGTGTTTAGAAGGGGGTTGAATAAACACTTGACAATTTTACTACCTTTTCGAATAATGAGTCAGTTTAGTGATAAACTGAGCTCGAGAATCTTGTATGTCAATGTCAATCAGTTAACTAATGAAAGTGCGGAAATAAACTGACTGACAAATAGAATAAAACTGAAATTAAGAGACACAAGATTTTTGGATGTTCGGAGATTTCAATAACTCCTATGTCACCCCTTCTATCTCAAAAATATGATATTCACTAAAAACACACAATTTATTTCACATTTCAATTTATATATAAGTCGGATTTTCAGTTTTTATATATGTATAATATGAGTCGGATTCAGTTTTATATATGTTAGTTTAATTTTTTTTTGAAGAAATTTCAAATTAATTTATTATGTTTGATAAATATTCAAATACATTATAAATTTTTTAAAAATACAAACATATTGATAATTAAAATTCTAAATATAAAAAGAATGTATAATTTATTAATTATAAAATTTTAAATATCATAATTTCATTAAAAAAATAATTTAAAATAAATAATTTCTCGACTGTTTTTATAAAAAATTCAAATATTATAATTTCATTAAAATAAATAATTTAGCATTTTTTAAGGTGATCGATCGTTCTTGGAAGATATCGATCCGAGCATCGAAAAAGACTTCGAGTAGGCAGATTCAAAAGTCTAGCAGTTTGCCAAATAAAGTCTACCAAACTTGTTTGTCATAAAAGTTTCATATCATGAAAAAGTTGTATTGTTTTTAACTATCAAGTCTTTATGTGATTGTAGATGGTTTAAATTTAGTGGATTCACTCACATCTGAGCGTGACTCGTAGACGTAAACGCACGTCTTTTAACTATATCTTCTTTACTTTCTAGTACAATCAAATTTATGTACAAACTAATAAGAGCACAAATCACACACAAAAGAGGGAGAAACAAGTTGGTGAATATTTGATGAAAATAGAACAATCGTACCTTTTCCAAGAAAGCCCGTGGCACCTGTAATAAATATGTTCTTTCCTTTGAAAAACTCAATGATCCCTATTCCGCCGTAACTGTCCCTGGATTCTTCCATCAATGGCCGCTGGTGGCTGTGTACTTTACTCGGTGTGTCAAAGGAATCTCCGTAGCGATGGACAGCCATTTTTAAATTATTGTTTCGTTCAAAATATGTTTTTCCATTACTGGATAAACGAGAAAGATTGAGTACTGTTTCATATTTATGAGTAGAATTATTTATGAGTAGAATTTTTTTTTTGAAAGCAAAAACATTGGCTTGGTGTTAGTGACATAGTTTAAAGGAAAAACAACTAATATTTTGACAATAACCCAACTAATATTTTTTTTAATGAATCGTGGGAATAAAATGGAAATTTTGGTGCAATTATTCAAAGAATTATATAAGAGTGATAAATTGATATAAAAGTCAATTTAAGAACTAAAAAGTTAGGTTGGAGTGTGATAACTTCTTAGTTATAATGAGTTCACAATTATTTATTTAGTAAATTTAGAATCTATCAATTAAATATTAATGTTAGTAGTTGTGATGACCATATATACATGTTTCTCATTAAATATTCTAGAAGATGTAAAATTTATTAATTAACTAAAAATTAAAATATTTTATTTAATTTTATATTTGTGTCTTTATACATTATATATATGTATATTTAATACACAAATATATATATATATATATATATATATATATATATACATATATATATATATATATATGCATTATCAAGAGTTGATTTTCCATGATATACTACATGAGAAATTTAATTGATGAAAATTAAAGAATCCTAATGGGATTGAGATTTGAGTCATAATAGAATTGAGTTAGTAAATTTTTATTAATATGTTATCAAATGTTGATAACAAGAGGAACATAACCATATAAGAAAAATACATACAAATCCGCTCCATCCTCACAAAGTAAATTTTGGCCACCCCTTTAATTTCATGAGAAATTTCGGTCACCTTTCCACCACTGCCGCGCCGATCGGACGTCATCACAACTCCATTATATTTGTAAAATTATGGTGATCCAATTTCGACACTAAATTATTTAGATCTCTAGTGTGATCTAAACGAATAACTCAGTCTTCGATCGTAGACTTGATTAGACGATCAAAGGAGTAAAGTTTGTTTATAGGGATTTACATGAAGGAAAGTATCCACTTATAAACCAAAATAGTTGGAGCTGACATTATATATGCAAAGTAAATCAGATCTAAATGCTCTATGAATGATTTATTTCATACGATGCCCAATGAACGTTTTCAATATCAAAAATAAAAATTTTGAACTTTCGATACATTTTGGTGTGAGAAAACGGTATTTAACAATTGTATCATAGCCAATGTTTTTCACCGTATGATTTTTATTATGTAGATCGTGTTGAATAATTTATTTCTAACAGCATTTGAAATTCCAATAAATTTAAGCCCCTGAAAAATTGTTTTTCTAAAATTTTAAAAAAATCTCGCTAGCGTTGTTCCAGGTGCATGCATCCAAGATCTGCCCGCAGGTAGTACATGCAGTTCTGGGCAGTGTCGTCTACCCATAACTATTTTATTTTAAAAAATTAGGGAGCAAGACTGTGTGCAACCCTACCCGAACTGCTCGGCTAGTCTAGAAAGAGGCACGAGCATGGTGTGTGAGATGGTCTCAAGCAACCTTGCCCCACACTCTTTTTGGGAGGCTCGGAATGATTTTTTTTTTTCAAAATTTTTGGGTCAAAATTGATATTTTATAAAAAAATTTCAAATTAACACTTGAAAACAATTGATCAAATCGTGGGATTTTCTCACGAAATAAAATCTTATATTTCTAGGCCCTAGACCCATATTATAAGTAATATTGATCATCTTATATTATTTATAATACATGTTACATATTATAAATAATCAGTATTTGTGTTATTATTAATATAATAACAAGAGCTGTATTAATATGGAAAACATACAAATAAATATGGCACAAGAATTTAAAATTAATAATGAGACAAATTTTCAAAAATGAAAATCCCTCATTTTCGATAAGATTCAAAATCTAAATCAAGCTCATAAAAAGAAAAATTCAAATAAATTATAATATTTTCTTTTCTTCCATCAATGATGGTTTCATAATGAATGCTATATGTGGTCAGTGATTGAATCATATTATTGGGGGCCTAGACGCCAAAAAATTGTGACTTCCATTGACACACTTGATGTGAATTACGTGGAACTCCCATGACTTCGGCACATATTATTGGTGGATCTTAAGACGACCTTCTACTAAGGTTCAACAATGATGGGTCAAGATCGAAACGTGAAAAGAAAGAATATCATATTATTGGGCCCTCATCAAAGGAGAGGCAAAAACACGTGAGAGTTACAAGGAGTTGCAATTTGGATCTATATTTTGAGAATTATGATTGAATGATATTAGTCGGGATTAATATTTAGCAATTGGGCCTTGCGTATTCTTTAACAAAATTGGATTTGATGTTTTCATCAAAAGGTGGTGAAAATGTCAAAATAATGAAAAACAATTCATAAAACAAAAACTTCATATTTTGTGTCTTATAATTTTTTTTTTAAAAAAATAGTCATCAATGATTTTATGTTTCTTATTCAGTATATTTAAGATTTTCTCATGTAATTTTATTCGTGATTAAAACAAGTTAACCAAACTCTAATTCAAGATTGGCTGAAAAAATTTCTTTTGAATTAGGAGAAAATGACACACACTAATGTTGGTCTTGTTGAGCTAGCAAAGCAGACGAGATGGTGGGACTATAGTATGTAGCTAAAGTGTAATATGCGAGCTTCTTTGTCAAATGAAATATGGAGATAGTTTGAGGAAATAATAAATGTTGTTGAAATTCGAATGCACATGCAAGAGTTGTATGGTGCTAAAACTTATACAATGATGCACACTAATTTCAAGAAGCTAATGACTACATGCATGCAAGATGGAGCTCTAACCCATGAGTATGGTGCGCATGTGATTGGCTTATTGACAAGGTTGTGGGCCTGAAACTGATTATTCTCAAGGAGTTACATGAGGACATCATCTTGTTGTCAATCTCTTACTCATTTAGCGGGTTCATGGTGAACTTCGACATGAATAACTAGAGGCCAGCTTTGAAGAGCTAGTTTATTTGCTTACGATTTTATGAAGCCATCATAAAGAAGGAAAATGTTGTTTTCTAAGTGGTTTTCTCGTCAGGAACGAAAAATGGCCCACAAGATAAGGGAAAGAAACATTTTGCCATTACAAGAAAAACAAGCCCAATAAAAGACAAGCTCTAAATGATACTTAAAGGGCACATAAAGCTTGATAAGTGAGAACATTTTTGTTTCACTGAAGAAGTCTCAACATGAGAAAATATCTGAGCTAGAATTTTTTTGGAAATGATAAGTGAATATCCAAACATTTTCAACAATAAACAAAAGAAAACAAGATAGTTTGAATTATGCACAAGTTAGTGGAAGAGGGAATACTTGACTAGTCAGAAAAAACTCTCTTAAAAAATGTGAGTCTTGTCTGAAAAAAAAGGTGACCAAAGCCTTTTCTTAGGGAAAGTGAAACGTGCCGATGATCTATTGGATTTGATCGATATAGATGTGTGTGGCCCTCTAAGTGTTAGCACAGGATATGGACAATCTTACTTCATTATCTTTACTGATGACTTCTCGATGTATGTGTATGTGTATTTAATTAAATACAAATTTGAAACATTTGAAATGTTCAAATAATTCAGAGTTGAAGTAGAGAAAAAATTAGGAAAAAATATTAAAACACTTCGATTTAATCGAGATGGAGAATACTTAAGTACTGGATTTCAATACTACCTTAAATAGCATGAGATTGTCTCACAGTGGACTCCACCTACCACACCTCAGTTGAATGGTGTGTCAAAAAGATGTAATCGAACATTGATGCACATGATTCGATCTTTTATTGTATTCACTTAATCGACCCCATCCTTTTAGGGATTTGTGCTTGAGACTGCGGCAATGTTGTTGAATAAAGTTCATACAAAGATAGTGGATAAAACTCCATATGAGATATATATTAAAAAACCTTCCAAATATTATTTCTTAAGAATATGGAGATGTCCTACTAATGTGAAGTAGGCAGTGAAAGAAAAATTGGATAGTAGAGCCAATTTGTGCTACTTTATAGGATATCCAAATATTTCCATTGGATATTATTTATTTGATCCCAATGAAACAAATATGTTTGTTTCAAGGAATGTCACCTTTTTATAGAAGAAGTTTCTATTAGATAGAAATGGAGGAATGATAGAACTCGAAGAGATTCGGGAACCACCCACTTATGAAATCGAAGAATTCATACCGCAATAGCCAGTAGAAGAAACATAAGCTCTTAGGATATCCGAAAGGGTTTAAGGCCACCTAAGAGGATGAGCGTGCTTCTTGAAGAAGGCCAAGATGATCTCATTCCTGGACGTGATCCAAGAAACTTAAAAGAAGCATTGTCTTATGACGATTCATCTAAATGACTTGAATTCATGCATTCCAAGATGAAATCCATGACTTCAAACCAAGTGTGGTTCTCAGTAGATCCACCTGAGAAAATTGTTCTCATAGAAAGAAAATTGATTTACAGAAGAAAACTTGGTGTGGATCGGAAGGTAATGACATTCAAAAAAGATTGGTAGCAAAATGATATACTAAAAGGCAAGATATTAACGGTTCCTTAATGGTGACATTGAAGAAACTTACATATCTCAACTTGAAGGATTCACATCACTAAGAAGTGAGCATAAAGTATGTCAATTTCAGAGATCCATCTATCGACTCAAACAGGCATCAAGGAGCTGGAACCTCATATTTGACAATGCTATCAAAGAGTTTGATTTATTAAAAAAAAACCTGATGAATCATGTGTATACAAGATGGTTAGTGAGAGTGCAGTGACATTCCTAATACCTTATATTGATGACATACTACTCATTGAGAATGATGTAGGGATGTTGTAGTCAACTAAAGTACGGTTAGCTAGTAAATTCTACATGAAGGATTTGGGTAAAACATCCTATGTATTAGGAATACAGATCTATAAAGATAGATCAAATAAGATGCTAGGGATCAACCAATTCACTTATATCCATACTATACTCATGAGATTCTCTATGGAGGAGCCCAAGAGATGATATCTCCCAATGTGTCTTGGTGTCATTATATCTAATTCTTTGTGCCCCAAGATTGACAATGAGATAGATACTATGAGCCGCATCCCATATGCGTCTACTATAGGCATTATAATGTATGATATGATATCTACTTGACTTGATATTGCATTTTCACTTAGTGTAACATGCAGATATCAGTCGAATCTTGGTCTATTGCATTGGAAATTCATGAAGGATATTCTTAAGTACTTAAGAAAAACTAAGAATTTGTTCTTCATTTACGGGAGCGGAGAAATAAAATTGGAATGCTATATTGATTCTAGATTCCAATTAGATGCTAATGATTTGAAATAGAACTCTGGATTTGTATTCAAGCTCAATGGTGATGATGTCTCTTGGAAGAGTTCCAAGCAATGCACCACAACAGATTCAACCACTGAGGCCGAATACATAGCTGCATTTTGTTTAAGAGTTTGGTGTTATTCCTCAAACAGTTGATCTAGTCATGTTCTACTGCGAAAACACCGGTGTCATTGCTCATGAAAAGGAACCGAGGTCTCATCATCGATCCAAACATATAATGAGGAAGTTCTACATAATCCAGGATATTGTGGGAAGAGTAGACTTATCAGTAGAGAGAGTTACCTTTGCAGATAATGTTGTTGATGCACTGACAAAGCTGCTGCCATGAACATTGTTTGTGAAGCATCGCGAAGCAGTAAGATTGAATTCTATGGGTAGTTGATTATAGAGCAAGTGGGAAATTGTTAAAGCAGGTGTCTAGCGAGCCAACTTGTGGCTTGAGCTTTGTTGACTCTTATGTAAAAACAATCTTTATTTTAATAATATTTTATAATTTTATTTAATTATGATATTTATTTTATATGTTTATCCATGCAAGCTGCATAGATAAAGTTCTTGAATATACAAAAGGCACCATGAGATCTTCCTCTCGACGTAAGATCTTGACATTCATTAGAAAACGTACCGTATATTCCGAACAGATTCTTAGTTGATTGATCCTCCTAAAATAAGGATAAAGGTTCCTTGAGCTTGAGACTAGCATCTGTGATGTAAACATCATGTTTCATTAGTAAGGCCACATAGATATCTATTCATAAATATGAGTGATCATTTGATGACGTATTGAACAACCCTATCTCGAACTTTCTAAGTAGTTATCACTTATCGAGTGGAATAGTCTGTACTTATGATTGTACACCATAAGTCCTTTGTCTCGGGACAACATGGAGGCCATACTAGTACTGCACTTTGACTCGTTTACAAACTACATTGAAATCAATAGGTGGCAAGGTTGGTTGTAGTTTTGAAATATGTAGGAGCCAACGTACTGCAATCAAGGATTCATTGTTTTCTCGAGTGAACATATCCAATGTGAAATGACGAGTTAATAGTACAAAGAATTTGTGGTCAAAATAAGATATGTGCTTTAAAGAAGGTGATTCTTTAGTTGCACATCCAATGTCACTATTACTACACAAATATATATCACATCATTATTAAATTCATTTTCAACTCATGATATACCAATGGTTCCAGATTCGATCGAGATATATAATTTGGAGGGACTGTAGTGTACGATAACCATAACTTAAGTTTCTAGGAGACGCTATCAGTGATACCTAAAAGATCATGGGATGATGCTACTAGACTCTCTTAGCATGATCCGATGGGTGCAAACATACTTGAGTTCTGACATTCTTGATCAAGAGGTCGATAAAAAAAGAGGCTATTTAGGGTAAGTACATATAAGAATAAATAACGAATCATAATGAAGTGAAAACTCATGACTAACTATATCTCTGAACCGTTTAGGGTCACACAAATATCATATTATATGTTCCCGTCGAGATAGTCAAATTCAAGGAGTTGAACTTAGTTATTGTAGTTTGATCGAGATCAAACAGATAGCTTATAAAAGATTTTATAAGTTGATTCAATTATTAGAAGAAGTGGAAGTTAACTGGACTTCTAATTTTGTGAGGAGAGTGAAACTACCAGTTTTGGTGACTGCTTGTTTTGGTGAAAGAGTTAACAAAACTGACAGTTACAAAAAATGGATCAGTGGAAATTTTGACCTTCAAAATTTTTAACATTCATTATATGAACAAAATATGAACCCTTGATACATCGGCGCTGTCTGATCTTCGATCGAAGTTATAATGAGTTCACAAATCCTAAAGGGATTAGGATTTGAGTCATAGTAGAATTGAGTTATTGTATTTTATTAAGGTGTTATCAAAAGTTGATAACAAGAGGAATATAACCATACAAGAAAAAAATACAAAAATCCTCTCCACTCTCACAAAATAACTTTTGGCCACCCTTTTAATGTCACAAGAAAATTTCGGTCACCCCTCCACCATCGTCGGCGCCTTCTCGATGTCATCGCAACGTTGCTGGATTTGTAAAATTTCAACCATCCATATTCGACGTTAAATCGTTTAGATCTCAAGTGCAATCTATACGAGGAACCCGGTATCCGATCGTGGATATGATTAGGTAATCAAAAGAGAGAGATCCGTTCGTACGAATTTACAAGAAGAGTTTTATCCACTTAGAATCTGGAATAGTTGGAGCCGACATTATATACGCAAATGTATATCAGATCGAAATACCCTATGAATAGTTTATTTCTATGGCGCCCAATGAATGTTTTTTAATATCAAAAATAAAATTTTTAAACTTCTGTTGCGCCTATGGTGTGAGAAAACACTACTCCAACATCGAGAACGTTAGAGCATTTTGAAAATGCTTATAAGTCCAACGATCATATTTAAGCTTTTCGAAACTCCTAACCATAGTCTTTTTTAACGGTTGTTGCCCTCTGTCCTGGACTGTTTTTCGTCTTTTACTTTTAACGATTATTTCTACTTTACGAAGTTCATCGGTTCTGGCTGATTTGAACATACCACTCGTAACGAATGACTTTTCCAAGACATATCCTTGATTTCTCCGTCCTTCCTTGAAGTCAAAACATAATGTCTATATATTATAATTCTCTAGGCTTATAAATTGATTTTTATAATGATTTCAAAACATGATAAAAACCTATGTAATATAATATTATTTGACATTTCACTTCCAGTCTTAGGTTCATCACTGCGCCCCTGCCTAGTGTAATATAATATAGTTAGATTGGGGCAAGGGTTTAATGAGTACTTCACTAGAAACTTTCTCTCCCTTTGTAATTTATGCCAAACCCCCTATTTGACCAAATTGAATGCAAAATTTTAAATTCTATAATATTTTTGTGCAGACTTGAAAGAAGAGGTAGAATTTGGTAAGGCGAGACTGAAATTACATGCAAAGGGGCTAGACAACGTAGACTGGGCTGAACATTATAATAGTAATTACGCTACACACAGGCTTCAGCCAACTTCGATAAAGACTTAGAAATTATGAGTATATCACTTAACAGTATCAAATTGATAATTGTTTTTTGTTTTGATTGAGGAAAGTTGTATATTAGGTGCAATATAATTGAGAATTAATTTGTTCTCGGTTATTGATTAATCTATTTAATGGGGCTTCATTGCGGATGACTTATAACTGACACATAAATCTAAAATTTAGGACGAGATCTCAGGCTCGATATCTAATTATAGCAAACTTTCCCCCAACTCAAAATAATAATAATGGAGTTTTATTATTTATAAATTTTTTCATACCTTCAGCCTTCATGCAATGGATTGACTTTTGTGCACATTGGACTTTAATTATTTGATTTATGGAGATGAATTTTTTTTAAAATAAAATATATTTGAGATCAATTAGTCAATTATATAAATTTCATTTTTTAATCCAAAAATAGAGAAAAATGTGATTTTACTTTGATATAATTTGGCCATACTGACGAAGGCATGTGGCTTAATAGATATTGTAGATATGAAGGGGCGACATCTTGCATCAAGATATAAAATAAAAAACCACCTCTTAATAAGTTTTCAAACGTCTACTACTTAAAATATTACTAGAATTTTTTTTTAAAAAAAACTCATTGTCGAAAATATACATTTTAAGTCTGCATGCGATAAAAGCTGAAAATTTCATATTTTAAAAATAACAGTATTCAACTATCAGTAAAAACACTGCAGTTAAAAATATGACGAACGTCAAACCCTAGACTTTCGAGCAAAATAATTCAAAAGCGAAGCATGCAAAAATCTTAACATCAATCATCATATAAAACGAAAACGTATACAAATATCCAATTCACTCCTATCTGAAAAACACGATGTGGGGAAAATACGGTTCTCGGGTTCGAGTGCGCACATCCAAACTCTGCCTACTCTGTCTCAGGCACCTCCAATCTCCTGATCAATATGTTCACCTGCATCATTCACACATAGTGAGTTTAATGACTCAACATACCTGTAACATTGTAGCAAGTACATATACATAGCAGGCAACATTGAAAAGTACCGTAATAAAAATACATTTCATGATCTTTAAAGCATAAACGTAAACATAATAAAGCATATGTGTCAAAGCATGTCTCAACATATCATCATATATGTGTTCATCTCTTTTAATTGAATTTCGTTTATCAGCTCTATTCGATTGATCCATCCACATATAACTGTGGTACCCGGCGGCGGGGACATCAGTGACAGTATTACCCATCCACAGAGTCTTGTCCTTACAGCTCATCGTATACATATACATATAGTCACAACCAACTCCCTTCCCTCAAAACATGTCATCGTTTTCATCACTTATAAAAATCATACATATAAGTATTTTTCATTAAAATCAAGCATGCAACGTATTTTTCATAATTTCATAAAAAGTCATATTCATGATAACATAAACATTTAAAACATGTCAAATCGTGTTTAGGGTGCTGCAAGAACTAAAAACTAGACCCGGGTGCAAAATGACCATTTTGCCCCTGGACCTTTAAGTTTCGACCCAAAGCCTACCAAACTCCTTAAAACACCTCAAAACATATTAATAAGCATTTATTAGACGTAAAATTGAGCTCGTTTCAAAACTTATACGAATCGTTTTAAAATTTGGACCGGGGTCCCTGTGAAGAAACCACGGGTCTCACCCTTCTCCACAAATGTCCTCGATCCCGATTTTTATTTGGGAAATGATTCTAATGATGAGGATTTTGAGATGGTTGCACACCCGCGACTGTTGTTGCCCCGAAGCCATCCACTTCTACTTCTGCAACACATCCTGAGGACATTCTAGATCAACCACAAGAGGTTGCTTTTTCTTCTGAGGATGAACATTCCCTGTCAGACTTCCTAAATAGCCTAAAAGAATCCAAAATCAGAAAAGAAGCAGTATAGGAGTCTGATGATGAGCCTGATGAGGAAATGGCTCGAGAATTCGAGGAGAATCGCCCAACTTCAGCCTCCAGTCCCTCATCCACTTCAGATTTTGAGAATGAGGAAGACTTTGATGAAGAGTCCACTGACGCTAACTCTGAAACAGCCGCTGAAAAGAATGAAGATGCAGATGATGTTGTCAGTTGTGTTGGCAACATTGCCGACAACACCACTAGTACAGACTTTGATTTAACTGTTGCTTTCTCCAATGCCTTCTATTTTGAGGATGTCGTGGCTAGATGGTATCTGTATGCTCACCGAGAATTCATGGAAGAGAGGAATGTTGATGAATTCGCCTATGAGAGTCAGAACCTGATTTTTTTTCTTCAAATCCGAGGGTTTCTTGTCACTGTGAATTTCATAATGCCCTACTCAAAAAGGCCGGAAGAAAATTTTTTTGCAACCTCACATGTGACATTGGAGATGTCAACTCTGTTCAGTATAGAAGAGTGTTTGTGCCGGATGTCATTTATCAATTTTCTATGAACTTTATCAATGAATACTACCCCACACTATCTGTTGCTGAGGACGCTCCTCCTGTTGATACTGATGAGATCACTGCCGTGTTGACTGGGGGTGTTATCAACAACTTCCCAGTCTGCCCTCACCACTGGACGCTGCCAATTTGATTTCCTTTTACTCGGTGCTGCACAAGACTGCCATCAAAAATTGGACATCATCGTCCAATACCACTGTGGTGACTAGGTCGCAGGCTTTTATTCTGTTTGATATTGGAATGGGTCGTCCCGTTGATTTTGGACAGTTGGTGTTTAGAACTGTCTTGCAATTTGATGAAGATGGATTGAAGTCCACCCACCTTCCATTTACATCATTGATCTTTGGGATACTGAAGGCACAGGGGTTCTTCAAAGAAGATGATGAGACCCTCTCTGATGTGAGCGAAACTCTAAAGATTGCTCATGCGTTTTTCAAGTGTAACAGGAAACTGTACCTACCTTGGTCAGATAATGGTGTTGCTGCTGGTGTTGGCAACAAGAATTCTACATCCACCTCCACTGCTGAAGGATATGTCATGCTCTCTGCCTCATATCTACAAGCACAAATTGATTTGGTTTGCAATAGATTTAGAAGGCCAAAGATGTCATTGCCTACTACAAGAACAAGTGGGTGAGTATAGGCTACTATTGGAAGTTGGCCTACATTCTGGCCAAAAAAAAGGAGCTGAGAATCCAAAAATGATACAGAAAGATGAGGCTAGAACATCTGCTGGAGGAGCTGAGACTAATGAACATTCAAACACCGAAGAAGACAAAGAATAGATGATTTTATATAGTCTGTATTGATGTGTTTTTCTTTTGTTGGTTCGCTCTTATATCTGTTTGTTGTTTAATGAATTTTAATTTCATATATCTTCGTATGACTTCTTATGTTTTCCAGTTTTCTAAGTTGGTGTTGACAACACTGTCAACAACACCAATGATCTAACATGTTTGACTCAGGGGGAGACTCAGGGGAAGCTTAACTAAATGTGGACCAAGATTATCATTTTTTGATGTTTTGTCCAGAAAGGAAAAAATGGAGAGATTGAAAGAAATATTTTATTCCTTTACTATTTTGCTAAATTGATATTATCAACTTAGGATTTTGTCTTTCTAGATTAAAAGATCTTGCTTGATTTATCTCTAGATATTATATGATTTGATTTTAATATGATTTTTATCTCTAAGTTGTTTTATCCTTGTTTAAAACGAGTTTTATATCTAATGAAAATCTTGTTTCCATATTTTTTAAGACTCTTTTATGGAATGTTTTTTAGGTCAAGCATGTGATATAAATATAGAGGGCCTTACAGTGTGTGGTTTTTTTCGTCGACTAGTGTTTTTCCTGAACATACACGAAGTCCAAGGATGAAGAATTTGAGTAATTGATTCATGTTTATACTGTGTTGCTGATTGGTGTTGAAGACGCTTGAAGAACAACACTGATGCAGAGTGTTGATCGAAAAAATATTCTTCTATTTGTTTTAACCAACTTCGGTTTATGCATGATTTATTTTGATGCATTTTAATTCCTCGGAGTGTCGAGTAATTTGGTTTTGTTATTTTCACTAGTATTGTTTTGTGTAAATGATTTACATATTTCTCTAGCTGATTTTTTGCCATGAGGCGTTGTACAAGTATAATACAAGTATATACATAATTTAAACATGTCCTTTATTCATTAAAATTACATTTGTGTGTTTATATTTAACTTCCGCTGCATGTTGTGTATTGATGTTTCTAATTAAGGACAATGGGAGGGTAAATGGGGTTGAAAAGGATATAACAAGTGGGATAAGTGAAGCATTTTGCTCTAAATTTCCCACTGATGCTGAACGAGGCCAAGGCTGCCAAATACATACATTTTCAATGTCCTTGAATAGTTGTTCATCCTCGTCTGCTAAAGTATTTCTTCTATGCAATCTTTTTTTTCCTCTTTTACTTAATATGATATTATTGTTCTGTGATTATTTGGAGTTCCATTTAACTTTTGTGCATCAATTAATCTCATCAATTCGGCGAGTGCATCGTGCATACATCCGTCACTTGGATACCCTGCAGGCTTGCAATGTTAGCTCAATCCTGTAATGAGGCGAAGTATAGACTTTAATCCTTGCTCATATTCTCATTCAACCGAAGAATGGAGTTTTTCGATCTTAGCTAATGGATGGCATCTGTCCAAAAGACGCAGCACTTGTACTACTATTGTGCACTAATTGCATTTATATTGAGTTAGATCTGAATGGATTACTTGCAGATGTATCCATGTCCATGTAGTCTTTTAAGCTAATTCAATTAAGTTATTGTGTTTATGATGCCGATTTGTTTGAAGCTATTTATCATTCACTAAATATTAAATTTTATTTGTTACACACAAAACGCGTATGCGTCGGTCGTTAGTATGAGATTAGAGCTGTCATGATGAGTTTGATCGGAAAGTTTGTTGGATCGGCCCGCCAAAGTACAGGTCCACTCCATTCCCTACGTGGAAGTAACAAGCGACGTATCTAGATAAAACTAGAGTGCACAAGTTACATAAAAAACACACATGATAAATATTTTTAATACCAAAATTAGTAAATTGTAAAAAAAAAAAGTATTGGCAAATAAGATAAATGGAAAGAAGTTTTGTTTTTTTCAAAAAAGTCGAAGAAAAGAAGTTTAAAAATTGTGGAAAATTATAATATAATCGACTTGTTGAAAAATATATTTAAAATTTGTGTATTGAATATTTGAATGTTGAAAATAAGAGTTGTAAATATTGAAAATTAGTGTGTGATGATGTAGGTAATGATGTATTTTATTTTTGGATTATTTGTAAAGATTTCCTATGAATAGATCTCTCATTTGTGAAGAAAATCACAATTGAGTAGAGAGAAAAATATTATAAAGTGTGTTGGTTGGTAAATTTTGAGTGTTTGAAATTTACCATTTTTCACAACAAACTCTAAAAGTCCTTCATACTTTTCCAAGCTCCGAACAGAAGAAAAAGGTAACAAAAGTAATAATTTTTATTTTACTATTATTTATTTATTGTGTATATATTTAATATATAATATAATGTTATTATTAGAAATAATAAAAATAAATTTTTCAAAAACTTGTTATAAATCCTGGGAGGATGTTAAGACGATATCCCACACTCTCGGTAAGGGATACGACAAGTATAAAAGCCTATAAGATTTTTAAACAAAATATCTTATGACACTTTATTATAATAATGTGATATGATATACATAATTATTTAAACATGACTAATATTATATACACCATATTATTACCATAAAAATTATACAAATACATACATTTATTTTTTGTACACCAACGGTCATAAACGGTAACAAACGCTAGTTTTTGCCCTATAAATATCATCTCACAAACACATTCAATCACTCTAACTTTCTCTTCTTCTCTAAAAATTATTCTTCATCAAATTTTTCGAGGAAAAAAGAAGATGGCTTTCTCAAGGTTATTTTTAATTATTTTGGTTATCATACTCACGAGTCTTGTATTTATCGGAGAATATCCTCCTCGTGTGTTTTCTCTATTTTTACAAATGCTTGTAGTTGTTGTTTATCCATTACTTTGTATTGCAATATTCATTAACTAATAAAATGTATCGTTATTTTTTTAGTACCACCGTGTCAAATTTAACAAAGCTCGAATTTGTTGCGCTCGACATCACGGGAAAGAATTATATGCCATGGACTCTAGATGTAGAAATGCATCTTGATTCATTGGGTCTAAGCGAGACCATTAAAGAAAATGGTATATCTTCGTCACAAGAAAAAGCAAAAGCTATAATATTTTTGCCTCGACATCTCGATGAAGGATTAAAATGTGAATATCTCATCGAAAAAGATCTCATTGCTCTGTGGAAAGGATTGAAAGAAAGATTTGAACATATAAGGGAAGTTATACTTCCGACTGCCCGTGATGAATGGAATATGTTAAGATTCCAAGATTTTAAGAAGGTCAGTGATTATAATTCAGCGATGTATCGAATAATCTCGCAGCTAAAATTTTGTGGACATGAGGTCACAGAATCTGAGATGCTTGAAAAAACATTTTCCACGTTTCATGCATCAAATATTACTCTACAGCAACAATATAGAGTACGTGGATTCGCGAGATATTCTGAACTCATCGCCTGTCTTCTTGTGGCGGAAAAGAACAACGAGCTATTAATGAGAAATCATCAGTCCCGACCCACTGGATCAACAGCATTTCCAGAAGTAAATGCTGTAAATAAAAATGAATTTAAACCTCGAAACCAAAATCAAATTCAAAGACAAGATTTTGGTCGAGGTCGAGGACGTGGTCGTGGACGTGGAATTGGCCGTGGTCGTGGTCTAGGCCGTGGTTTTGAAAACAATAGAGATAGTTATTTTTATAACTCATCTCAAAAGAGCGTCTCAAACCATCCACCGAAAAGACATCATGAGAATACAAGTGTTAATGAGAATCACTCAAAAATATATGAAAGTTCTTGTTTCAGATGTGGTACTCCAGGACATTGGTCACGTAATTGTCGAGCCCCTGAGAACCTTTGTAAACTTTATAAAGAATCATTAAAGGGGAAAGAAAATGAGACCAACTTCACTGAACGCAGTGACCGTTTGAGTGATTCAACTCATTTTGATGCTGGTGATTTTATGAATGATTTCTCTGGAAATGATCAACATGCTGGTGGGATAGAAATGAACAATTTTGATGCTGCAGATTTTCTCAATGATTTTTCTGAAAATGAACAATATAGTGGTAGAATATAAATGTACAATAATTTTTTTTTCATGTATTCATATAATAATGTTTTATTGTATAATTATAATATGTATTATATTTAAATATATATTGCCAGTAACTTTATTTTATTGCATATTTTTTTGAAGTTCAAATATGGAAAATGCTATGAGCAAAGCTGAAGTTTGCATACCCGATAGTAGTACAACGCACACTATCCTCCAAGATAAAAGATATTTCTTGGAACTAAAACCAACAAAAACAACGGTGAATACAATATCAGGTCCTGTAGACTTGATTAAAGGATGTGGTAAAACACAATTTTTGTTACCTAATGGTACAAAAATTTTGATCAATGATGCTTTATATTCACCACAATCGAAAAGAAATTTGTTGAGTTTTAATGATATATATTCCCATGTGTATGATACTCAAACAATGAATAAAGGGAATGAGAAATATATGTGTCTTATCACATATAAATCAGGAAAGAAATATGTTATTGAAAAACTACCGATAATCCCTACTGGATTGCATTATACACATATAAGTCCCATTGAATCAAACATGGTAGTCGATAATTCTTCAATATTAACCAATTGGCATGATCGATTGGGACATCTTGGTTCAACAATGATGCGAAAAATTATAGAAAATACACATGGTCATCCGCTGAAAGACCAGAAGATCTTTCAGAATAATAAGTTTCAATATAAAGCATGTTCTCTTGGAAAACTTATTATAAGACCATCACCAGTCAAATTCCAAACTGAATCACCAATGTTTCTTGAACATATTCAGGGTGATATTTGTGGACCAATTCATCCACCATGTGGACCATTCAAATACTTTATGGTATTGATTGATGCCTCCAGCAGATGGTCACATGTATGTTCATTATCAACTCGAAATGTTGCATTTGCAAGATTACTTGCTCAAATAATAAAATTGAGGAATCAATTTCCAGATTATACAATCAAGAAAATTAGACTTGATAATGCTGGTGAATTTACTTCCCAGACTTTCAATGATTATTGTATGTCTATGGGAATCATTTTTTAGCATCATGTTGCTCATGTACATACACATAATGGATTGGCTGAATCATTAATTAAACGTCTGCAACTGATTGCTAGACCAATTATTATGAAAACAAAGCTACCTATTTCTATATGGGGACATGCAATTTTACATGCTGCGTCATTAATTCGCATCAGACCAAGTGCATATCATAAATACTCCCCATTGTAGCTTGCAAATACCAGATGCATTTGCAGACACAAAAGGGGTAACTAAATCATATATACATGCTGCAAATGCCCTTGCTCGAATTGAAATTCCAAAGAAACAAATTGAAGATACTCATGATGTCATTAAACGCCTGAAGCGTGGAAGGCCAGTCGGTTCTAAGGATAAAAGTCCTCGAAAAAGAAAATTCATAGAGAAACACGATGATCACAAAATAGAGAATGATGTTCTTGAAGAAACACATGATGATCACAAAATAAGATTGGTGTTCCTGAAGAAACACATGATGATGAAAATGTTCTGTCAGAACCACAAACTGACGAGAATCGTGAAATCTCTATTAATTATATTAATACTGGAAAAATATGGAACCAAAAAAATATAGAAGAAATTGATGATATATTTTTTTATAATGTGGCAATCGACATCATAAATGATAATGAACCAAAATCTTTTGGTGAATGTAAAAATCGGCAGGATTGGATAAAATGGAAAGAAGCCATCCAGGTTTAATTGGATTCGCTAAATAAACGTAATGTTTTTGGACCTATAGTCCTTACACCTGAAGGTGTAAAACCTGTTGGATACAAATGGGTTTTTATTCGAAAGCGAAATGAGAAAAATGAAATAGTAAAATATAAAGCTCGACTTGTTGCACAAGGTTTTTCTCAAAGACCTGGAATTGATTATGAAGAAACGTATTCTCCCGTGATGGATGCAATTACGTTTCGGTATTTGATTAGCTTGGCAGTATCTGAAAATTTAGAAATGCGTCTTATGGATGTTGTTACAGCTTACTTATATGGATCACTTGATAGTAATATATATATGAAAATCCCTGAAGGATTTAAGATGCCTGAAGCACAAAGTTCAAAACCCAGAGAATGTTATTCTGTGAAATTACAAAGATCATTATATGGGTTAAAGCAATCCGGTAAAATGTGGTACAAGCGACTAAGTGATCACTTGATGAAAAAGGGATATGTAAATAATTCAATATGCCCTTGTGTTTTCATTAAGAAAACAACATCCGGATGCGTAATTATTGCTGTATATGTTGATGATTTAAACATCATTGGAACGAATAAAGAAATTCAAGAAGTTGTGTCATACTTGAAGGAAGAATCTGAAATGAAGGATCTTGGAAAAACCAATTATTGTTTGGGTTTACAAATTGAACAAAAAGAGTGTGGAATATTTGTTCACCAGACAAATTATACAGAAAAGATCCTTAAACGTTTTAATATGGATAAATCAAATCCTTTAAGTACTCCAATGGTTGTTAGATCATTAAACATAGAAAAAAATCCATTCCGTCCATGTGAAGAAGATGAAGATATTCTTGGTCCAGAAGTACCATATCTAAGTGCTATCGGTGCCCTTATGTATCTTACAAATTGTACAAGGCCTGATATATCTTTTGCCGTAAATTTGTTGGCAAGATTTAGCACATATCCAACAAAGAGACACTGGAACGGAATTAAACATATATTCCGTTATTTACGAGGAACGACAGACTTGTGACTTTTATATTCAAAAGATGCTAATCCAAGTATAATTGGTTATGCTGATGCTGGATACTTATCTGATCCACACAAGACACGTTCCCAAATTGGATATGTTTTTACTCGTGGAGACACTGCAATTTCTTGGCGTTCACAAAAACAAACGCTCGTAACAACTTCATCAATTCATGCCGAGATTATTGCACTACATGAAGCAAGTCGTGAATGTGTGTGGTTAAAATCAATGACCCAACATATCCAAATCTCATGCGGATTATCATTCGACGAGAAGCCTGTGATACTATACGAAGATAATGCTGCATGTGTTGCTCAAATGAAAGAAGGATACATAAAAAGCGACAGAACTAAGCATATTCCTCTTAAGTTCTTCGCATTCACCAAGGAGCTTGAGAAGAATAAATGTATTGATGTTCGTCACATTCAATCAAGTGAAAACTCATCAGATCTCTTCACAAAGGCACTTCCTACGACAATATTCAGAAAACACATATATAATATTGGGATGCGCAATCTACGAAATTTGTGAAGAATTGTTCATGTCAACATCAAGGGGAGTTTACGTGACTGCACTCTTTTTCCCTTACTATGGTTTTTATCCCAATGGGTTTTTCCTAGTAAGGTTTTTAACGAGGCAGTATAAAAACACGTAATGAAGACAATCATTATGATCATCATCATAAGGGGGAGTGTTGAAAAATATATTTAAAATGCGTGTATTGAATATTTGAATGTTGAAAATAAGAGTTGTAAATATTGAAAATTAGTGTGTGATGATGTAGGTAATGATATATTTTATTTTTTGGATTATTTGTAAAGATTTCCTATAAATAGATCTCTCATTTGTGAAGAAAATCACAATTGAGTAGAGAGAAAAATATTATAAAGTGTGTTGATTGGTAAATTTTGAGTGTTTGAAATTTTTACTTTTTTACCATAAATTTTTACTTTTTCACAACACAACTTTCATTTTGTCATCTTTCTTATCTTTTAATTACTTTTAGAATGTCATTTTATACTTTAGTTTTTTAATATCATTTAAGTATATTAAATGTGGTTTTTATGAGCCCCGATGTTCTACAAAATCACAACATCAAAAGTTTTTCAGCTTGATGATACGATCTCTACTAGTTAAAGAAATGGTAGATTCTACTATTCCAATCCAGTATCGCATCGTACGTATAAGAACAGGCAAAAAAAACACTAAAGAATAAGACTTTTTTTTTATTTGTCCAAAATATAACCACGTTTTGTCATTTTCAACCTCTTCCGAGGAGGTGATTATAGAAAATGACCTCTACGGAACAGTAAATCGGAAGCCAATGTACCAAATAAATATAAAAAGCTCGCTATCATATTTCCTATTGTTGCACAGTAAATCAAGAAAACTGAAAAAAAGCTTGAAAAATCGCCTGCAGGTCCCAAGTAAAAGCTAATATTTCACTTATATGCTGTAGGAAACATATTCATCGTGTAACAAACAGGCAACTTTAACTGGAAGATGGAGGAGATTGAACATGAAGATTTAGAATTGAATTTGTTTCCTCGGTTTCATCTCAGCTGCATGAGTCCGATTCCAGACTTTTTCAGCCGAGCCCTCCAGCCATGAGAGCATTTGGAATGTAAGCTCATCCATGAGTAAGAGATCAGTGATTCCGCCCCCTCATAGTGTTAGTCCCTGGAAACAGAGAACAAAGTTTCAGATGCATGTTTTACTTGTACGGTATGCTTTTAATTCAACCAAAACAAGACAGAAGTAGAGCATTTTCTTATAGCGAAACAATAACACAAAAAAGTCATCTACATAAATCTGGCATCAAAGTGTCAATTATAGAGCTCAAGGATGAGATCCTGAAGATGCACGACAAGACACTTTTAACAGTTTGGAAATTTCAAAGAAGAGTATTCAGAGCAATCTAGGTTTTGTACAACTGTACGATTCTAAAAAAACCTTTCTCAGACAATATTTTGAACTTTCTGAAAAGCCGAGGGTAAGACAGGACTAGAAAACATGCATCTCTGCTCAATTACACGGGAAATATCATCAATCAAAATCTATGAATAACTCGTGAAAAGCAAGTTGAAAGAAACCAAAATATCAAATCGAAGAGGAGACGAATCTCTCTAGACAAACATCTGGAATTCAGGTTATCTTCCATTGTACATGTTTATGGCCACGATAAGAAATTCAAGTTATATTGGAGGAAACAAAAGTATCTCTTAACAAGGAGAAATATAGCCCTGTAACTATTGTGTATCTAGTCTCATTGTTTAATGTAGGTATCCTCTCTTATGTGGAAGAAACAATTGCAAAAGAATCTCCAAAAAGGAGCTCTCTGGCCTATCTTATTCGGCTATAGCATCAAAATCCAAGAAAGCTTCCTAATGCACGGTTTTAATTTATAGATCCTACCTTTCATTCCGGACACCATCATTTCATTCTTAATCCTTTTACCAAAAATCTACTTTTCCACAAAGTCATTACATTAAACTCAATTTTTATCATTTCTCAAAACATTTTAATACATCATATTTTAATGATATATCATTTTTTAAAATTTAGAATACTGAACTCTAGTCATCATCCACAGAAACATCAATTCAAATATTATTTAATAATATCTACCTAACATACTCTTACATGAATTGATACAAACAATAAAAATTATCAATGGAAAATGAAAACAAACAAATCTTCTAATTTCCCGAAATCTTCAAAAACATATTTTTCAAAATGCAAAAATCAAAACCAAACATTGCCTGGTTTTTCTCCCAGGAGAAGATGTTAAATACTCCTATTTATGTCCACAAGCTGACCACTTATTTGAAGAGGCAACAGAATATTTAATTGGAATTCAAGCAAAGGCCTTAAACTAAACCAGTCTGATACGAAATTTTAGTGTTAGCAACGTGCCAAAGATACCCAAGTCATTAAAAAGTAAACAAAATGCCAATATCTGTCCTCCCGCCGAAGCCTCACTCAGTTTTGCTAAAATGGTCGAGAGACAAACTACCAAGAAATGAAGGCCCCCTCCCATATCAGAAGCTTTTTATCTGAATTTAAATCACCAAAGACAAATCCCATGAAGCTATAACTAGATCCTGGACTAGTTCCCAACCAAAGTATTTGAATATTAACACATATATAAATTCATTAAAAAGATGGTTCATACTCAACCAAGATCAGAATATTTACCAGTATTTAATCAAGCCATCCCAGCCACAGGTTGCCACTTTACTTTGTTCCAGGGGATGCCACGCAGAACCAATACAAACTCCGTCATGGCACTTGAGAGTTCTAAAAACTTTACAACTCTTCCAATCCCAAAACCAGCAACGCCCTTCACCATCACCTGACATTACAAACCGCCCATCCGGCGAAAAGTTGACCTGACAAGCATAGCCAGCAACTATGTGCCCCGCAAACCTCTTCTTTTTATTCAGCTGGAACCTCTCTCTGGTACTGTATATAAGTATCTGATTATCCAAACTCTGACAGGCAAGCCAGTTTTTATTTGGATGCAAAGAAATAGAAGGCATTGAGTGCATGTGCGGCTCACTAATATACTTGATAACCACCGGAATCCCAAACTCCCATATCCGCAGCGATTTATCATCACTTGAAGTCACAAACCTTCTATTATCATCCACGAAAGTTATTGTATTCACAGCCCCTAAATGTTGATCATACTCCTGTGTAATCTGCCCTGAATTCATATCCCACTGCACAATCTTCTTATCACTCATCCCTGCCAGTAGTACGTTCTGCTTATCATCATCTGGGTTAAGCCTCACAACATAAGGAATCTTCCCAGTCGAAAAAGTCGATATCACTTGTCCAGTCTCTGTATCCCAATACTTGATATTCTTATCATAACCAGCAGATAGAAACTTTGTCCCATCATTAGTAAAGTAAATATCCCTCACGGCCTTGTTGTGCCCCATGTAGGTTCTCATGCATTTCCCCGAATTAAACACATCCCATATCTTCAGCTTCGTATCCATTCCAGCAGACAATATCAAATGACCATGCCGGGGGAAAAATCTGATAGCCGAAACCCCCTTAGTATGGCCACTCCAAGTATGAACCAGTTTCTTGGGTATATAACAATGATCATTACTTGCCTTGGCATCCTTAGGAGGAGCAATCCAAGACCTCCCCTGATAATCTTGCTCCTCTTTTCCATGAAAAGTACTCTTATCAAGGTGAGACTCCCCTTTCTCCCTCTCAACCCCTTCCTTCTCAGCTTTCTTCTTCGCGTGCTCCTCCGCGTATTTCTTCTGCTCCTCCGTCAACTCACCTTGCACCCACTCCCTCTTCCCCGCCCAGGGACTCTTCCTATTATTCATCAACCAAGTCTCGCTCGCAGGATTCTCCACCTCCACTGCATCAACCACTTCGTCATTCCCCTGATTCTCCTCCATCGTCTCCTTCTTCTTCTCAAGTTTCCTCTTCTTCTGCTCGTGTTGCGGGATATTATAAACCGTAATCCCATCATTCTTCTCAAAACCCACAACATCACCGACATATCTATTCTCAGAGGGATCAGCAGCGTACCCGAATTTGTAGTAAGTGTTGTACTGCTCATCAAAAACAAACGGCTCGATAGACGCGTTCTCGACAAATCCCAGCTTATGGTTGCGGAGACCTTGAGCCAGCCCGTCTTTGGCATAGGGGTGCGCGGGACCGACAATGGGGGTCCAGAGCTGGTCGTAGGTGGGGTTGAAGGAGACAACGTGCTGGGTCGGGTCGAGGGGTTTATGCGCCTGCGAGTGAGATTGGCCGGAGACGGTGAGAGACAGCATCGTGTCGTCGACTATCGGGGCGGCGGATTTCGAGGGAAGGGGAATCCGGGTCGGGGAGGAATCTGGGTCGGAGTTGTCGTGGTTCGGATCGTCTTCCCCGGCGTACGAGAAAAGCAGGAGATCCATGTTTCTGGTATCTAGGGTTCCGTTTAACGGGAAAACGAAGAAATTGGGACTAATATAAATGTTGATTTAAAAGGATTAAAAGGGAATTTATTCAAAACAATATTTAAAATTTAATTTATTCAAAGCATTAAAAAAAATTATAAATTTGAACCAATAGTTAGTTTCTTGAGTTGTTCGAGTTTTTCTTTTTTTTTTTTCATTCTACAAATTCATCACATTTCAAAATAAGCATCATCCTTTTATTTGTTCTTCACCTCCACGAATCACTATTTCTGAGTCCACCGTGAAATAATTACATCAAGAATCAGGAAGAGGAAATTTGTTGAGATTGAGTTGGAAGATAAAATAGTAAGAGATCGTGTATCGGTAAAACCTTAAATTTTTCAATTTGTTGTTTTTATTAGAGTATTTTTTTTTTTTTGAAAAATTGAGTTATGTTCTAAAACTCGACTTCATATCATCAAAACCCAAGCAAGCCCTATGATTTTGGGTCGTGTTTTGATGAATTTGGGTCGCGTTTAAAGAGCCACGACCCAAATATCAAAATCGGACCCAGAGAAACCAAATTTTGTATGATCGTGTGTGGGGTCGAGATTTCATGAATCTTGTCATGTTTTAGATTCATAAATACTCAACCCGATATTGCAAACAACTTAAATGTTTTTGAAATCGCACTTACAATTCTAATATTAGTTTTAGTAAAAATCGTGCTCGACCTAGAACGAACATGCTACCCAGTTTTTAGTATCATTTTTAGTTGGGACGAGTTTATGTGTATAGGACGAGTTCAACCCAGATTGAAAAATCGACCCAAATTTGCATTTTTTTCATTGTGTGTCAAAGAAATGGAGTAAGAAGCATTCTCTTTCGATAGAATATGTCACCAAATCATTCAGTAGTGTTTCAGACGAGGTAAGTACGAAGAATCAAATTTATTTATTTTTTAATTAGCTAATATATTCTTTGTTAACCAATATTAATAAATAATGTAGGATATCGTAAGTATGCGTACTCCGACTCCGGCGGAGCTGTTGTCTATGTATGATTTGTCTGACGATTTTGTTGATTCGACTCCCGATGTAATGGCCATTCGCATAACAGAGTTGATGAGTCAGGGTGTCAAAGTTGTTTGTGGTCAATATTCATTGGCTGATCCAGAGCATGATGATGTGTATGAGGATGATGTGGATGAGAATCAATCGTCTCCCTGACCATCTATCTCTAGAGACAGGGGTCATATATCTTGTTGGCCATCTATAGATAGGTCTCTTGCATATTCTCAGTGACCTAGAGTATTGGCTCTCTCGCATAGAATGACAGAGCCAACTCTATCTCCATTTAACTATATGTTTAGCTTAAAATATTTTACCATTATTGTTACAGTCTATATTGTGTATGTTTAATTTTTAAAAAATATTGTTTATCATATGGTGGCGAGACTTCGTTTAGAGTACATGAAAAGGGTCGTTCGAGAGGCACTACAAAAAAAAGACTAAAGACAATGGTGAAAAACCGTTGTAGTATGTCTTGAAAAACCGTTGCTAAAGCCCCTGTGGTTAAAGGGTACGCTCAAAGACAACGGTGAAAAACCGTTGTCGTAGACATCAAATACAACGGTGGAAAACCGTTGTGGTATGTCTTGAAATACCGTTGTTAAAGCCCCTGTGGTTAAAGGATACGCTCAAAGATAACGGTGAAAAACCGTTGTCGTAGAAGTCAAATACAACGGTGAAAACCGTTGTCGTATGTCTTAAAAAACCGTTGTTAAAGCCCCTGTGGTTAAAAGGTGCGCTCAAAGACATCGGTGGAAAACCGTTGTAGTAGACGTCAACGACAACAATGAAGAACCGTTGTAAAATGATATTTGCGACGGACTCCAAACAAAAACCCGTTGCAATTTGTGACGGTTTTATAACCGTTGCTAAACTTAGCGACGGTTATTAATAACCGTTGCGAAAGGTAGCGACGATTATTAATAACCGTCGCTACCGGTAGCGATTGTTTATCATTAACTGTCGCTAAATATAGCGACCGCATTCATGTAAAATACCGCCGCTACTTAGCGACAGTTAATACATGAATTCCGTCGCTAATATTTTCGGTAAAATAAAAAAAAAATTATTAATTTAATAAATTTGTTTTGTTAATTGGTACAATCGTGTAAGAGATAAAAAAAATTTAAGTGTCGTGAGTGATAAAATCGTGTAAGAGATAAAAATTTTAATTGTTTTGAAGTATAAAATCGTGTAAGAGATAAAAATTTTAAGTGTTAAATTTTAAGTCTTGTGAAGTTGAAAAATCGTGTAAGTGATGAAAATGGAGCGAATTTGCATGTATTTATAGAGAGTGGAAGAAGAAAATGGAGGGGAAATTAGGCGGGAGCGAATTTTTGAAATTGGCGACGGTGTTTCTAAAACGGTCGATAATATTAGCGAGGGTCTTTGTAAAACTGTCGCTAATATTTGCGACGGTTATAGATAATGCGTCGCTAATTTCAAATTAGCGACGAGTGCACTTGATTCTGTTGCTTACTGTAGCGACGGTTTTAAGTCAACCGTCGCAAAGATGAATGTAGCGACGTTTATCGATTACTGTCACTAATATTAGCGACGGTTTTCAGTAAACCGTCGCTAAATACCGTTGTGTTTTATTTTTAAGCCACGAAAAACCGTTGTCGATTGTCCAAAAAACACGTTAATAGACAACGGTTTCTGAAACCGTTGTCATAAACGTTCAAAGACAACGGTTCTGTAACCATTGTCATTGACCCTAAAAACCGTTGTCTTTCACCCCCAAAAGACAACGGTGTTTCTAAAACCGTTGTCGATTGTCCAAAAAACATGCTAATAGACAACGGTTTATGAAACCGTTGTCATAAACGTTCAAAGACAACGGTTCTGTAACCGTTGTCATTGACCCTAAAAACCGTTGTCTTTGACCCCCAAAAGACAACGGTTTTTCTAAAACCGTTGTCGATTGTCCAAAAATACACGCTAATAGACAACGGTTCATGAAACCGTTGTCATAAACATTCAAAGACAACGGTTTTACAAAACCGTTGTCATTGAACCTAAAAACCGTTGTCTTTGATCCCAAAAAGACAACGGTTGTATAAAAACCATTGTCGTTTGCTTAAAAAATTATCTACGACAACAATTTTAGCTAAAACCGTTGTTAAAAAGTTTTTTAACAACGGTTTTAGCTAAAACCGTTGTCGTATGTGTGTTGTTGATTCTGAAAATTCTTGTAGTGAGGGCTGAGAGAGTAGAGGAGGAGAAGGTGGAGTGATGAGACATTATTTACAATACATAATGAAGGATAAGAGTCGTTTGAGAGAGAAAGGCCGTTTGAGAAGGCTGAGAGAGTAGAGGGTCAAGTGGATACACAGTGAGAGACAGAGGTGCAGAACAATTGGTGGCAATGAGACATTGGTTACAGTAAATGAAGGGGGAGAGCCGTTTGAGAGGGAGAGGTCGTTTGATAGAGCTAAGATAGTAGAGGATGGGGTGGATACTACAGTGAGAGATAGAGATGCAAACAACTGGTGGCAATGAGGCATTAGTTACAGTAAATATAAAGGGGGAGGAGCCATTTGAGAGACTACAAGAGGCGCATGAGATTGAAAAGTGCCAAGAGTGAAGTGCCATCATTCATTCTTTTCAACCATGTATCATCGATGTTGTCCCCGTAAGTTCTCTACCAACATATCACAAACAACAGATGAGCTTGCTCGTCGGTGTCTTATACGCCTTCCTGTCAAGTTACAAGTGTGTGTTGTAGTATGTACGAATATCAAAATGTTTGCATCGTTACTTTTTTAAGTCCAATTCTCCAGCTATAACCTTTACTTATGCATTGAACCTCATATACACTTGGAGAAGATTCCACACTTTCGAACTCAAAGAAGAGTTCAAAGCAATTTTGGATAACTCTTTCTAAAGGTAGCCTTGCTTGAAAATTCCTGAACAAATAGATGTCAGAACTATCAATGAATGAATATGTATCATTACTATTGTGCACATGAATATCAGTATCATCCAAATGCATATCAACAATGTGCATGATGTCATTTTGATGAATGAAGTCATTATCATCCACATGCAACTCAGTCATGTGCTCCACATTATTTTCCCGACTAAACATGTTATTTATTTTTATATTATGATTTGAACAAATAATATTCACATCTTCCAATACCTCATTGTTTCTACAATGATCATCAGAGACAAAAGTTCGATCAAAATATTCATCATAAAAATCTTTTTCACATCATCGTTGTATTCATTTAAATAAACAGGCTGTTCCAACAGTATCAAAAGTTCTATTCGTCTCAACAACATCCAAAGTAGCAACAATATTGTGTTCAACTTTGACATAAAGTACAGATCTATCTCTTGCACAACCAAAATATAAGTACACTTTCAAATCATATCATTCTCAATATACATAGGACGAATATTGCAATGTTTCACATCAGGTAGATAACTTAATCTCAACTGTTTTGTAACTAGATTTATAACTCTGTATATTTCACATCGTAAATATTCCATCGAATAAATTTCGGAATCCATAGAAATCGCTGCTCACTTACCAGTAGACTAGTGACATCATTTAAATATATTATTTTCATTAATTTTCCATTCACCGTCGTAGTCAAAGACAACGACTATTGACATAACCTATAAAGTATAAAAACATATGTTAGATACTATAATCCAGTATAATAGAAAAAGTATTAATTCAAAATATTTATTTCAATAAAAAAAATGATCCCAACATGATGGAACTCGACCAAACATGATGAGATGCGACACAACATGATGAAATCCAATCCAACATGATGAGATGCCCCAACATGACGCAACACAACCCAAAATGATGAAACCCGACCAAACATGATGTTATTCGACCCAACATGACTAAACACGACTCAATATGATGAAAATCAACCCATAACTCGACCCAAAACCTAGTCTAAAACCGAAGCAAAACCCGAACCAACAAGATGTAACTCGACCAAAACCTCTAACAACGATGAAACTCAGCCCCAAAAACTCGATCCAAACCCTTGAATCTAGCCTCACACTTGTAAATTACAGAGAACAATTCAATTTTCATTGTAAAACAACAAATAGATCATTATAAAAAGTTGGATATAAATAACATATACTTTGTAAACTTATACTTGCGCTTTTCAAGTGATCTTTGCTTCAATATTTTCTTTGTTTTTTTAGAGAACATAGAAACATCAGGATTTTCAAGTGGAGGAGGGAACGAACGACAACAAAGATGACAAATAATTTTTTCTATAAAAAATAATAAAAATTGGTATTACCTAATGGTGATGCCCCCAAGGGCATCCGGGCCCGGGTAAAGCTCCCGACCCGAAGGGTACTTGAAGTCGGGCGAGATTAGAGAAAGGAGGAGATCCCAAATTACGACTACATGCAGAGAACCGTTATGAAAGGAGGATCTCGGATCTTCAGATATCAGGCGAGTTACGCACCCAAGTGTCAGAAGAATTCCCAATGAACTACTCGGCAAGCCATCACCCGGGGTAAAAGCTTCCCGGTCCCAGAGACACCTCAGGGGTACCCTGGTGGAAAGCGCCCGGGAAAGAGGCTCAGTCTCTCCCTTACCGTCACGTCTTCCGGAAATATCGGAACCCCTCATCCCACATTCTATGACAAGGTCAACACTTAATATGTGGCCCACTATTTTACCACGTGGCCCACCATCCCGAATCGTGGCCACCACCCGAACATTGCGGGCAAGTCACCTACCTGACTCATTTATAAATACCCCCTGTAGATACTACACAAGGAGGTAATTCTTCTCTGGATACTCACAAGCACTCACAAATATTCTTACTCTCTCTAAGTTTTCCTTTGCGTGCACCACTGACTTGAGCGTCGGAGTGGATACGCCGGAACAACTTCCGGCGCCCCCCCTTAACGTTCTGTGATTTCAGGATTAATACTCAGGTCATCCCGGGCGTTAGTCCTCGGGCGACAGGGAACTCAATCTTCCCAGACCCCCAGCAACTCGCAATAAAGCATTCAGAGCGCACATATATCCAAACACCCGACTTGGCAGATTGCACATCCGGCTGCTACCCAATTTGCCCGGTCGACATCATTGGCGCCGTCTGTGGGAAATTTTTGCTAAAGACGTAGATATGGTTACTACTCGTAAAACTACTGAGAACCACTCTGGTCCTCACAATCCTGAAGGAGGTCAAGAAAATCCATCGCCCAGTCACCTCCCAGAGGAGTTGGCTCAGTTGATAGCTGCTGCGGTCCAAAAAGCTCTCGCCGAAAGGGCCCTATCCGAACCCAGCTAGTCAAAGGAAAATGAGGAAATGGGAGAATCTCCTCCCGAGAAAGAAAGAGACGGAGAAGAAAATTCCCAGGCGTCTTCCAAAGCTCCTACCCTTACTATGGCCCAGGAGCTGGAAGATTTGAAGAAAAAAGTGAAAGAGTTGGAAACCAAAGCCGGGTCATCTCATATTTCAACCCCAGCTGGTTCCCAGGGATGCCCCTTCTCCCTGGAGATTGTAACTGAGCCTCTCCCTGCTCATTTCAAAGCTACCAAAATCCGGGAGTATGATAGAAACTCAGACCCTGATGAGCATCTCACCTGGTTTGAGAATATGGCCATGTTACATTGCTATTCTGACAAAATCAAGTGCAAGGTATTCCTAACCACCCTGGTGGACTCTGCCCAGAGGTGGTTCGAGAAATTGGAGCCTCGGAGCATACAATCTTTTGTAGGTTTCAGAGACACCTTCTTGCACCACTTTAGCAGCAGCAAGAGGTACAAGAAGACTGCTTTCAGCCTGTTCGAGGTAAAACAAGCAGGTGATGAGTCTCTTCGGGCGTACATTCGCCGGTTCAATAAAGCATCCCTGGAGGTGCCGGCTTGTGATCCTGAGACCAAAACTACAGCGTTCACGCAGGGACTCAGGGAAGGAGATTTTTTCAGGTCCCTGGTGAAGAAGCAGCCCGGGAATTTTGAAGATCTGCTGTCCCGAGCAGAAAAGTACATAAACATGGAGGAAGCACAGCGGCAGAAAAGGGAGTCCACCCACAGAGAAAGAAGTGACCGAGTTGGGAAAGTTGATGGCAACGCCCGGGAAAATAATCTCGGGCGTTTCTCTCGATACGTCCCCATGAAGCCGCATCGTGGGGAAGGAGTCCATCTTTGCGACAGTGATCGGGGAGCCAAACTATACCGGTCACCTCCAAGCCTGCCACCTACTCCCAAGATGTGCTCCTATCATGGAGAGTGTGCTCACAGCACGAGTGAATGCCGGAGATTGAAGCGGGCCCCTTCCCAGTCGGGCCCTGGTGATCAGGAGCAATTAACAAAGAAATCCCGGGGACCACCGTGGGTAAAAAGAGATGCAGGGTATAGGCCGGGGGACAGAGGCCCGGTCAAACAAGAGAGGAAAGATAACGCCGGTCAAACATCTCAAAGCCGGGAAAATAAAGACGGAGGAAGGTCACCAACCCTCGGGGTGATCAAAATGATCTCGGGAGGATCAACAGATGGAGACTCCAACCGAGCCCGGAAAGCGCATTCCCGGCACGAGAGTTTTGGAGTGGATGGTGCAGTAAGGGGTGAGGGGCCGGTTATAAGTTTTGGCCCTCGGGATCTTCAGGGAGTCAGCCTCCCACACAATGACGCTTTGGTCATCCAGGCAAAAGTGGCGAATTACGATATTCGCCGGGTTTTCGTCGATTCTGGAAGCTCGGTGAACATTATTTTTCAGGAGGCCTTGGACCAGATGAATTTGGAGGAATATCAGTTGCGGCCAGTGGAAACAGCCTTATTCGGATTTGCTGGCCACACTATCTATCCTCGAGGGGAAATCACTCTGCCCCTCACAATGGGAGCCGAGGAGCTAAGAAAGACTGTGATGACGGTTTTCACCGTGGTAAATGCCCCTACCTCTTATAATATCATTTTGGGCAGGCTAGCAATGAACGCCCTTCGGGCCGTGGCCTCGACTTACCACCAGAAGCTAAAGTTCTCGGTGGGGAACAGAATTGGAGAAGTAAGGGGGGACCAGCCATCCTCCCGCAAGTGCTATGCAGAAACTGTCAAGATCGAAAATAAAAGAGCCCGACGAGATGGAGAAAGCAGGAGGTCAGGGAAGGATGAGGTGCATTCTATCCAACAGGTGCACATGGTGGAAGGTGATGTAGTAGCCCGAATTCCAAATTGGGTAATTAACGGATTAATGGTGATTAAGAAGGTTTAATGTGTAATTTTGACCGTGGTCATGATCGGACGGACCGAAGATGGTTCGGTATCACCGAAGAGTTCGGACGATCCGAAGTGGGTTCGGTGGATCCGATCATGAGGTGTCAAGAGTTGATCGACACGTCAGTTTACATGCAAGTTCGGATGATCCGAAGTGTAGGTTCGGTGGATCCGATCATGAGGTGTCAAGAGCCGATGGACACGTAGGAGTTCGGACGTTCCGAAGTGGGTTCGGTGGATCCGAACATAGCCTATAAATAGTGCTCGGATTTCCTCATTTGGCATTGCAAATTCTTGAGTTGTGTCTCATATTTGAGAAGTTTGGAAGGTTTCTAGGGTTAGTTGTCGGTCGAGCGATAGCCAAGAGCTGCCAGGATTGGTAGTGTAGTGACGCCTGAGTTACGAGGCAATCGACATCAAAGGGCTGTCGACGGACGAAGGTAAACCCTAAACCTTTGGTAGTACTGGTTTTGCTAGTCTAGCATGGTAGTATTGTTCATTGGGTATGCTTTTGATGCGTAGGCTTGTTCTAGACCTGATTAGCGGTGTTGCGTAAGGCTAGGCTTGCTGTGATAGAGGTACGAAAGTACTATCCGAGATATCCTGGTCGAGTATACATCCTTATATGTGTTGCATGATTATGTGGTGCATTGATATATGTCATATGATGCATGCTATTATGTCACGTTTTATGATGCATGTTGCATTTCATGTTGAGCCGTATCTCCTTCGAGATAGCCTTTACTGTTGAGCTGTATCTCTTTCGAGATAAGCTATATCTTGTGGGGCCGCTCAGCCCTGTCTTGTCTTGTGGACGCATGGACACCGAGAGTACACAGTGGCCGACGGGTCCGGAGGGCTTCGGTGATCCGGGACATTTTAGGTCCACGTCTGTTCTTGTAGTGGATGCAGTGACCCAGAGGAGTACCGCGCGGCACTATCCACTTGGCGCCTCTAGACTGAGCATTTTGAGATCCTTTGTTACTCCTGTTTCTTGACTACCCTGATATCATATCATAGCATGTGCATTTCATATAGGCTTGTATACTCATGCTTTTGTACTGGGCGTTCTTATCGCTCACGTCCTCGATTTTGTTTATCTTGGACACCCCATTCCCACGGGGCAGGCCTCAGGTTGGACAGCTCAGGAGGAGGAGGAGGAGGACGTTGAGTAGCTGGTTGGTTTAGTTCTTCGGTATCTTTTTGTTTCGATATGGTTGTACCGTATATTTCAGTTTAGTTGAGTTGTTCTGGATTTTCGATTGGGTTGTATAACTATCTTTTGGTGACAGTTTTCCGCCTTTATTTCTGATTGTTTTTAATTAAGTTAATCGCATGCTTAGTTCTTGATTAGTAGGTGATTCTGGAACGGGTCACTACATTTATGGTATCAGAGCATGCTTACGATTTTGGGATATAGATTCTGTTTTAGGATTTCCGTTGACCATTTTACCATTTTTTCCCCATTCTATCTTGTAGCGATGGCTGACCACTTTGGTGATGAGAGTAGTCAGGGAAGTGTAGGTCGTTGGGGTGACCAGGACGATCGTAGGCGTCATCGTGAACATCGTCATCGTCGGGATGCACCTAGGCGTTTTGATTTGCACCGTTTCATTCAGATGGGGCCTAAGCCTTTAGTCGGCGGTGAGACTCCCGATGATGCTGAGGATTGGTTAGAGCGCATGGAGAGTTGTTTCCGTGCATTCCAGTGCACCGAGGAGCAGCAGATGGAGACCCTTAGTTTTCTTCTCGAGGGCCGTGCGCGCAAGTGGTGGCGATCGACTTCTGCGCCGATAGTTCAGTCCCAGGGTAGGGTGACTTGGGCCGATTTCCGTGCAGCTTTCATGCAGCTGTATTTTCCTCCAGCCCTTCGCCAGGCAAAGACGATTGAGCTCCTGAATCTTAAGCAGGGTAGTATGTCTGTTGATGAATATCAGCAGAAGTTCTTCGAGTTGTTACCCTTTGCCCCTCATATCAGTGGCAGTTCTGAGGTCAAGTATGACCATTTCCTCCAGGGTCTTAACCAGGAGATTTTTGATCGAGTCACTGTCTGTGATAATCCTACTTCTTATGATGGGTTAGTGAACCGGTGTCGCCAGGCAGAGATCAGTCTCCAGCGTGGTAGGGCTATTCTTTCTTCTAGACCTCCGAGTACTTTGAGCCCTCGATCTCAGTCTTTCAAGAAGTCAGGTTCTTCTTCTTCTGGATCTGGATCACGGTCTAGCGGTGTTTTCCGCTTTGGTAAGAAGAAGGTTTCTTGTGTGCATTGTGGGAAGAACCATCCATCGGAGCAATGCCGATCAGCCGCGGGAGCTTGTTTTCAGTGCGGAGAGATGGGTCATCTCAAGAAGAATTGTCCTCAGTTGCGAGGTGGAGCAGGATCTGGTTCCGGATCTCAGACGACTGTTCAGCAGAGGAGGCAGGGTCAGGCAGTGGGTAGTTCAAATCTTCGACCTCGTGCCCAAGGTCAGGTTTTTGCGCTGAACCAGGATCAGGCTGCAGATGAAACGGAGAGAGTCATAGCAGGTACTTTTCGTTTATGCGGTATTCCTGCTTTTGTTCTTATTGATACCGGAGCATCTCATTCATTCATTTCTGCACGATTTGTTAAGCGTCATAAGTTACCGTATGTTTCTCTAGACGTCATTCTTTCTGTTTCTACTCCGATGGGTCATTCGGTGTTAGCGAAGCGTCTAGTGATGGGTTGTCCCTTAGATTTTGAGGGTAACGAATTGATTGCGAATCTTATGATCCTAGAGATGGAAGATTTTGATTGTATTCTAGGTATAGACCTATTGACTACTTACCGAGCTACCGTGGATTGTTACCAGAAGCTTGTTCAGTTTCGTACGACTGAGAGCTCTAGTTGGTTTTTCTATGGTGAGGGAGCGCGACCTCCGATGCCAGTGGTATCTGCTCTGAAAGCCTGTCGTGCTTTAGAGTCGGGCGGGGAAGGCTACCTCATCTATGCGATTGATTCATCCACAGGTAGTGTTGGTATAGAGGATATTCCAGTGGTTTGTGATTTTCCGGATGTTTTCCCAGATGAGATTCCTGGTTTTCCTCCGGTTAGAGAGGTGGAATTTGGCATTGAGTTAATGCCAGGGACTGCACCGATTTCTCGTGCCCCCTATCGTCTTGCTCCGTCAGAGATGAGAGAATTGAAGCAGCAATTGCAGGATCTTCTTGATAAAGGTTATATTCGCCCGAGTGTTTCACCTTGGGGAGCTCCAGTCTTGTTTGTCAAGAAGAAAGATGGATCTATGCGATTGTGCATTGATTATCGCCAGTTGAATCGTGTGACGATCAAAAACAAGTATCCATTACCTCGTATCGATGATTTGTTCGATCAGCTCCAGGGTACCTCTGTTTACTCCAAGATTGACTTGCGATCGGGTTATCATCAGATGAGAGTTAGAGATGATGATATTTCCAAGACTGCATTTCGTACTCGATATGGGCATTACGAGTTTCTAGTTATGCCATTTGGATTGACGAATGCGCCAGCAGTGTTCATGGATTTGATGAATCGAGTCTTTCGGGATTTTCTGGATCAGTTTGTTGTGGTTTTCATCGACGATATCTTGATTTATTCTCACAGTGTGGAAGAGCATATCCAGCACTTGAGGATTGTGTTGCAGATTCTTCGCGAGAAGCAATTGTATGCTAAGCTGAGTAAGTGCGAGTTCTGGATTGATCGTGTAGTATTTCTCGGTCATGTGATTTCCAAAGAAGGAATTTCTGTGGATCCCAGCAAGATCGAAGCAGTGCTGAATTGGTCATGTCCTACGACGGTGGCTGAGATCCGTAGTTTTCTAGGTCTGG